>NC_080751.1:59104595-59407626 GCF_020826845.1 Diceros bicornis minor
CACAGAGGTATGGCTTCACTTATTTCTGTATCATCCCCAGAACCCTGTGGCTGCTCACTGAATATGTGTCAAATGGAATTAAATTGCAAATTATCACTTGTGGGTGAATTACAAAGGATGTGTGATCTAGCATGTCAAAAATATATTTAAAAAAAAGGTGGGGCTTGAGCCCCAGCAAATGTTAAACTCTGCTGGAGTATTTCGTGACCTATGTGGACCCAGAGAAAATCCAAATATTCAATTCTTTTAATTTATAGCCAAGCCTGATGAATCCTGTACTAGCCTAGAGGGGCAGATATGTGCATCCCGACTGAAAGATAATGGGGAAGTTGGTGATCTGGTTAATATCTTCCACAACTGCTCTTTTACCAGGCAAATAAAAAGTGAACTAACTGCGTAAATAGAGGCCAGGTTGGGAAGGGTAGGGCGAGATGTTATAATTCTGGGTCAGTAAGGGCCCCCAGTATCACCGGGAAGAGAGTTTATTCCACCAAGGCCTGGGAATGGTGATAAATGGTCCCCAGCAGGCTAGGTGGGGTGTTTTAACACAAGCACACAAATATGGCTGAGTTAGGAATGAGTCAGGGAATGGTTCTGAACAAAGAGGTATTTAGGATGACCTCTATGTCAAGGGTGATACTTTCCCCTTTTACTAGGGGGTAGGATATCGGGATGTTAGGGGGATTTTCCGTTTAAAACAGAAGGGGTAATAGCTGTGAAGATAGCAGTATCTATATTTTCTTTTGCACCCAGTTGTGCTTGGTACTCTGCTTGGGGGTGGGCAAGGCATTGAAGGCAGAGCAGCTGGCAATGGGCCAGAGTACATGGCTTCAGCTTTAACAGGGTCAGGCTCTGCTATTTTGTTGGCTTCCTGCTCCTGATCATTTTTCTCTTCTGCCTTTTATTTTTCCCCTAGACCTTTTGGTACCCAATGATTTTTGATTAATTTATTTACCATCGTTGGGTGATTGATGCTGTTTTGTGCTGGTACTTTGTAACTTTCCAATTCTTCTAGTTGTCAATGTGACAGCCCCTTAATGATTAATTAGACCCTGTCCCTTGCTCTTTTCATTCTCCCTGTGCGCCAAGGCTCTTGGTTTTCAGCAAATATAAATATTTCTAAATGCAGATTTAATGATTAAGAACACTCAACAAAATCCAGAAAGATCTATGATACTTTCATTCTCCTTTACTTTCCCACTGAAATTTAATACATTGTTTTTTTCTCTCTCTGTTCTACTTCAGATTTTGGGAATCCTCTCATCTTTTTGGAATCCCCCAAGCTATTTTCCTGCTCTTCTGGTGTCTCCATCTATGCAAGGTTCTCCTGTCTCACTTTCTCATCTTTTGTCCATGTCCTTGGTTTAGGTGAACTCACTTTCCTCTACATAGTGCGTAAGTTTGGGATGGTGGTAAAAGGGAACTGATATCTGTTAAGTCCCTACGATTTTCGTCACACTATGAGAGGCACTTCTCTACCAAGTTGACGAAATATTTATCAAGTACTTATTATGTGTCAGAAAAACTCCTAGAACCTTCATACAGAACCTTCATACATCTTGATCTTTATTTTATGGGCAAGGAAGTTGAGGGTCTGGGAGAACAGTCAATATGCTGTAAGTCACACAGAGAGGAAATGGCAGAGCAGGGATTTGAACCCAATCTTTCTGACTTTATCAACTTGTATTGTTTTCCATGATGCTCTTCTTAAGGTGATCAAGGATGGATGAAGGAATGCCTAGAGCCTCAGAATTTGGAAGGGACTGTAAACTTTCTCTATATAGGTGGTTCTCAAACTTAGGTAATTAGGCCCATGCTTGATGAGCTACATAAAAATCACTTAGAATGCTTATAAAATACAAGTTCCTGGGTCTTTCCATGATTGTTAAAGAAGTCTGGATTGGCCCAGAACTGCGTATTTTTAAAACACTGCCTATATTATTTTGATTCTCAGCCAGACTAATGAACTGGTGCTATCAGCCAACCATTACCTAGTGGGGGACTTTTCTTGACATCCTCATTGAGAGATAACCATCCAGCCTCTGGGATAGGGAGCGCTGCCCATGTAGTAGCTTTCATGAGTGAGCAGCCTTGAATACTGTCGGAAAATTCTTCCTCGCATTGATCTGTTATCAGTTCCTCTGTCACCACAGTCTGGGGTCCTTGTAATATAAATGATAGGCACTACTTATTAAGTGCTCACTGTGTGCCAGAGACATGCTAAATGCTTTAGATCTATTATGCCACTCAAGTGCTACAACAGCTCTATTCTTTCCATATTGCAGAGGAGATAATTTCATTCCGGAGATACAAACAATATTTATTCTATATATTCTATATCATCTCTCCAGATATTTGCAGATAACATCGTCCCCAATCCCTCTACATTTTCATAATTTAATATGACAAAAAAAAAAATTTCACTGGATACTGACTTTTTCCAAGGCAAGGTGCTACCACTGCAAAGATGGGGAAGGCCTCTCTCTCTAAGGCTCTACAATCTAGGGGGGAAGACCATGTGAACTCTACCTCTAATGTAGTTTTGTGTGTGAGCCTTGCCTCTCTAAGCGGACTAAGAGTCCTTGGGGGCAGAGCCTGTATATTGTCCTCCTTTCTTCCGTACAGTCAGAGGGGTGGATTTGTGATGGGGAATCAGTAAAGACACATTGTCATGGATTGACTGAGACTCTTCTTTTGCTCTCCATGTTTCCAAGATGAGCCAAGTGATTGTACAGAGAGGAGGCTGTGCTCTTGGATTCCTGAAACAGATGCCTTTGAGATGGCTCATGAATTTATCTAGAGTCCACGCATCTGTGATATGGAGAATGTCTCCCTGGGAGATAATAGCTGTGATGGTTAATTTTTCAACTTGATTGGGCTAAAAGATGCCCAGACAGCTGGTAAAACATTATTTCTGGGTGTGTCTGTGAGGATGTTTCCAGCAGAGATTAGAATTTGAATCAGCAGTCTAAGTGAAGAAGATCCACCCTTACCAGTGTGGGTGGGCATCATTAAATTCCTTGAGGGGCCCAAATGGAACAAAAGGGTGGAGGAAGGGTAAATGCATTCTCTCTTCTTGGGCTGGAACATCATCTTATCTTCTCCTGCTTTCAGACATCAGAGCTCCTGGTTCTTCTGCTTCAGACTCTGGGAGCTACATCAGCAGCGTCCCTTCTCTTCCTTGCCCTTCTCAGGCCATTGGACTCAGATTGAATTATACCACTGGCTTTCTTGGTTCTCCAGCTTGCAGAAGGCGTATTGTGGGACATCTCAGCCTCCAAAATCACGTGAGCCAATTCCCATAATAAATTTACTCTTTTATATCTATATGTATCCTGTTGGTTCTGTTTCTCTGGAGAACTCGAATGTAGTACTTGACCACAATGTCCTAACCCAGTAGAAAAAAAAAGCAGGACTTACAACAGAGAATATGAGGGCATCCTATCTATATCATTGACTTTCTCCATGATCTTAGATCCAGCCTTACTCCATGTCTCGACTTTTTCCATCTGCCAAATGGGAATTTCAATTTCTTATTAGTTCTTAAGGATATGTAGAAGGAAAGTATTAGTTGTTATCAATGTATTTCAAACTTCTTGGTGACATGAGCTGCATGAATATAGATCTTTCTTGTTTTAAACAAGTGATGCTAAACAAAACCAAGGAATATTAAATTATGAATTACAGAAGAGATAAATTATGGGGGTAGTCATTATTTAAATTGCAGAAATATTTCTCATTTTCAGTCCAGGGTTCATTTACAAAGCAATCTGTCTTGTGCTTTTAAAAAAAGCAATTTGATTTACAAAAATTTGATTTGCATGCAACTTTTTAGAAACATTTATCATGTAAAGTGAGACATCATCTGACTAAATTAGAGAATTTACCAATATGTTTTGGCTTAGGATGAATATCACTTCCTCCAAGGATGTGAATATTGGCAAATTGAATCTCACTTCTCCCCTTCTCAAACTGAGACTACCCAAGTCCAGTTTTGAAGCATCTGGTCTGAGAATTAGTAGTCATGGTGGAAATACTTGGATTCGTGCTCTAGATCTGTCAATAAATCACTCGTGATCTCAGGGAAGCCAACCTCACGAGGCCTCAATTTTCTCATCTGGAAAGTGAGACTGTTGGAGTTGATGGTCCCTTCCAGCTTCAGAGGTCATTGATGGTGCTCATTGCTAAAAGCACTGCTCTGAAAGCCCAAAGGACAAGAGCTGGCGTACTGTCAGTGTGTAATAAATATTTAATCAACGGATAAATAAAGTCTTGATTTTCATTTCTTTCCAAACTGATTCTGAAAATTCTAAAGTTTATGATAAAAACAAAATCAATTCAGGAAACCCTTTCCCTTATTACTCGTTGACTTGACCTCTCTAGCGTTATTTGCACTTTGAGTCTGGGGAGAAAAAGACATTAGCCCAGTGTAAGTATCGGGATTTGCATCTCAAGTTGTGAAATTGCGGATGATAGTTGCAAATACTGGAAAGATACAGAGACGTGATGGCCCTTCTCTCTCGTTTCGTACAGTTTCCCTGCACAGCCAGGCACATGCCTTTGCATTTGCTGCCTGTGTCTTGCCACCGACCAGCGTTCCACGTTCCACCCTCACGTCGGCCTCAGATGTCTGCGCCTCCCTCCCGAGCCATGAATCATCAGAGGTGCAGAGGCTTCTCCAGCTTTGCGTTCCTGGCAGAGGTGTTGTTTCTTCCTAAAAGTGGAAAGGAGAGAACTGCTAAGGAACACTATTAACATGCTGACAGCACAACAATCTTGCAGAGTTTTGGCCTCCGCCGTTTGACTCTAATCAGGAAATCATTTTTAGAAGGATTTGTCAGTGTAAGAAAACAAGCTCCTGAACTAAATTAGGATCTGGATTATTTTTTCCCCCTCTCCCAATCTGCAGTGCGAGGCAGATTGGTAAGGCCTCACGGTTTTGTGTGTGGTGGATTTGTTTCTGCTGCACATTTTCATTCGGAGCTCCCGAAGGTGTCTGTGTTTCTGAGGACTGCGTTTTTGGAGCAGCACCCTGGGAGGTTTGGGGCTCGTCTCTCCTTCCCCCAGACTGGTTGGCTTCCTTGGCAAGGCGGCCCAGGCTTCAGGACTCTTTAATCTGATTGTCTTTTTCTTTTCCTTTTTTTCCTCCAGTAATGAATTCACTGTATGTCTATGGGAAATTAAGGTAATCCATTATACTGTTGTCTCCCTATCTTTGCAGTAGGGATAATAGGATTTAACCCACCTTTGCAGTATACTGAGTGGCCTGTCAGGGTCTCTTCTTTAGAAGGACAACTTGAAAACATTTTAATAAATGCTCCTTAACTGTATGCTTTAAAATACATGAGGCCAAATGGTAAACAGCTCAGTAATAACTAGTTCAGCAAACGAGACTGGCCATTAGTCACTCTCTCTGCTACTTCTGGTTTTCTCCTCTTCCTCTTTCCACATCCTTCCATTTCTCCAGGGACACGTTGTCTCTATTTGGGGTTAGGATTTTGGGGGGGACCTAGAGTTTTTTTTTTTTTTTTTTGGAGTAAGACTAGCCCTGAGCTAACATCCGATGCCAATCCTCCTCTTTTTTGCTGAGGAAGACTGGCCCTGGGCTAACATCGGTGCCCATCTTCCTCTACTTTATATGGGACGCCGCCACAGCATGGCCTAACAAGTGATGCGTTGGTGCGCGCCTGGGATTTAAACCGGCAAACCCCGGGCCGTTTGCAGAGGGGTGCGTGCACTTAACTGCTTGAGCCACATGGCCAGCCTCTAGAGTTTTGGTAGTTACAGACCAGTCCCTGCTGCCCATGCAAAACCAGCCATCTCTTAGGCTGGGAGAGCAGCTAAGTTTCCTACCCTCTAGGGCTCCCAAGAGGACTTAAGGACAGAGTGCCTAGCTCAGTGGTGTAGCAGACAGGAGTGGGTGGGTCTGGACTCAGGTCCTCCATTATTTGCTTGTAGTTTCATTTCCAATGCAGTTAGGGCCTTAATCACACCTAAGATGTCATGCCATGTGCATGTAAGGCTGATTTGCTCACAATCACTCTAGTAGAAATGTTAGTTCTCATGAAACACAGGCCTGAGCGCTGGAGGTCATTCCTAGAGAGCCAGGTAAAAGTGCTTTCTAACTTTATCTTCCTGTTGCCTCCTCTATGAAGATAAACGAGGCCACAGACGTTCCACAGAGTGGGGAAATGCCCATTAGAGTGAGGTGTGAGCCCATCTAGGGATCAGAAGACAAAGTCGATGGCTGAGCCTTAGTATGTTTGCAGGGCTCGCTTCTGGAGGGGACATGGCAGCTAGTTGTGCCCAAAGGTAGACGTCCCTCTCATCTGCACTCAGAGTACCTGATATTCAACTGTTAGAGTTCCATTCCTTTGGGTCTGGGGGCTCTGTGAGAATTTTCAGAAACTCCATGGTATTAGCTCTGAGAATATTCTTCCCGTGCATTCTGCTGATCGCATGTGCTCCTCTCCGTGGGAGGGTCCTTGGTTGATAAACGCCCCTCAGCCCTCCTGAGACAGAGACTTCCTAGATAAAAAGACCTCTATTTGGACCCATGAACCAAATGAGCATCCAGGTAAATCTGAATGTCCTTATTTCTCCAACTCATAAGAGACATGTTTAGATGGGTTGGGAAAAAAATGAGTTTAGATGAGTCTTCTATGAAAAAGAATGTGATGCAGGAATTGCTCTTATTCTACTTCAAAACAGCCACATGTGCAGGATCAACCAACAGGTCAAGCCTGACCCTCCCAGGAAACATAATCCTTGATTTCTTATGCTCTGAGCTCGTGGGATACATGCTCCAGAGAACCCGTGAGCAACCGAGTTCTATAACCAAGCTACTGAGCTGTTTGGTGAGGGTTCCTTTTGTCTCCACAGTGCTATTAGGAGGCTAGATCTGGAATTTCTCAATCCTGGAGGAGACCTCAGAGCTGATGAAGATCAGTGGGATTCCGTGTGTGAGTGTGTGTGTGTGTGTGTGTGTGTGTATTTAAGCAACAGAAACTTTCTCCCTCTTCCCTTGTCCAATAGTATCTTCTGTGGAATCCCAAAATATTAAACAGATAAAAGGGGGGAAATCTTACTGAAGTGGGCGTGGGGGTGGGGGACTAGAATCTACTCAACTTGGTCTCCCCCTCATCTGTCCATCCCCCATGTGGACCCCTCTCCTCAGCGGCTCCTGGGGCACATCTGTGGAATCCAGGGCTAAACCCACTGCTCTTGCTTAACTCTTGCATTTTACAGATGAAGTCATTGAAGCTTAAAGAGATAGCTTAGCTTCACATGGCACCATGCACATAGGAAATGTCCAATAAATAAATCAAACACATCAAAATTCTAACTATGAGGTAGAATAGTTAAACCAAAAGAGGCAGAAATGTGCCATGGCCGTGGGCTTCTGCCTTTCTTGGAAAGGAGAAGAACTTTGGCTCTCCCTTCGAGTTTTCCTGCTCTCAGGACCCAGCTTGTTTCCTTCTGGGCCCTCACTGCTGTTTACACAGCATAACTGGGGTTGGGATGAGCCCACAGGAAGGGACTTTCCTCAAGTGCTAATGCAGGAAGGAACGTGGCATCGATCTACCTGCAATTATAAGCTCAATGTGTTTCCCTTGAATTTTTAGAAAAACCAAGGGTACTTTGAAAGTGCAATAGAGCTTCCAATTAGGCATTTAAGTTCCCCATTTCTATTTCCTTAATGACTTGACTTGCTCTCTTGCTTTATGAAATGAAAATAGCTTTATTTGGGTGCAAGGATGCAGCTGGATTGCATGCTTAATATGCTTTTACAACAAGTTCCTGCCTGTTTCTAGCATGTGCAATGGGCAGAATAATACATTTCCATGCTCCTTTCTCCTATGTATCCATGGCCATTTTCTCTAGTCCCATATGCTAACTGAGGGCAATACAGTAGAAGTGTCCAGAATGCTGGTGCTTAGGCCTCCAGAAGGAAAGGTATCCTTGCAGAGAGGGCACTGGCCCCAAGGCCCTGTTTGTGGGGGAGAGTATAGGATTATGAATTTACCAAGTGCCGAGTGGTGGAAAGCAGCGATGGGGCTGGTGCAAATCATGTACAAGAGTTGAAACAGAGATATGGGGGACAATGAAAAGGCACTGGAAGGATATCAGCTGAGTTTTAAGAATGAAATAGCAGGAATGAAGAGTCAGTCTCTGTGAAGGTGTAGGGTTAGGGTTAAGTAGTTCTTTTTTTACCAGGGAAATAGACCTGAAAATAAAAGATGTGCCCACTTCCAAGTTTGTCTTGTTGAATCCTGCACAGAGCCAGACCCCCAGCTTTCAGAAAGCCAAAGGTCATCTCTTCTTTGGCTTTTTTGTTTTCAGAAAACTTTGAATCAACTACGACCCTTCTGGTTGTTCACATCCCTAGGCAGCAGTTTTGGAAACCACTTCAGAAAATCTCCAGTGCTCTCCTCTCTGCCCAAATCTTCCCCTTCCTCAAGCTCTGTGCAAGCCCGGAAGCCTTCTGAGGCCACCTCAGCCAGCACTCTGCGCACATGCTGATGCTCTCAGTCTGTGCCGTGACTCTCATGGCTGTCCCCCATGTCATGCATAGGATCATGTAGTTTCTTCCCTGGCCCCTATAGTGAACAGCTGGACACAGGCTAGTGTTCCCAGAAGTGTGTCGCTTCACCCACGGCAAGTGGAAGTGTAGTATTGGGAGAGCTGGACTGAGCGCAGTCCTTTTCGCCATCTTGGCTGGCAGCAGCAGGTTGGGAATGCCCTCAGGGTTCCAGCTGCTACTGCCTGGGTGGGCCAGCAAGTTTTTCACTTGGCTTGTTAAATGCAGAGCCCTCTGTGGAGAAGACCACAGCCGTGGCTCTGTTGCCTGGGGTGCTTTGCAGAGTGGAGAATGGTCTGCATGGTCTGTGGCTATTCTTGGCTTTCTTGTCTCAATTGCCCTTGATTAGACCTGAGATTGCAGAGGAACTCTGCCATTGCTGTGAAACAGCTGTGGCTAAAAAATAGAAAAAGGAAAGGAGGTCTCACATGGGTTGGCTACTTCTTATTTCTGGGAAAACTCTGGGCCTTCCTTAAAGCGCATCACCCGCTCAGCAGTGTTGGCTGGCCTGCTGATGGGAAGTCCTGCTTTCCAAATCTGAAGGAGACCCTGAGGTCATTGTGTCCATTCCCCTGCCTTCAGGTAGGATTAGAGATAAACTGCCTTGCCAGAGGATAATCTCTTCTACTTGTAAAAGCTTCCAGAGCAGACCCAAATCTCTCTCTTGACCATTCGTTGCAACTTTTAACAACCTTCGCCATCAGGAAATTCTCCCCCTTAGCTATCCTAAATCCCTTATGCTGGGGATTAAGTCCTTTCCTTATTCTAGCCTCGGTAGCCACTGCCAAGACTTAGCCTGCACTGTCTAAGAACTCTTCTGATACCTGAAGATTGTATTAAATCCTGCCTGCCTGTCTCCCCTGGTGAATAATCCCTGCTTCTTTTTCTCCCAGGCCCCTGCTGCCTGGCCTGCTTATCACCTTGAGGCTGCCCTCTGATCTCTCTCTAAGTGCCAGTCTCCCCGGTGGGGAGCCAGAACCAGACTCACGAGTCTAGTAAGTTTCTGACCCATCAAATGAGAGTCTTTCTTGACCCCGTGGCATGAACATTACCTTCCTGTTCAGGCCCTCAAGTGGGGCTTGTGTGATGGTGACAGTCTTACAGGCTTATGGTCACCTTTCAAACTGCTAGCATAACAGATTGTTTGTCTTTACTCCCTCAGATATGAAGGGCAAAATATATCACCTCCACCACCAATATCACAGTATCGTTTAATCTGTACCGATACGGACCACTACCACTGGAAACAAGGAGAAGAGAGAATGGAGACAATTCTGGGTGTCCGTGGCTCTTTGGCAGGCTTTGACAAAAGCCTGTGTGCGGGGATAGCCAGTTGGTTGGATGTGGGTCCTCATACTGCTCTCATGATGACCGATTCTCTTGGTCTGGTCACTTCTCCTTCTTCTCCTTTTCTGTGCCTTCTCTGACCTTCTAGCCTCTGTCTCCTTTTCACAGGTGCCAGAGCCCTCATGCTGTGCTCCTGATGCCTGCTCTCCACACCACCTACTGCCCCACGACCACCTGACCCCAAGCTAACTCCCATTTCCTGCTTGTAGCGGGTCTCAGTTCCAAACCACCAAGCAGGTCCCGAGGGGTCTGCACAGCCGGAATGGGCTCACTTTGCACTGGGTGGAGACAAAGATGGGGGAGACAGCCACCTTCCTCAAGCAGAGTGAAGATGAGACAGGGACTTGAGACAGGTTGTGGCAAATTACAAACAGCAAGTAAGATTTGACCTACTGTTCCACAATGGGAGGGAGATGTCAAAAGGCAGCCCTTCAAAAGGGGCCAAATAGCTAGGCATTCAGTGCAGAGGACCTTGGGCTGGGGGTCAGAGGAGGCTTCTTGGAGGAGGTAGGGCTGGATGTGAGCTGGGTCCTAGGAAGCCGGTATTGGATAGGCATTGAGGAGAGGGAGATAGGAGATGATTTATTGGCCCACAGCTTCTGTTTTGCTCCCTGCGACCCCAATCCTTCCAATTCTTTCCATCTCTAGTTTCCAGAAGAGATAACCTTCTTCCTTTCATTCCATTAATAAATTAAAAAATAATTAATGAGCATCTTCTATGTGCTGGAACTATTCCAGGCCAGAGGCTTCCAGTAATGTACTGTGGCACACTGGTGGACCATGACTGGATTCAGGTGTGTGGGATTCTGATTCTCTCAGGTCCTGAGCTGGGTGGACAGGGCCTGGTCAGGGCTCCTGGGCTCTGGTCACCTCTAATTGACGGCAATCCTGTTGCTGTCTCACATTGTGCTGTGCAGTATTCTCACTTTCTGCATGTACTCTATGTGCTTGGAGGCACTGTCCTAGGCTGTGGGATACAGAGATAACAAGGTGGGAAAGCTCTACTCTAATAGGGTGTGGTAGGCAGAATTCTAAGGTGGTCTCCAAGATTCCCACCCCCTGGGGTACATGCCTTGTGTAATCCTTTCCCGTTGAGTGTAGATGTGGACTGTGAATATGATGGGACAGTCACCCCGGTGACTAGGTTATGTTCTATGGCACTGTTGACTTTAAATGTGATTATCCTGGTCACACCTCACGTAATCAGGTGACCCCCTTCAAGGGGACTGGGCTTTTCCTGGTGGGAGAAATTCAAAGTATGGGAGAGCCTCGAGGTGAGGAAGATTCTCTGTTTCTGGCTTTGAAGTTGGAAGGGTCATGTGGCGAGGAGTGTGAGCAGCTTCCAGGAGCTAAGGGCAGACCCTGGCTGACAGCATCTCTCTGAAGAGAACCCCAAGCTCCAGATGAGAATGCAGCCCAGCCAACATGTCTGTTTTAGCCTGGGAGACCCTGAGCAGAGAACTCAGCCCCTCTGTGCCCCAACTTCATACCCACAGAACTGTGAGCTAATAAATGGGTGGTGTTTAAGCTGCTAAGTTTGTAGTAGTTTGTTATGCAGCAATAGAAAACTAATATATGGGGGAATATAGGAAAAAAGTAAACATGAAAGATGCAAATGGTGGTAAGTGTTGTACAGAAGACTAAAACCTAGGACTGTAATGGAGTGCATACTGTAGTTACTTTAGAAGGTAGTCAAGGAAATATCACCTCTGCTGAGGTGAGGATTAAACTGAAGGACAAGAAGGATCCAACCTGGTGAAGATTAGGGGACAGAGCCGTCCAGGAGGAGGCAACAGCTAGAGCGAAGGCACCAAGGCTGCAACAGCCTGGCGTTTTCAGGTACAAAAACAGGTCAGCATGGCTGGATCCCGTCTATAGAGACAGATATCAAATCATGTAGAGCTTTTCATGACTGAACATGGAATTTGGATTTTATTTTCAACGTGAAGAAGCCAAGGAGGGTTTTAAGTAGGGAAGTGACACATCTGCACAGTCTGATTTATGTTTTTGAAAGATCACTCCCAATCTCGGCTGGAGCTTGGATTGGAGCGGGGAGGGTAGGAGCGGGGGGCTGACGAGAAGGACATTGCCTTGTCCAGTGAGCTGTGCTGGGGTCTGGGACCGGGATTGTAGAGGAGCGCCGAGAGATGCAGCCTGGGCTGCTTTCTCTCTTTTCTTTGTCCCCTTCCCATTTTTCTCTTCTTCTTCTTTTTTTTTTTTTTGTGAGGAAGATCGGCCCTGAGCTAACATCTGCCAATCCTCCTCTTTTTGCTGAGGAAGATTGGCCCTGGGCTAACATCCATGCCCATCTTCCTCTACTTTATATGGGACGCCGCCACAGCATGGCTTGCCGAGGGGTGCGTTGGTGCGCGCCCAGGATCCGAACCGGCGAACCCCGGGCCGCTGCAGCGGAGCGCACGCACTTAACCGCTTGCACCACCTGGCCGGCCGCTCTTCCTTTCTTTTTTAACCCATTCCTATTCTCTCCTCCTTCTCTCCTTATACATCTGCACACCCTCCTCCAGGTATAGCCTCATCTGAGCAGAGTGGAAGGCCCATTCTCCCTCCTGCCGGGGGCTGAGCTCACGGAATGGGTATCTAGGGTCTGATAAACATAAGGTAGAGGAGTGGGAACGTTCCATGGGGCCCAGCTCCCTTGGGGTGAGGCACTTCCCATCCTAAGGCTGGCAGCTCTGCCGGGCACACCCCAGGTGAGGCCAGCCCCTGGTGTGGAGAGTCCTGGTCACACACTGCTGGTAGTAAGCCCTTTGCACTTCAGTCTTATCTCTCCCTAGAGGAACTTGAGAGTAGAAATCACACTTTCTGTATGTGTGTCGCTGGTGCCCACCTCATACCACCTGAACTTTGAGCACGGGTACTTGGTAAGTGCTCGGTGATAGATGATGGCAAGGTTGTTCTCAGACTAGCGTTGGTAGAATTGACTGTGGACAGAAACTACCAGGTGCCAGCTTCATCATTCATTCACCCCTTCATTTATTCCATAGTTATGCGAGTGCCTCCTACATGCCCCACGTTGTACTCGGGGCTGTGGATACCACATCAAACAAGCAGATGGTGTACCTTTTCTTTAAGGAACTTATATTCTTAAAGGGGAGATAGCTTTTTTAAAAATATAAAAATAGTGAATCAAAGGCAACAATAGCAAATGGAAGTTAGTGCTATGAAGGAAATAAACAGGGAGACTAAGTGCTCGGCCTGGAGAATCCCAGAAGGACTGACTCCAAGTTCTGAAGGTATAATTTAATGAACGAACAAATCCACAAATCAATCATTTCCCTGCCCCCGGATTTGCTGTATTCTGCTCAATTTCTCTTCTCTGAGTCTATTTCTCCTGGGAGGAGAACTGTGAAGGGGGCCACTTTTTCAGGAAAGGGTTCAAGGAGAGGGCAGCAAGCTCCGATTTGCATTTTAGAGCAATCTAGCTGCAGCGGGAGAGGAGTGGGCCCCTGTCAGGACGGAGGCTCATCCAGTGTCTGAAGGTGCAGTGATGGGGGCCTCAATTAAGAAACAAGAGAAAGCGGCCAGCTCGGTGGCATAGTGGTTGTGTTCGCATGCTCTGCTTCGTCAGCCTGGGGTTTGCAGGTTCGGATCCCGGGTGCAGACCTACACACTGCTCATCAAGCCATGCTGTGGTGGCATCCCACATACAAAATAGACGAAGATGGGCACAGATGTTAGCTCAGGGACCATCTCCCTCACCAAAAAAAAAAAAATAAATAATAAACAAAATAAATAAATAGGAGAAAAATATGGATTTGAGGAACACTTAGGAGACTGAGATAAGATATGGAGATTTACTGGTTAAGAGAGAAGGAGGTTAAAGGTCAAGGGTCAAGGGCCATATCCAGGTCTCTTTGGTTTGGACAACTGGTTGGCTGGAAATGCTAATTTATTAAAATGAGACATTAAAAATTAGGAGTAAGTCCGGGGGGCAGGGTGCTGTGAAAATTTTAGTTTTAAATACCATTTGTTCAAGGCTCTTTTCCGTTAGGAAGCTGTTACACCTGTGATGCGCTCAGGCCCAGGAGCTGGGCTGGAGGAGCAGGTGTGGAGTTATGGTGCAGACCTGGGAAGTCAGGGAAGTGAAGGAGTGGAGGAGAGCAGGGACCTAACGCTGAAGAACCAAAGTTAAAGATGGGGAGAGCGAGGAGCTGGCAAAGAAAAAAGTTAAATATTCAAGAGAGGATTTAATCAAGGGAAAAATGATTTGCCTTCGGAAGTGGGGGAGGTGTGGACCTGGAGCACAGGTGATGCTGTTGGGTGGGAGGGCCAGGCTTCCAGCGGAGGGGGCTCAGCTAGGTGTGTAGATATGTGGGGAGGAAGGTGAGGGCGCCCATCTGACGCTTTCTATTTTCACTGTCGGAAGGAGGTGAGGTAATCTGTTGCTTATGACTCTTCCCTTTTTTTTAAGAAGTGAAACTCCAGCACAGTAAGATGCTCACAGGAAGGAGTCTGCAGAGCTAGAGAGGTTGAAGGTACGAAGAGAAGGGGAAGATGGAAGGGGGCATGTGAGGACGAGGGCTGCCTCTTCCAGCTTTTCAGGAGAAAAGGATGGGTAGAGATGCAGGTGGGGTGTGCATTGTATGTATGTTGTCTGTGTGTTGTGTTTGTGTTATGTGTACATTATGTGTGCTGTGTGTCTGCCTGTGCGTTGTGTATTGTGTGTTTTTTTGTGTTGTCTGTGTTGTGTGTGTGTGTAAGCCAGAGGTTCAGGAGTTCACATTTGCTGCCTTCTACATTTTCTGGGAAGTTGGAGGCAAGCTCATCTGAGAAGGATGAAGAAGGTGGTGGGAAACAGGTGGGTGAGGGGGATGCTTGAAGGATTTTCTCTGTGGAGAAGGAAGGGGCAAGCCGGCTAGGAGCTTTTCTGGCAGCATTGAGGGGTCATTGCACGTGGGCCACAGGAATGATTCCAGACCATACTGAGCGGCCAGGTCGAGCCTGTTATCTGAAGTTCTTCTGAATATAAAAATGAGCAGGCTGAGAAGTTCAGAACTTCTGACTCCAGAGCACCTACTTCCTTCTTGGCCTTCCAGAGGGGAGAGAGGGGCAGTGGTGGTGGCAGAGGGCAGCCTGAGTCACTGCCTTCTTGGGTGAAGAGTGGGGAGGAGACCACCCTGTGAGTTTTTAAGATGAACCCATGCAAATCTTTCTTTCTGTCTCCTTTTTGTATTGCTTGTCTCACCATCTGCCCCTTCCTCCTCCCCAAACCTGTTCCATAAATAATTAATGACTGCGACAGCAGGTTCTGTTCCTATAACTAAAGACACCTTTTGGCAGCTTTGAAACTCTTGTGTCTTTCTTGGCTTCACAAGCTAAGCTGCTCACCTTGTGTCTAAAACTGTGGCTCCAGACTGCTTTCTTCTGAGTGTCTGCATTATGTTTGGTGAGTAATCACGGCTGCCATTAACATCATGGCTGTGAACCTGAGCAGTCTGCAGAAGTGGAAGTCTGACATTGAGTTCTGGGGACCAGCGATGGGTGGTAGGGTGGGAGGGCTTTAGCAGGGTGGTAAGAGGCCAGATTCAACACAAAAGACTAGATTGCATATTATAGAAGTATGTCGGCTTAGGTCAGGTTTCCTAGAAGCAGAGCCTGAGATTCTTGAGAAAGTGATGTATTGAAGGGGTGCTCTCAGGAACAGGATAGTGAGGGGAGCAGGATAGGGCAGAGGAAGAAGGCTAAGGAGGGATGTGGCCTCACCTGCGTACCAGCTTCCTCTGGTACCACAGCAACCTCTGGAGTGTGAATTGCACCCCAATATTGGACTCGTCTGGCCCGGCCTTTCCTCAGCAAGTGGGGAGACATTGGCTGTAACTACCCCTGGTGTCCCCACTTAGACCAAGGCAAGTCTGAGAGAGCTCCAACAGTTTCCATTACTGTGTCCATTTACCTGTTTCCTATTACTGAAGTCATTCATTCATTCATTCATTCATTTATTCAACAAATACATACTGTGAAAGGCTCTGCCCTTTACCCTTATATTTCTGGCTGTTTCAGGACACATTTTTCATAAATTCTGTACTAGTTACTGAGAGCCAAAGGATTTTATGCTCTCAGAAGTGCCAAGAAACCTCTCTTTTGTCTTGGAGTATCTGCTGCCCGTGGCTTATCGATGTATTTCTTGGCATTTGCACCCCATCTAAGTAAGTTCACACATCTCGGTTAGGTGAAGAATGGAGACAATGGGAGAGGACTGCCGCCTCAGGAGGAGGGAGAAGGAAGGACAGGGTGAGAAAGGGAGAGGCCAAGGGCCCCGGGCTGGCTTCCCAGTCCTCCCAGCTGCTGCACATGGACCACACTTGGGATGGGAAAAGATGAAGAAGAGATAGGCTTTGTGGATGGATCCCACCTGTTTGGCATGAATGACGGAGAATTCAGGTGCTGGTCCAAGGCCGCTCCGGGGGCTTGTTGCCATGGAAGCTCCTACTTAACACAGAGAAGCTGAGACTTTCTGAACTCATCACTGCACTTTGTGTGATGTCAAAGAGAGGCCATCACATTGTCACTCACTTCCCCACTCTGACCCCAGAACCCCCATCCGTAAAATTGAAGCGTCCGGTCACTTGATCTTGAAGTTTCTTTCCAGGTCTGAGAGCCTCTATCTCAATGATTCCCAGCTCAAATTATTGAGAATAATTGATCTAGGCCTGAGGGTCCATATCTACTGGCACGTCAGGAGGCTCTGCAGGTTCAATATTTTGTCTACAACTTGGTTCGAGGGATGATGGTGTGCTGCTTGGGTTTTGGAGGGATTGAAATGAGGTTGAGGGACCCACAATTGTGTTGGAATCAAGACTTGCTAAACTTGAAAGGCTGGGTAAATGGACCAAAAGCCAAAAGATAAAATGCTGCATTTTTAGTTAAAAATTCACAATTGCTCACACACAGATGAGATAAACCTGGCCCGAAACTTAGGAATTTTAGTTCAGAATATATTTATTATAAGTTCTGTAAATATTAATCGAGTGCCAGGCGCTGATCCAGGAGCTGGGGTCACAGCAGTGAATAAAATGACATCATCTTTATACAGCTTACATTCTAGTGTTGTAACGTAATACACAACACACAATATGCAATGCAAATAAGTAGGTTAGATGTGAGCTGGCAATGGGGAGGGTGAGAGGAAAGGAGAAAGCAGGGCAATGGGAAATGGAATGATGGGGTGCTATTTTCAATGGGGGAGTCAGTGAAGACTTCTATGAGGTGACATTTGGCCCCTTAGCTGTTTGACATGGCTGCTAAAAAGCTATTGAAATCCTGGGTTCTATGATGAATTAGTCCCACTAATTCGAGTGAGCTGCTTGGACCTCCACCCACCTGAGTTCACCTGGCCTCCTCTAGCTGCGGGCCCGGCCCTACAGGCCAGTCTGGGACTTGCAGGAAATTAGCAAGCCGGCCTGTCTGACCTTGGCCCCATTTCAGTAAATCTGCATCTCCTCAGCTCTTGTGAGCTGTCACTCATTGCAGGACACCCTGTCACTGACCTTCCAACACTGCCGCCCCCATCTGTGATAACACTCTAGACACTCAGCACTGGCTGGATTTCCCCGACCCCAATGTGGGGTCACCCACAGTGCCCAAATGACCCAGCAACCCTGACTTACCCAACCTGAGCTACTCCACTCCCTTCACTGTTTCAAAGTGCTCTGTTGGCACTGGCTCCAGAATAAGATTCAAAGGGAACATTTTCTGTTTTATTGATGTTCATCTTCCTAAGTTTTCACGGTGTGTGGCATAAATGCTAATTTTTCTAGGTGGGAGAAAAAGTTTTCTCCCAAACTTCTTGCAATTTTATTAATAATGTAGCAAATGAGACAACATATTCTGAGGGCTTAGTCAATCCCAGGGAGGCAGCCTGGGCCTCTGAGTGCCCGCATTCTTTCTCCCGCTGCCTTGGTCTCTCTCTCTCGAGTGGGTTGCTGAGGCGCTGAAGAGCAGAGGGCAGGGGGAATTATGCATGAGCAGAGAGAGGAGACGCTGACCTTCTGTGTTTAAAGGTTAAAATGATTTCTTGGGAAATGGAACAAACTCACTAATCAGAAGCTTTTCTGAATTTTTCTGCAAAAATTAGACCCTGTGACTCTCTTCATGAAGTGTATTTGTGAGGATATATATACATATATTTAACAACTAAATCAAGTTCAGCCTAAATTTATTGTAAACACCTACTATGTTCCCAGTCCTGGGATGAGTTAGGCTAAAGGGGACACAAAGAAGTAAGTCAAAACCTTGGTGACATATCACTTAAATAACCTGAACATATGATTAGCCCTCTTTTAGCTTCATGCTACTTAAAAGGAATGAGATAGTTATTCTTATTACAGGGATTTATTAAAAAGCAGACAAGATCAGAGCACATCATGAAATCTACTCCATTCCTCCCCTTCCACAGCCACGTGATGGTGGTGAAGCAATGCTCAGGATGAAGGTCGTGGACGCCAGGAGATCTTAGCCAGTAGGCTGAATTGGAGAAAGAAGGAGGCATGGCTTGGAATACAAAAGCCAAACATGTGTTGAGTACATTCTCTGAGTCCAACACTATGGTGGGCACTTGAACAGGAATACAAGTGAGATGCAGCTTTGTCTTCTAAGTTATATGCCCCATAAAGATAGAAATCTTTTCTGTCTTGTTCTCTGCTGTATTCCCAGAACCTAGAGCAGTGCCTAGCATTTAGTAGAAACATAATGATGTTTAATGAATCGATGAATGAGTTTGTAGTAGAGAGGGAGGCAGACGTGAATATAAATGTTATACATGCAGTTCTTATATTGTGTGTGTGTGTGTGGGTGTGTGTGTGTTAGGGCACAGTGGGAGCACTAAAAAGTCAGAGGTTGGTTTTCCCTGTCAGGTGGGAACGAAATGTGAGAAAAGACTTCACAGGTATATCAGGAAGAATTCTTAATTTTAGACAACAGAAATTAAATCTACTGGATGAAGCAGAAAAATGAACTTATTAAAGAAGAGTTTGCTTACAGAATTTCTAGGAGTGAAGAAATACTAGGCTTGACACTGTGGACCCGGGAACCATATTCACAGTTGCACAATAGAGTTGTGTAGTCTAGAGGAGATGTAGTTTCCCCTTTGCTGGACACAATCATGGTGGCTTTCACTACTGACACCACAGTGCTAGGCACTGCCAGTGGGGCCTGGACCTCGCTGTCCCCACCCTCACCAGGATGAATTCTGTGCTGTGCATCTTTCTTCATGCCGCTGGCCTCAGATTTAGAATCTGACTTGGGTTCATCGGACTGTGGAAGCTGAGGTTGCCTCAGGCATCCTGCACCCTAGCTGCAAGGGAAGCGGGAAAGTGAGCATCCGGTTTGTGTTTTCTTCACCCAAAACTCATGAGGTGAGGAATTTCTGAAACATGGCAGGGTGTCCAAAGGTGTTAGGTGGTCAAGAAGAAAGAGAAATGATTGTTACAATAGGATAGATAGTCCTAGTCTGTCAGGGATAAAATTGGAGATGTGGTGGGGGCAGGTTAAGTAAAGCTTTGTATATCTTCTTTAAAAGTTTGGACTCTTACCCATAAGCAATTGGGAGCCACTAATGAGTTTTAAGCAGGGGAGCGACATGGTCAGATTTACATTTTAGAATGATGATCTGAAAGGAGGATAGATGAGAAGGACTAGGGCTGAAGGCAGGATGACTAGCTGTGGGGGAGGAGCGAATAGGGGAAGGTGGTTCTGGTAAGAGCTGATGAGGGTCTCAAACAGGCAGTGTCGATGGAGATGGAGATAGTGGGGTGGCAGGAGGGATGTTAGGGAAAAGGATTAACAGACTTTGTGAAGGAGAAGTTGTCAAGGATGACTCCTGGGTTTCTGGCCTGGGTAGGCTGGGAGGGTGATGATGGGTCCATTTAGAGAGGTAGGTGAGGATAGGGGCCCTGAGAGATTGAAAATGCCAGAGAGAAAGAGAGAGAGAGAGAAGCGGGGGGCGGGGGGAATCTTCGAGGAGAGGAAATCTTGAGCAGAGAGGAGGATGCAGTCTTGAATAGGGGGATGGTTTGCATCTTCCTCAGAGGCCAGAGGGAAGAAGTTGAAGCTGGATGTACATGTCGATACATTTTTAGATATGGGTTCAGGAACCGGTGGGAGTTCATGCCTGAGGGACTCACATTTTCCCAGTTCTTTGGACTAGCCTGCCTACGTCCTCTGTATGGATTCTCTCCCTTTCCCTCTACATCTGGCTCAGGGGTCAGCGAACATTTTCTTAAAGGGCCAGATAGTAAATATTTTCAGCTTTGTGGGTCATAAGGTCTCTTCTGAGACCCCAGTGTTGTGGAGCAAAAGCAGCATAGACAATCCGTAGATGAACAGGTGAAGCTGTGTGCCAATAAACCTTATTTACTAAAACTAGCCCAGCCGTAGTTTGCTGACCCCACATCTAGCTGATTCCTACTCATCCTGAGCCTCCTGGTAAATGCTCTTATTGCACTTCATACTTGCCTTCAGAGCACTCATCTCAACTCTGATTATTTGTCCAGTTACATGTGGAGCATCGACTCCAGCGTTAGAGCCGAGGCAGGGGCTGTGCCTGTCTTGTCCGCCTGGATCCCAGAGCTAGTGCTGGTGACAACAAGCGCGTATCATGTGCTCACTGTGCCGGGCACTGTCCTGAGTGTCTTACATTCATCGATTCACTCAAACTGCCCCGGAATTGCAGTTATCCCCTTCTACAGGTAAGGAAGCTGAGACTCAGAGAGGCTAAAGAATTTGCTTGAAATCACATGACTGGAAAGTAGAGGGGCTGAGATTTGGACTTGGTCTGGCTCTACTGAGTGAGTCATTAAGCGCAGTAATATTCTGCATCTTTATAAGTTGCTAGTGAAAGGTGAACCAAGCGAATTAGAAGTTGAGTTCATCATCTGGTAGGAAAGCAGGCAGGATGAGGTAGGGCTCACCTGGAGAAGATGATGGAAACCTGGCATTGTCACCATGGGCAAGGGAAGAGGGAGCTACTGTGGACAGGCAGTGGCTTTGCCTTGTGGTCCAAGTGAGCATGGAAGACTCCACCAGCTGTGGCCTTTCCTCTAAACATGTGCAGCAGCCGACACAGGGAGAAGCAGGCTGAGGTCTGGGTTGGTGCAAGTGAGGGGTTTGCGGATAGATTATCTGGGAGCAGAGCAGCATCCTGGAGGCTGTTGGAGCCTGGATCAGATGGCTCTGGGAATGGGTTCTGGTTTGGGCACTTACCAATCTTGTGATGTGGACACACTGCATAACTTCTCTGGGCCTTAGTTTTCTTATATACAAAATGAAGAGAATAAGACCTATGCCACACTGTTTTGGTGACAATAAGAGCAAATTCATCTGAAGGTGCTGGCCTGTAATAGGAGCTCAACAAATTGGCCCTGTTCCCCCTCTGAGATCTTTCTGTCCACAAGGCTCTATGAGAGCAATGTCTGGTCCAGGATATTCAAGTCACACCTCGAATAGCTGCACCCGCTCCTGCCCCACCGTGTGCCTATGCCCCTCTCTTCCTTGCTCCAACCGCGTAGCACCTGGTACAGACTACTTTCTGGCTACAGTGTGCTTTGGGCTCACATTGATGTTGTACTGAGGTGTCAGGTGAGTGTGTGCCAGGACAAGTGTGCACCATGTGCCTCTGCTTTGTGCAGGAGGATGGGCACATTCCCATGTGTGACACACATATATATATGTATGTGCTGCTCAGATTACAACTGTTAGTTCCTTATGGTTGAGACAGGTTCCTTTCATGACGTTATTAATAACTACAAATTATAAGGTAACTGTGGAGCAGTGTTGATCAAGTCTTTGGAGAGTAGGCATCATGATGTATAACAAACTCAGGGACCAGACAGGTTGTAAAGAACCTAAAGGACAAGTTAAGCAAAATAAAGCAATTTTTTTTTAAGTTTCTTATAATGAATTGTGCAAGTCCATGGGAGAAGGAGAAGAGGCTGAATAACTGATAGCTGTTTGGGTGAAGAAGCCCTAAAGGTTTGGTTGACTGAAGGCTCATTATGGGTGAAAGACTGAATGGGCCTTTGCCCCCTGCCTTCCTCCAGAACCCCCTCCACCCAAGCCAATACATTGACGCTGAGGTCATGGAATTCCTGACATGGTGCTTTCCTTCCTAGATCATCTTCCCTTGACAAAGAAACTGTGAGTCCACAAACCCATAGTAATATATCTCTAATGAAATATTTCCAGACCTTGTGGAAGTCATGGGGTCTCCAAATCAACAATGTGATCTTTGGCTGCATTAGTAAAGGTGAGTGTTCAGACCTTAGACGGGTGACTATCTTGCTATAGTCTGTACTGGTCAAGCCACATCTGGAAAGTTGCACTCGGTTCTGAGTGCCACAGTTATAGAGAGCATTGTCCAACTTAAGTGTATGAGAAAGAGTCAAGGAAATCAAGAGGATGCATGTTGAAACACAATTCTCCACAGCTCTCTTGCGTTTCTCCCCATCTTCTGAGCAAGAGGCATTGACATCTTTGCTGTGGACTGTCTTTTCAAGGGTGTTTACAGCTGCAGCAAACAGCTTCGGAAGATAGACATATGATGTCAGTCTGGGGCACAGGGCAGATGTGTTTCATGACCAGGATAATAGAGACAGTGTCTCGCTCCAGGGCAAGGGGTAGGCAAGTTTCCCAACAGGTCCCTTATAAGATTGGGGGCTTCCTAAGCTCAGGCTTCCTTAGCTATGACCTAAATTCATTGTGTGCACAGCATTCACCTTGGCCGATGTCCACATGGTCCCCTTGGGGACTTAGAGAGCCAGGGGAACTGATGCAAACATGAAGCTCATGCTTCCTGCTGCACCATGAGGAATAAAGTCTTTGTCTCTGACCTGGAAGTCTTGTGTCTTTGGCCAACATCTACGAAGCTGTGGCAGACTAGCTTGTTAGCTTGCAAGCAGAGTAAAACCTTAGATTCCTCATAGATCTCAACAATGAGATGATTCAGAATATTACATGAGGAAGAATTGATGGAAACAGTTTAGCCAAGAAGAGAGGAGTCACAGAGCAGTCAAGAGTTGTTTTCAAATATCTGAATAGATCATGTGAAGAAATGCTTAGACTTCTGTGTATTCCAGAGAACAGCATTAGGACTGGTGGATAGAAATTTCACAGTGAATGATTTGGCTGAACTGAAGGGAATACTTTCTAACATGTGGAGTTGCACAGCAGAGTTCTGAGATGTTTGTGTATAGTGAGCACTCATCAGCACGTGTTGGAGACACTTTGGAAGGTAATTTTTCGACTGTGTCTTAGGGTGGAATAAACAATCCCTGAGGACCTCGTTGCGATGTATTTTTGAAAGTCAGTGATACTCCTCATGTTTAGAAATTCATCAGCTGAGAGACATTATTTTGGATCTTTGGTCTCAGAGTGCTACCTCTTCAAGTGAAAATACTCCTGGAAGCTAGGTACCTTGTCATAAATTTTATGACTTAACGTTAGGACTACTGGCTTGGACCAAAGGGAAGCACAGAGAAGGAGAGAGGGTAGCATAGGCAGATGGTACTGGTAACCATTCTGTGAACAGGGCCCTGGATCTTTGCCTCCTCTACTTTTTATAAAATTAACTTCTCCCTTCCCTCCAGCCCTTCATTCAGATTGGTTTGCCTTCCTATTTTATTATCATCAGCAAATAGTAACTGAGTGTGTAATGTGTGATATTTGCAGAAGGAATTAATGAAATACAAAATGTAATCTTTGACTTTTATATAATTTAATTTTTCATTCATTCCACAAACTATTATTGAGAACCTACCCTGCACTAAAATACAGAAGTGAATAAAACATAGGTCTTTCCTTAAAGAATCCACAATTTGGGAAGACAGGATCCATACACAGGAAAAAATGTCTAAAATACAAGGATATATGATGAGTAGTGGATGGGATACAAAATCATGATGTCTGCATATTCAAAGACATTAATTATCCTTCCCCCCAGAACTCCAAAGAGAATCAC
Organism: Diceros bicornis minor; assembly: GCF_020826845.1. Classification (NCBI taxonomy): domain Eukaryota; kingdom Metazoa; phylum Chordata; class Mammalia; order Perissodactyla; family Rhinocerotidae; genus Diceros; species Diceros bicornis. The sequence goes on from NC_080751.1 coordinate 59,128,496, forward strand.
AAAGTCATTACCCCAAAGACCCCCCTGCAGTAAAGGAAGAAAGAAAGCCTTGCAGGAAAGCAGCTTTCTGGGGAGGGGGTGAAGAGAATAGCTTGGGAATAGGAAGGAAATTGATGAGAGTTTTAATAAATATTACTGTAAACTATACTTTTGGAGACCTTTTCATGCCCTTTGAGAACGTAAGTAGAGAATGAAATTCCTTTTTAATTATGTTGGGTGGTTGAAATTTTACTTCTTGAAATCAACCCCACTCTGAGATAAAACCTTCTGGTTACAAGTGATGTAGATAATGCTGAAAAGTATTATCATGGTAGACTTCACGGTGGAGATAAATTTCAAGGATGGGTGGGAGAAGCCAGGCAGACAGAAAGGTAAAGGGAGGACCTTATACGGTGGAGGGCTAGGGGATGATGTGTGGAAAACAATAGAGAAATTGCTGGAGAGGGAAAGCTCAGGGCATCTCCAGAGGCCAGTGGAGAGGCCCATGTAAGGAGCGTTTGGGGATGCCAGCCCGGCTCACCCATCTGCTTCTCTGAGAGCTGTCCTTCATCCACCAAGACTTTCTTCTATATTTCCCAAAGTACATTGTCTACAGAGAATCAGAGTCAGCCCAAGTCATGCAGCAATGGTGTGCCCCTTCCTATCTCCCTGGCAGTGTTGTCTCTTCTAAGGAAATCCTGCTGCTCTCTCCTTGAGTTTCTCCAACTTTGGCCCTGGCTATAAGAATGCTTGCACTATGTTTTTGCTCATATAAAGCTTCAAGTCTCACAACTAGGGCTATTTCCTAAATGACAAAGACAGAATTCAGAGTCACATAAATGAATGAAATATTTATGATGAACCTGAGAACTTAGTTTAATCACATACATCTCTTTCCTCTTGTGTATTAATTAATCCTGATGAATCCTGCTACCTCTTTTTTCCCCTGCTACATCTAAATTGCTCAGAAAAGGCATGTTTGTGGAAGACAAGCTGAGGGGGTGTTTCGGGATCATCTTTAAAGAACAAGCCCTAAATATCTCAGATGGAGTCGTGAGTACAGCAGATCCATCATCAGAGAATACAATTATGTTGACTTCTTGAAAAGCATCCATTTTTATGTACTTAAAAACTTCCCCGAACTCACTCTGTTTGGTCTCTGAGACTTACTTTTATTACAGAAGTCCAGCAGGATGGGTCAGGTTGGAATCCATCATAATGAAATCCTAAGCTCTACCATCAGTACCTACTAAGTCATTATCAAATTGTCTGGATATTTTATGCTAGAGGATGAGGAAAGAATGGGGAGAGGTGCCAGGAATTATGACCCCCTTCCATAGTTCTGGCAACTGCAATAAATATTTTTCTATAGTTAGACAATGGGTTTTACCCTGAAGATGAAGAAAACCAACACCAACACGATCTATCCACCACTGAGATGAGCTGCTGCAGATGAATCTTACAGAACTTAACGTCTGTATTTGCTTTTCATTTAGGTTCATCAAATTTCCCATAATTTCCAGAGTAGCTTTTGATTTGGTTTCCTTACTCTGGTGATTTAACTCTTGTTCAAAATGAAACATAATTTCTACATCCATTTCCAAGAAAAAGACAATCTGATTCAAGAGGCAGTATCTTAGTCTTTTTGGGCTGCTGTAACAAAATACTGCAGATTGGATAGATTATAAGCAATAGACGTTTGTCTCTCGCAATTCTGCAGACTGGGAAGTCCAAGATCGAGGTACCAGGGTGGTCACATTTGGGGAGGGCCCTCTTCCTGGTTCATAGCCAGCACCTTCACGCTGTGTCCTCACTTGGTGGAAGAGTCTAGGGATTTCTCTGGAGCCTCTTTTATAGGCACTAATCCCATTCATGAGTACTCCACCCTCATTATTTAAGAACCTCCCAAACATTCTATCCCCTATTACCATCATCTTTGGGGGTTAGGATTTCAACATATAAATTTTGGGGGAACACAAACATTCAGACTACAGGAGGCAAATAATAGTGGCAGGAAGACCTTGAGGGAGATAGTAACATCATCCCTAACTTCAGGTTTCTCCAAGTATGGTGAAAGAGATCTGGGAGCGTGGGAGAGCACGCTGTGCATAAAAAAGGACATCTGTTTTGGTGCAGCTAGAGAGGCACGTGCATGGAGCGGCTGGTGGAGAAACAGCAGAAAGGAGAAGCAGGGGCCAGAGCTCAGGAGACATTTTATTCCGGGAGTTCTTAAGCCAGGCTGCTCAGGAAAGTCTCCTGGGGAAATTTAAAAAAATACCATTGCCAAGTCCTACTTCAGACTGATGTGTTTTTAATAATTTATGCCTTAGAGTGAATTAATTCAATCAGATGGCTTTCCTTCTAAACTCTAGTTGAGACCACTGTATAAATAGAAGTTTTGTTTGGAGGAGTTAACAAACCCTGGAGCATTGATTGATTAATTAATTAATTAATTAAGCAACCATTAGTTGCCTAATTATTTTTCTAGGTAGTGTGCTAGAATGAAGAGATAAGGAAGTCCTTGGCCCATATTTTGAAGAACTCTCCAACCAGTGGAGGACATATGCAAATAAACAGATATTTTGTAATAATGCTCAAAAATAGTTCTCTAGTCAGAACTCTAGTTCCTTCCAGCACAGTGTCTTTTATATTCACACCTTTGGCTATTACAATGACCCTTGGACACCAACCATCACCCTTGGGTATTGAAGAGCTGTGTTCTGGTAAGGTGTGGATGGAGTGAGGGGATAAAGGGTCTTTCCATATGTGAAACACATAGGAAGATACAGGAAGTCGTTCGTGTTCTGAAGGGGTGATAAGGCGGGATCCAAGGAACTTGGTAGAGTTTCACAGCCAAGATTGGCATCAAAGAGAATGGAAGAGGGTTGAGAACTAGGTCACTAGTGTATGGGGACAATTGGAACCAGCAGGCTAGAGGGGGCCCAGAGATATTCTGGAAGGGTAGTTATTTTTTATGGTCTCTCCTAACAGCTGACATGGGCTTGCCAGGTACATTTAAAGGCTGAAATAGAAGGGGTACTAATTGCCGCACGTATTACATTGTCTCTTTGGGAAAATGCATTCTGTATTAGGAAAGGAAGTAAGGTGGAAACCAAAGACATTTAGATTCATATAAAAATAGTGGCATTATTGATGTTTTTCTTTTGCTTCATTAAGTAAATGGAATGACAAGGTAGCAACGTGATATGATTACTTGACTTTTCTGCTTATAGTCAAGGAAAGGAGAACTCATTATTTCATTTACCATTGGAAATATTTCAAGAATATGTTAATCTACTTTCTGCCTTGGTAATGGAGTGTAGTGGATATAATGGAATATTTGTTTCCTTGAACATCAATGGCCTCACGTTTTGATGTTTTAATCATACATCTCCTGGTGTTATTTAATAATTATATCACATATGAATGTTACCTCCCTGCTATGGCCTGAATGTTTATATCCCCCCAAATTCATATGTTGAAATCCTAACCCCCAAGGTAATGATATTAGTAGGTAGGGCCTTTGGGAAATGATTAGGTTGCAGGGGCAGAGCTGTCATGATTGGGATTAGTGCCCTTATAAAATTCACCACAGAGAGATAGCTTGTCCCTTCCACCATGTGAGGGCACAGCAAGACGGCACCATCTATGCATCAGAAAGCAGGTCTCACCAGACATCAAATCTGCTTGCTCCATGATTTTGGACTTCCCAGCCTGCAGAACTGTGAGAAATAAATGTTGTTTATCAGCCATCCAGTTTATGGTGTTTTTGTTATAGAAACCTGAATGGACCAAGGCACTCTCCAAAGAGTCTATGAATTCCTTGGCAAGAAGAACATATTTTCTACATCTTGACCTTCCCTACAAAACCTAGCCCATTGGCTTGGGCATTAGCAGTGATTTATGGAGAATTGTGAATGGGACTAGAATGACCAAGGAACAGCAGTCCTTTCACTGCTGTTATGGTCTGAATGTTTGTGTCTCTCCAAAATTCATATTGAAATCTTAACCCCCAAAGGTGATGGTATTTATAGCTGGAGCCTTTGGGAGGTGATTAGGTCATGAGGGTGGAGACCTCACGAATGGGATTAGTGCCCTTATAAAAGAGATCCCGCAGAGCTTTTTAATCCCTTCCACTGTGTGAGGACACAAGAAGTCTGCAATCCAGAAGAGATCCCTCACCCAACCATGCTGGCACCGTGATCCTGGGCTTCCAGCTTCCAGAACTGTGAGAAATTAGTCTCTGTTGTTTACAAGCCTCCCAGTCACTGGTTTTTTGTTATAGCAGCCTGAATGGACTAAGACAGCTACTTTAGTTTCCTGATGAGTGAGATGCCATGGATGCTTGCATAGTGAGAGATGGTGATCAATGAAAGAAGGTGGAGCTAACACATTAATAATAGAAATCACAACACATTAAAAATAGAAGTTCCTTGTCAAGGCATGGAGAGAGGCCCTTAAAAGTAAGTTTATTATCTGATTAAATGTGTGTTTTTCTCCAATTTGAATCCTAGTCTCTGAAATCTGAAGAGAAAGGAGCACCTGAGGGCTTCTGTATTCAATGGGTACATATTGGTGACCCTTGGAGACTAGTCATCATGCTGTTATGACACACCTGTGTGGCCCATTTCCTGTCTAGGCAGAGGTTCACCTCCTTCAGCTCCCTCAATGCCTGATGAGCCATCATGCTGGCAAAGGGTGGGTTTAGCAGCTAGGACCAGACTTGGGAATCTGCAGGGAGGAAGATTTCTTGTGGAGGAAACATTTTTTAATGTAAATTCTATATTTTGGCTAAGCATTCTTTTTCTGCTGAAAGGAGACAGGACTAGTGCAAAGAAAGGACATCTACAAGTGTAGTGATTTTATAACCAATCCACACTATAGGCCATATTTTGCAGGGCACATGAAGTGCAAACTATGTTTGGACTCACACATACACACTCACACAACATATGCACGTATTCTCTCTCGAGTGAATATGGTTATGTGATCTTTGCGGCATAGGCAAGAATCACACTGTGGTCTGGCCTTCACTAATCTGTTTGTCTTTCCTTGAAAGAAAGCTTTAGCTGTTCAATTTAGTTTTGTTTACTTTAAATGTTGTGTTTGAACTTTGCCTGCATGCCTAGAGGCTAGAAGGCCATGGAAAATGTGTACAATCTAACTAAATCCAAAAACACAATCCCATCAATTCAGATATGGACAGCCAGGGACTATATTTTACTCCAAGAAGCAAATTAGGGTGGAAAAGAAAGCTCTTTCCACCCTTGAAAAGATGAAAAAGAAAAAAAAAAACCCCATGTTTAGAAGTGAAAATTCATAACACAAAATCTTGTATCCAAAAATGTAACAAAATTTCCAGCAGGATATTATAAGCAAATTTACTTTTGAATTAGTTCCATTTCATAATATTGTGTGTCCCTTGTGAAGTTGCCTCCTAGTTTTAGTTTTTGTCAACTCAAGAACATGCTTTATCCCCATTTGATTTAAGTAATATTAATTGAGGCTTTCAATTATATTGAATGAAAATGTATTGTGGTAACAGGAGAGAGGGCATCATGAGAATCTGTTTGTTAGGAACATTTCAAAGGGTTAGCTCGTCTCTCTCAACAGCAGTGCTTAAAGAACAACCTTCCAGATGAATAAAAATAAATGATTAGCTCTCTCCTAAAATATTTCAAATAATTTATAACTGATATGAGTACAGATTACTCTGCAAAGAGATCATCTAATGGTTGGAGTTCACAGAAAGAAAAGCTAAAATATAAAGAAAAATAGGTTTGGGGTTTCCATAATGTAGAAAATATGGAAAAGATTAAATCCAGTTTTTGAGAGGTCAAGCCAATCAACATGATTAGCATACAAAAGCAACCAGTGATCAAATATCTTATGTTTTATGAGTTTGGTACAATGCCCAGCAAACCCAACGTGCTTAATAAATTTTAAATGGTACCAACAATGTTCCCTTGCTGCTGGCAGAGAGTTAATGTTATCACTTTGGGAGCCCTCATTAACCCTTGAAGTACGGTTATTTCATTGAGTGAAGAGAGGAAAGGGTTCATTGGACTACAGTGGTAGAAAGGATGTTTCTTCCCACAATGAACAGATGTCTCGTCTCTCATTGGGATCATCGATTCTAATATTATTAAGCACAAGCCCAATAAATCTGCCCTTGTATTTTTCTGATACAAATACAATATACCTACCACTGCTCAATATCTTTCATATGTGAAGTAATAAAACTGATTCAATATGAAATCTTGTACTTTACATGTAAATTGGATTGCTATGGGCCATTAGACTCTTTACACAAACAATATATTTTGTTTAAGAGAAAACGGTGCTCAGTTTAACATTCTGAAAGTTCATAATGTGCAAAAACCACATTAGCAGAGTAAATGGTGTCGGGAAGGAATCTGGCATGGCCAACAGAGGCATCAAGGAGAAAGGAGCCTTAACTTCCAGTAAAACAACTTCCTCCCATGGGTGGTTTTAACAAGATGGCTGCCAACAGGTGAAAGCTCACTAATGTCAGGTGTAATTAAAAACCTTAATTCTAGAATCATTCTCTAAAGCATTCGGTGTACCAGGGGCTGAGGCAGAGAAGCCTAACCAAGGCAGCAAATTGTTTGCCTCTCCAAGAAGACAGCCATGGATGCACAGAAAGGTGATGACATATTGAGGCCAAGTCTGGCAATATAGTATGATGTCACAGTATCCATTTTTGATATTAGATAATAGCCTTCATTCTGGTAGGTCAGTATCTCATTCCTTGGCTTATTTATTTCCATTATGTACAAAATCTGCAAGCCAGAATTCACAGACTAACCTTACCCAAGTGTATTGCAATATTTGCATCTTGGCCTCCTTTGCAACACTGATCCTTGTGCTCTGCCACAGCTGTCAGAGTAATGGCTTTTTTCCCTTTTTATCTGGGTTGGCTTTATTCCCAGATTCCAAATGAAAGAGACAACATTTTACTTGACCACCCCATTCCAACCATTAAATACTGTGCCTTCAGGCTTCGATGCTCTAATGGTCGATTAAAGTTGATAACAGTCTGTCCAATTTCCATTTTTTAACATTCAGCCTGCTGAAATTGTAATATTGTGAAAATCTGAAGTCTGCAGGACCTGCCTGAGAATCTGTCTGGATGTCAACACATAGTAACAAACAAGGGGAAAAAAGTAATGCCAGCAGGCCTCAGTAATGCCTTGCAGAGCTTGAGTTAGCTACGTGGCCTAGCCAACTTTGTGTAGGGTTGAAGTAGATGATAGATCAACTTGTCTATCAATCAGGATGCAGAGTGGAGCCACTTACAGGGTAGTTTGCAGCTGCAGAAGGCAAACATCCTCAAAAACTCTAAACCACTCAACAACATACACATTCCCTTCCCTGCCTGCCTCACCCAGTGCTCAGTCCTTCTTGGTTTTATTAAAAGCCTTCCTTACCTTGTTTGGCAGACACATAACTCATAGCTCCTGGACTTTGTTGTTAGGGCTGAAGGCTCACAAAGTTACAAATCTAATTGAAATATTTTCGGAAATCTGATTTCTCAGGGGATCAGAATAACATAGTTTGAAATAATCTCTTTTTAAAACGAACAGTGGTTTTTCTTGAGCCTTAGAAAAACAAAACTAAAACCAGAGATTCTGAGATGGATTTGTAGACCAGTAGAATTCTGAGATAAGCAGTTTGATTCCAGTCTTCTAAGTGATGTAAAGAAAAAGTAATTTCACCGTGGGCCATACTCCCTGTATTTGTAATATGCAGACTTGACTCCATTCCTGTCGTTGTACTAGTCAGCTTGCCTTCCTTAGCCACGCTTGGGTTCTTTCTCTTAACGTGAATGATCTCCCAGAGGTCTCATCTTTGGTAGGCTAGTCTCATTTTTTCCAATCAATTGCTCAGCTCTAGGATGCTTTTTTCATGTTGGGGAAGCAATTGCCCATTTTCTGAGTCTTTGCTGTTAAAGTAAGTGCAGATGAGTTCTTCAGACTCTGAGACATTTATCACTGTCGATAAATATGACATTTCTAGGATTGTGGCTTCAATCTCCTTTTTCCTAGGCTGGCTGAAATGGAGACTGTGGAACTTGAAGGGCCAAATATTTAGTTCTCCAGGTTATTACCACATCACAGAGCCTATGCTTAATTTTTAAGACAAATAATCTTTTCATCTAAAAACATGGATATTATTCTTAAAAAAAAAGGATTCACGCTTAACCCTATCCGACAATTTGAACTCTAACTCTTGTCTACTTTGTCTCTGAGACAGAGGGGTCTTCTCTTCAAGGGAAGGGAGCATTCATATTTTCTTATCTGCAATGAGATAAAATAAGATCATGTAGAAATTCAACATCAAAAATTGATGTGACTCCCGAATTTTTCCTTCTCCTGTTTTTGGACTATGGTGGCATGAAGTCTGCCCCATAGCACATAAACTCTGATGATATTTATCTTTATTATTCTTTTTCTTCGTATTACTAAAGATGTTGGTGCTTGATGTTTATTGCTGGAATGCTTTTGAACTCTGAGAAGCCCATACTTCAGACAGTGTGTGTGAATTAAAGTGGAGAGAAATACTCTACCTTCCGGGACTGTCTTCATTTCCCAGAATTAGCTATTGATATTTGCCTAGTAGAAGCTTTAGGTCACAAACTTTCTGCCTCAAAAATCCATTTCTATTTACATGTTTGTAGTAGTCTCATCAATTTTCTTCTACCTTTCCAGAAACCCATGAAAAACCCTGGCATAATAGATCATGATGATGATGATCATGGTAATTAATAGTAATAACAATAATAGCAACTAACACTTATATTGCATGTTATCATGTGCCAGATAGTTTTCCAAGCTCTTTACAAGGATTGACTTCTTTAATCCTTATGACAACTTTGTGAGATAAGTACCATTATCCTCCCCATTAAACAGATGAAAAAAATTGAGGCACGGATTGGTTACATAACTTGCTTACGGTCACATAGCTGATAAGTGATCAGGTGAGATTTGAACTCAGGAAGTCTGACTTGAGAGTCTTCTGCTTAATTTATCCTGTAGGTGAATGTATTAGTTTGCTTGGGTTGCCATAACAAAATACACAGACTGGGTGGCTTCAATAACAGAAATTTATTTTTTCAGGCTAGAATTCCAAGATCAAGTGGGTGGCAGGTTTGGTTTCTTCTGAGGCATCTCTCCTTGGCTGCAGACTGCCATCTTCTCATTGCATCCTCGCCCAGCCTTTACTCTGTGTGTGCACCCCTGATGTCTCTTTGTGTGTCCAAATTTCCTCTTCCTATAAGAATATCAGCCAGATTGGATTAGAGGGCTTTGAGTCTTCTACCTTGCTTTGTTGTTGGGTATCTCTTTTTCCCTCCCTCTCTACCTGGCATTCTACTCTGCTTGCTTGCCCAGACCCTCTGCCCACAGAGGCCCTACCTTGCAGACTTAGTCTCACCTAAAAACCCAACAAAGTCTCAATGAAGAGCCCACATCCACTAGCTGCCATGTCTGGAGTGAGGCGCTGCCCAGAGCCTGCTGTTGGGATTACTGAGGGATGCTCAGGTCTTCTGTGTGCCTCCAAATTGTAGCCTTTCCCCAGTTTCTGTTGGGTGTGCTCAGTTGTGAGGTTTTAATCCTCAGTTTTCTGATTATCTCTCCACATTCCTTGTAGGTTGTAAACTCTGGCTTCACTGTCAGCTTTGTGTTCTGCTACTTCAGAAAGTTCAAAATTCCTTCAAGATCCATCTCTGAAGTGCCTTCCATAGTTCTTTAAGGTAACGCTTGATAATGCAATGTGAATGGGAAAGAGAGAAATTACAACAGGAGGTTGGAAGAAAATAGAAAATAATTAGAATAATAATTAGAAGAAAGCAAAAAAAAAAAAAAAGCCTGTTATACAATGTGTCTTCTGGATTGGATAATTTATAGGAAAGTGCTTGAAAAGCCTTCAATGCTCTCCAGTGAAGGGCGGCATTATTATTATAATCGTTGCATTTGTTTTATTCTTCTCACCTCAGGATTTTGATTTCTGTCAAAGTTGAACAGAAAAATGAATCAGTAGGTGGATTGGAAATCCAGAAGACTGGGGTGCTGTTAAACAACCACGGGAGGGGAAACAGTCTTTTGGGGGCTCCTGCCTGCCCAGTGAGCATCCTGAAGATCAAGGGAACATTTAGCCCAGCTTCCTGAGGAGCAATTGGCAGTTGAAGGAAAAGGCCTGTTTGTGCTGTAAACAGGGGAGAGGAAGGGCCAATTCCCAAATCAAGGCCATACAAGATTAGTTCAAACTGCAGGGAAAAGATACAGGCCGCCAAAACACAGAACAGTTCCAACCTGGCAAAGGGGTTAGAATCAGAAACACTCTTGCACATATAGCAGAGAGAGAGAGGCGAGGCTAGAGAAAAAATAGGCCAAGTAATAAGTGTGAAAGGGGATTGAAGCTTGTAATGACTCAAAAACGGCTGAGCTGCTGAACCTATTTAAAAATCCTCTTAAAAACAGAAGCAGAGAAGAAAAGGAACATGGACAGGAGTGGCACAGGGATGACCTTGAAGAATAATCAAACCAAAACCAAGTGAGGGGCTATTTTGCAGCCCAGAGCATAGAGAAATCAGGGTGGGATGGCAGGATTCCGAAGGCATTAAGGGAGCTTGTGCTCTCTAAGCTAATTAGTTCACACACTTACAGTTATTTTGGGGAAAAGTAATAGGGATCTAAGGATACTAAGAAGGGAAGGGAATATAAAAGGTGGTTTGGATCTTAAACCAAGATAGAAGCCTTGTGGAAATGCAGTTCAGTACAGCCGATGTCAACATGCAACGGGGGATGTGAAGCAGGGACCCAGCATCCAGAGGGTAATGGGATCGTTGGCAAGAACCATGATTGATTTTTTTCGAGAACAAAGCAGGCCCAACAATTGATTTTTTCTCGTGCACGGGAATTGGCCGAATTTTAAAAGGTAGCATAAATCTTTGAACTTTACTCACACGTTTGGCACCAAGGTTCACACCATTTATTTCAAAGTTGGGGTAGCTTGGCTGTGTGGGCCCTTGTCACATGGATTGAGTGGCTGGAGGACCAACGCAAAGGAGGAGGCAGGCAGCACTGTATCTAGTTCCTGGTAGGTGGGGAGCAAATAGTTCAGGTTAATGAAGCCATCAGATGATTCTCAGTTGGGGGATTCTGATGATTCCCTGAGAATGTGAAGTCCTGTACAATAAGATTAGGAAATTGTAAGATAAGGTTTGGCTGAGAGCAAAACTAGATATCGTCTTAGTAATGTAACTGGGCTTGAAAAGATTCTTGTCTTGGATGGATGAATGGACTACCTGAATTCTCGTGTTCCTTATATATTTGGTATTTTATCATTCTGGGAATATTGGTCATCATAATTTTTGAACAGTGAGAAGAAGCAGGCAGGCCGACGAACCAGAAGTTAAGGTGGAATTCTAAGGAAAGAGGAGTTATCCCGGGGTAGTGAGGGCCACATACCCTTCGATGTTCTTCTTTCTTCATCCATGTAGTCCCTCACTGAGTATGCTGTTTCCATTGCCCAGACATCTTTGAGCCTTGCACTTTTAATCTCATAACCTATAACTCATCTGATTCTTGAGTACTGCCATTGTTATTCCTTATGAGCCTAAGTCTATTTTAGGTAGAGTTTGCACTGTGAAAATGCAGAGTTGGTAAAATCTTAAGGATATAGAAGCCGAGAAGAATACACGATCCAGTACTTTTATGGCTTAATTCAGAAATCCTCATGGACAAAGATATGTAAGTCTTTAAGATTCTGAATGGGTCAAAGGAAAAGATAATCAGCTTTGATGAAATGAAGGATGGGCTAATAGATCACAGGAGGTCCTGGCTCACGATTTCTCCCTGTATGATTTCATTGCCCTGGGAGCCTCCAGGGCAGGCTCTTTTCCATTTTACAGATGAGAATATTGGAACACAAGTCAAGGGACTTCCCGTTTTAGCCCCAATGGAAAGAGCTTGGAAGTCATCACTCCCATCTGTACAACAAGATAAAAGCTGACCAAGCTGAAAATCAACTACTTTTCTTGGACCATCAGAGAATGACGTTGCAGAGCAAACCATCACTTCAAAACATGGAGACACAGGTGAATGCAGAAAAATCATACTAAAATTTGCTTACCTGGATCAAAGGTAAAATAAAATTCTTTATATTTCTTATCCTTAGTTGATCTAAAATGTAACTATTGAAGTAATAATAGTAATAATTTATTGGTATGAGTACGTGATTGTCTGATTTGGCTTATGGATAATGGAATGGAATAACAGCAATGTCATAAGGATCAGGGAGGAGGAATTGGGAATTATAACTCTGTTATAAGTTACTTTCACTAAATGTGAAGCAGTATACTGTTATTTGAAGGTGGGCCTGGATTAACTAAAAATGCATATTTCAAACTCCAGGGCAACCACTGGAAAAATTCTTAAAAAGAATAATTGATATGTTAAGAAAGGAGAGAAAATAGATTCATGTAAAATGCTCAGTTAAAACCAGAGAAAGCACAAAAAGGTGGGAAAAAGAGACAAAGAATGAATAGAAACAGTTACAAATATAATAGACATTAATTCAAATATATCAATAATCACTGTAATGTACATGGTCTAAATACACCAATTAAAGGACAGAAATTGTCAGAGTGAATAAAGAAACAAGAACCAATTATATTTTGTCTACGAGAAAATCACAATAAATGTAATGATTCAGATATGTTAAAAGTAAAGGGATAGAGAAAGATAGACTATGCTAACATTAATAAAAAGAAAGCTGGAATAACTACATTAATTATTAATTAAAGCGGACTTCAGAACAAGGAAAATTATTAGGAATAAGGATGTACGTTATAGAAGGATAAAGGGGTCAATTCTGCAAGAAGACATAACAATCCTTAATGTACTGTATGTAACTAACAAAAGAGTGCCAAAGTGCAGAACTGCAAGGAGAAATGGAAAAGTCCGTTACTATAGTTGGACACTTTAACACCCCTTTTTCAGTAATTGATAGATAAGGAAGGCTGAAAGTCAGTAAAGTTATAATTGACCTGAACAGCACTATCAATTGACTTGATGTAATTGACATTTATAGAATATTCCATCCAGAATACACATTTCTCTCAAGCTCACGTGGAACATTCACCAAAATAGACTAGATTTTGGGCTCTAAGACACATATTAACAACTTGAAAAAAGTAGAAATCATACTAAGCATGTTCTTAGACCATAATGAATTTTAACTAGAAATCAATAATAAAAAGCCAGAAAATACTCAAATATTTGGAAATTAAACAAAACATTTCTAAATAACATGTGGATGAAAGAAAAAGTCTCAAGAGAAATTAAAAATTACTTTGAAATAAATGAAAATGAAAATAGAACTTGTCAAAATGTGTGGGATGCAGTGACAGCAGAACTTAGAGGGAAATTTATAGCATAAAGTGCATATATTAGAAAAGAATAAAGATCTTAAATTAATAATCTAAGCTTCCATCTTAGGAAATTAGAGAAAGAGGTACAATTTAAACATAAAGGAAGCAGAAAAAAGAAATAATAAAAATTAGAGCAGATGTCAATGAAATTAAAAACAGGAAAACAATAGAGAAAAATCAATGAAACTAAAATTTGGTTCTTTGAAAATATCACTAAAATTGATAAACATCTAGTCAGTCTAACCAAGGAAAAAAAAAGAGAAGACAAAATTTCCAAAATCAGAAATAAAAGAGGAGTCATCATTACTGAGTCCATGGACATTAAAAGGATAATAAAGGAATATCATGTTTAATACTTATTCCTATGCCCACAAAATTGATAACAGATTAAATGGATCAATTCCTTACAAGATACAAACTGTCAAACTCTCACAGGGATAAATAGATTATATGAATAGCCCTATATCTATTAAAGAAATTAAGTCGATAATTAATAACCTTTCTGAAAAAGAAAGCACCAGTCTCAGATGGTTTCCCTGGTAGATGATACTACTTTTCAACAATTTCTTCCAGAAAAATAGAAGCAGAGGGAAAACTTCTTGACCCATTTTATGAGACCAGCATTATTCTAAAAACAAAACCAGATAAAGACATTACAAGAAAGGAAGACTACATCAACGTAGAAGCAGAAATCCTCAAGAAATTATTAGTTAATTGAGTCTAACATTATATAAAAAGAATTATGCACCATAACCAAATAGGATTTACTCCAGGTATGAAAGCCTAGTTGAACATTAGAAAATCAATCCATGTAATCCACCACATTAACAGATAAAGAAGAAAAATCATAGACAATATAAATTGGTACAGAAAAAGGCATTTTACTAAACATAACACCAATTCATGATTTAAAACTCTCAGCAAACTAGGATTAGAGGGGAATTTCCTCAATTTGATAAAGAACATCTATAAAAAAACTACAGTTGACATTATACTTAATGGAGGGAAACTTAGCCCCTAAGAAGGGAACGAGTCAAGGAAGACCACTCTCACCACACCTATTCAACATTATATTGGAGTCCCAGCTAATGCTATAAGAGAAGAAAAGGAAATAAAGTTATGCAGATCAGGCAAGAAGAAATGATACTGTCTGTTTACAGATAACATGGCTTTCTATGTAGATAGTTCCAAAGAATTGAAAAACAAACAACTCTCCTGAAACTAACAAGTGAGTATAGCAAGGTCATAGGACACAAGGTGAATATATGAGTCAAATGCTTTCCTATATACCAGGAATGAACAATTGAAATTTGAAATAAAAAAATACCATTTACAACAACACCAAAAAACGAAATGCTTAGGTATAAATCTAACTAGATATGTACAAGATCTATATGTGGAAAATTACAAAACTGATGAAAGAAATCAAAAAATGGAAAGATATTCTGTGTTCGTGGATTGGAACCACAAGTCATGAGGCACGTTAAGGAAATAGCTGGGACTAAACTCTCTGTTTTGAGATCCTTAAACCAGAAAAGAACTTTAGTTTGAGGGTTTTGATGCCTTCCTAACAAGAACAACTTTTAAAAATTAGCCAATTGATTGATTGTCTGATTTGTTTATCTTAGCTTTTAAAAGGCAGTGCACGCTCAGAGTGAAAAATTCACACAATATAAGAAGTTATGAAAAATAAGTTTTTCTCCATTCCAAGAAGCAATTACAGTTATCAATTTCTGGAAATTTCCAGAAGTGTTCTCATTATACAATCTTTCAGAAGGTAAATCAGAGCTTGTAGCTCAAGATATTAAGGAGAATGTTGACTCTTCTATCTGTGAAATCTTCATAAACTGTACATATGTGGAAACTTTTACTTTCTAGTTGGCATTGTTTTAATTTTTCTACAGTGAACATGTACTAATTTCATAGTTAACTAATTCATAGTTAACTAATAGATACTAATTTTATAGATAAAATGTAAAATTTCTGTTTCTACTACTCTCTATTTCTTTGAGGCAAATAATTCAAGAATGAGGTCAGAGTTGGTGAGATTTTTTTCTGTTTTTTTTTGAGTGTACATTGAGTGTGAGTATGTATGTGAAGTATGGAGAGAAACAGCTAGAAGAGATGGAAAGCAGGAAAGAAGAAAAGACTTTCCCCTTCTTGTGTGTCTCTAGGTCCTCCAGAACTGCTTAGGAGTGTGCAAAGGGGTGTTCCCAGGTCATAAGATCTTTGCTGTGAAGATCACTATTCTGAAAACACGTTAGAAGCAGCAGTCAGAGCCTTAAGTTGTAGCAAGGCTTTAACACCGAGGGCTGTGGTTTAGAGGCATGAACCTGTGCAATTTTCCAGGGTCCGATTGTGGATAGGGAAGCTCTGCATCTTTAAAAAGATCTCTCTACCTCCTCATTTGGAGGAGTCTTTTAATCTTCTTCATTCAGGAAAGCCAGTGTGAAGTGAGAAGAGAAATGTATAGAAAGCTTCAGTTCGTTCATGCACTCCTTATTATTATCACTGATATCTGGCCCTGATTAAAACCAACTCTGTTTGCCTATTTTCCATGTTTTGAATTTCTTGAAAAACATCACAGACATCACATTTTGGAAAGCAAATTGCATTCCATTTTAATGAACTTAAAACATCAGTCCAATAAGTAGGAGTTTGACATGCAAGAGTGAACAGTGTGACGACACCAGCACGTGACAGTTGTCTTGACCAATGTCACATACGAAGACTTTGTCCTGGGAGTTCCATGTGCTCTGAGGTTGAAGCAAACAGGAATCTATTCTCTCAGTCATCCCACAGGCATTAGTGTGGGGCCCTTGGGTACAGTGGCCCTTTGCTGAGGCTGGGGCTGAAGTTAGACCCAGGGCAAGGGTTTGGAGACGGAGAGGAGGCCATGAGAAATTGGAGAATGGCTTCATGCTGCCTTGAAGAACTTAAAATTTAGGAAGGGAGGCAGGACATTTGAGCAATCTTAAAAGCATTGTTTCAGCAAAAATCAAATAACGCATCAGTATTAGGAAGTACCTCAAATGGTGCAGGAGCCTGTGTGGGAGTCAAGAGAAGCAGTGGGGTGTGGTTGGAAGATATCATATTGGCCCAAGGGTGTCGAGGGGAACCTTGCAACAGATTGGCAGGCTGTCCTCAATTCCCTATCTGGGGGCTCCATGTAGCAAGGTCAAGTTCCCAAATGCTCTGCTTTTGGTCTAGTGAATGTGGCCACTGGCTTTGCTCAGAATTTACCAAATGCCCTGTCTGAGATCCTTTGACTTAGTGACATTTCCCTGTAATATGGCATTCCACGTTTATACCATCGTGTGCAGCCCACTGACATGAACTCCAGGGGGAATCTGTTGGTTCTGATGTTTACCCCTTATTGGCTTAAAAAACAGCATATCTCTCTTCCTGGACAATGCTTGCTCTCACTCATCTTTCCAGTGCTTTTGTCTTGGTGAATATAATATAATTGTTATTTTTGGCTCTCATTATTTCTCAGTGGAATAATTGTTGTGTTTTCAATGCCCTGAGAGGAAAGCCTTGGATTGTTCTGAAAAAGCATTATCTGAGGCCAGTTGTCCATCAAATCTGCAGATGTGTGCAAGGGCAGGCTGGGTGAGTCAGATCCTCCTGTCACCAAATGAATCACCTGGAAACCTTATTAGGAACTTTCCAGTGACAGGCTCAAATATATTTACCTGACATTACTAGGTTCTTTTGACTTTAGCTTGCTCATCTCAGAAAGCAGGAGGGTGATGCTGGGTGCTGCCAGCTGTATTGTGTGTCTTCTCTGGGGAGCTCATAGCTGTGGAAGTGTTAATCTGTTACCTATGTGTTTGAATAGTGTAAGGTTCGGAGTGGTAAGGGAGCTGGACGTCATTTAAACCATTCTCAGCTTCTGAGATGGAAGCAGCTCCTTTCCCCCCCTGAAATATTAGACAAAGACTTACTATTTATCCAGTTCCTGCTTTGTGCTGGGCACAATGTTTTACCAAGCGTTAGACCTCTCCTCTAATCCTTTCATTTAACTCTCATATTAAATGAGGCCTCATCTTATAGATAAGGAAACTGAGGTGATGATTAAAGAGTGCTTATTTAGTTAACTCACCCAGTGTTCCACCACTAGACTGTGTCAGAACAGTGGAACCACCATGCTGAACTCACTTTGTTACTTATTGGAGGCCCTCACGCAGTGTAGATTCATCTCAAAGAGCTCAACTCAGGCTCACTAACTTCAGGGAGGATGTGCTGGATGTGAGGTGCAGACTGCTTAAATCACCATTAAAGATGTTTGAGGACTAGGGAAGAAGTTCAGATCACTATTCACCTCTCTTCTTCCTTGAAAAGAACACACAGATTTCACTGAATTTGCCCACCACCCCTTCAAAACATTTGTATCCAGTTTCCGCATTTATCCACTGGCTTAACTCATCTGTAAGCCCATATACAGCCATTCTTTCTGTCTCTTTCAAATAGTACACTTGTTGCCTGCCTCCAAACTAGTTATCCTGTGTGGTTTAGCTATTTCTGCATGTTATAAGACTACACTGGGAGTTTAATTTTTTCCACTCTATGACATAAATAAAAATAACTATGTTCAGTATTAATATGAAGAAGAGAGAGCTTTGTCATTCCTTCACTAAGATCTTCACTCTTGCACTTATCTAGCTTGGGTAAGGCAAGTTCAGCCCCATGCCAGCCTTGATCGTGTATCTGTCTAGGCAAATAGATTTCTAATTAATCCTTAAATATTTGTTGAATAATTGAGTTTTTGTTAGCGTCTCTAACTATGTGAAATTAGACCAAATATTTATTCCATACTTATGATGTCTCAGATAATTTACATATCTTATTTCATGTAAGAATTACAAGAGTCCCATGAGGTAGATACTACTGTTAACATGCCTGTTTCATAGTTGAGAAATTTGAGGCACAAACAGGTCAGGTAATTTACCTAACGTCAAAGAGCAAGTAATACTGGTAAAGATAGAATTTGAGCCTAGGAAGTATGACTTCAGAGCCCTCATAGCTAAATAAAATATTGAGATGTTTCTTGGGGCTGGCCCAGTACTGTAGTGGTTAAGTCAGTTTTGATCTCTGTAAAATAGTGACAGTTATGAACCAGATGTGTCCAACTACCTCAGACTGTTGTGAGATCAAAAGAAGTTAATCATGTACTTCCAGAGAACTTGGAATGTATACAAATGAAAGGTCTTATTATGAGCAGTAGTGGCATTGACCTCTCTCTTGTGGCCCCCTGCCTTCTGTCCTCACCCAAATAGTGTCTCCTATGCTTAAGTCTCAGGTGTGTTGTCATGTCTTTCTGAAGAGTTTCATTGCCACACCATCTATGTTAGTTTGCTAGGGCTGCTATAACAAAGTGCCACACACTGGGTGGCTTAAACAACAGAAATCTATGTCCTCATAGTTCTGGAGGCTAGAAGTCCAAGGTCAAGGTGTCGTCAGGGCTGGCTTCCTCTGAAGGCCTCACTCTTTGGCTTGTTGACGGCCAGCTTCCCCTGTCTTCACATGGTCTTCCCTTTGCATGTGTCTGTGTTCTAATTTTCTCTTCCTATAAAGACACTGGTTATATTGGATTAGAGCTTACTTTAGTGACCTCATTTAACCTTAATTACCTCTTTAAATACCTTATCTCCCAGTACAGTCACATTCAGAGGAGCTGGGGGTTAGAACATCAACATATCAATTTTAGGGTGACCAAATTCAGCTCATAACACTTCATTACGTTTCCTCATTTTCCATCCTTCCAAGATCCCCTTCCGGTGTGTTTTCACAGCATCCTTTATTTTTCCCTATTATGGCACTTCTCACTGCTATAATTTCTTATTTACTTGTTTATATTCCACACGAGACTCTAATAAATCTGAGTAGATCTCTGCTTTGTTCTCCCTGTATCCCCAGTTCCTAGAGCAAATTGATTTCTAATTAATCCTTGAATATTTGTTGAATAATTGAGTTTTTGTTACTATCTCTAACTATGTGAAATTAGACCAAATATTTATTCCATATTTATGATATCTCAGATAATTTACATATCTTATTTCATGTAAAAATCACAAGAGCCAAATGAGGTAGATACTACTGTTAACATCCCTGTTTTATAGTTGAGAAATTTGAGGCACAAAAAGCTCAAGTAATTTACCTAAGATCAAAGAGCAAGTAATACTGGTGAAGGTAGAATTTGAGCCCAGGAAGCATGACTTCAGAGCCCTCCTGGTTAAATACAATATTGAGATGTTTCTTGGTAAAACAACAGTGTGCTTTCCAGTTACCCCAGCTGCAGGCTTATCAGAGCTCAGCCTAAGCCTGCCCCTAATCCTAAACCAAGAGTTTTTTTTAGAATGGTAAAACGGAGGTAGAGCAAGGGGAGAGGAGAGATCAGCAGGCTTGGATTGCAGCATGCGGGTTGTGTTTGGAGCTAGGGCAGGGGAAGAGAAAGAGTGAAGGAGCTGGGAGGGGATGCAGTCTAGATGAGAGAGGGCTCACTACATTTTTATCATCCCGTCTTACCTTAGAGATGAACAGCTTACAAGTCGTTACAGTCTTCAAAGCACTCTTGCTTGTATCATCTCAGGTGGTTTTCAAAATAGTCAACTGACATAAGCTAAGAAGGTGTTATTATCTGCATTTTATTGGTAAGGAAACAGATTGAGAGTGGTTAAGTACATCACTAACATTACCAAGGTAGTCGTTGGAGGTCCCTGAGATTAAATTCTAAGCCATCTGCTTTCCTGTCCCTGGAATTGAGTTCAATATAGGAAAGGAATGAAGAAAGAGCTGAATTTCAGGAGAACATCTTCAATCAGGAAGGAAGAGGACAAAGAGTGGCCTGAAAAGGAGACTGAAATGGGACTATAGGAAATGTTGAAGGAGAACTACGAAGGTGCTGGTGGCAGAGGTCAAGGGGTCAGGGAATCTCAGAGTTGAAGTCATCAAGTGAGATAACTTATTTGAAGACTTCATGCATGTGAATGCTCAGCAGTTGGCAATTGGGAGACCACTGAGCACCTTCCAGAACATGTTCAGTGGTGTGGTGTGGTCAGGTATTAGTTTATATTTTTTTCTTTAGAATTCCCATCAGTCGAATAACATCAAATTGCTAGATACCTTTTTATTTGCTTGTTTGTTTTAGTTCTGTCTGCCTGAAGACAGAGTACTCTTTGGTCTTCCTCAGGTTGGGTCCTCTGTAGTGGATTTGTTTGCAACACCAAAGTACATGTTTGCTCCTGCCTCCCCATCCACATACCCAAGGTACTTTTGGTGTAATGCAAACAAGAATAATCATTTTTAAACCACTATCTCTGAGATGTGCCATCTTAATTTTCATCTTGACTTTCTTCCCTTCATTCCTTCCATGAAGTAGAATTAAAAATTAGATATGTTTTAGAACTATGTCTAGAATTAGAAATAAGATGGTTTTTTTCCTTGTACTTTAATTGTTCCTCAGCTGTCCTTTCTCCCTCTAATCTGTTTTCTGACTCTGTAAGTTGTTGTGCTGTGGTGGCTGCTGTATGAGATAGCTTAAGTTGTAATGAGGATGTGATCTGCCTAGCTGGAATGGCAAGTCAGCAATGAGGTCATTGAATCCAAGACAGGCAAAAAATATGTTGTCTAACTTCTAAGAATCCCTACTGACTCTCTATTCTTCTGCCAGAATTAACCCTCACCACTAGATTTTGTTATTTACCAGAATGAAATTACAGTAGCTTGAGGAAGAAGTGCTATCCTGGGCAACTCCAAAGATAACTTTTTGGGAAAGTCAGAGGGTGAAAGAATACTTGGTCTGGATGTTTCTCCATATCTTAGCAGCGTATTCTACTATGGCCAGAAATCTAGAAATTTAATTTTGATACTGGAAGTCATTCAATTTTTGACAAAGTGGTTCAGTCCAGTACTGATGTACAGGCCCTTGAGCATTCATTGCTGCCTCAACTCCCTCCCTTGATGTGGAGAGCTTGGGGACTGTATATCCTGTATTTGGGTTCTGGGTCATGAATTTGGTTTTGGATAGGCAATGTTACCCTTTCTAAAACATAATGGACCCGTTCCTGCCTCTGAGGATTTGATAATTGCTTTGTCCTCAAATGCTCACTGCCATGTTTTTCTGCCTGTGCAAATCCTACCTGCTCTTTAAGTTTGATACTGGTGTTACTTCCTCTCAGAAGACTTCCCTGACATGAAAGTCAGCAGTCCTCCTCTGTGTTCTGATTGTTCTTTTGTCTCTAGCCACGATCTAGCATATATTATTCATTTGTTTTCTGCATGCTTAATCTTTGCCACTAGATTGTAAGCTCTCCAAGGCCAATGGTTCTGCCATTTTTAAGCTTTGTATTACCAGCATCTTTCTAGCACAGAGATTTGTTTATAGTAGGTATGAAATAAATGTGTGATTTTGGTTGATTTATGAACATGCTCTCTAACACAAGACATATGGAGTTCTTTGGCTTGGTGCTTGAGTGTCACCACCCCAACCCCCACCCCTTTCTCCAAGTTATCCTCTTGGCCTGGCCCAGCTGAAGCTGTGGAAAATAGATAAATCACCCAACTCCTGGGTCAGACAGCTTGGAGACAAATGAACACAGCAGGTCATTGCCACCATAATGATGCAGTGGCTGTGCTGTTTGCCAGGTTCTGGACAACAATAGATTGCTTTCCTTCTCTTAACTTTAATTCCATTTCTCATAAGCCTGAAATTGCACTTGCTATTTTCCAACTTCTTTTCCCCCCACCCTCCCCTAGTTCATGTCAGTGTTTCCTTAACTAACATTTTTATGGCTTGAAAATCAATTCTGTACCAGATATAAAGATATACTCTGTCTCCAGCCTTTGTTCTCAGCATCAGCCTCAGCACCCTCCATTAGCCCCTTTCAGTGGCTTCAGACCCACTTGAGGGTTTCCAGTCTCTGGTTCCTTTTTATTTGAACTCTGTTTAGATATGAGTTGACGTGTATACTTTCTCATGCTCCCTTTTCATTGATTTATTCCCAGATAATGGAATCTTTGGAACTGAAAATATATTGACTTGAACAATCCTTGTTAATAGGAAGCCTCACTTATTTTACCCTGTTCAACTTGAAGATTTCGGAAGAAAGGAGAGACTTGTGGGTTAAGGCAGAGAGTTTGGAAAAGACTTTACTGATTCTCAGTGGCCAGGCTCAGAGCAATATTCCAGATCTTTTACAATCTAAATTCATACTACCTTTTTTTTCCTTATGCCAACTCTGCTGGTCTTTAAATTCAGCACCACGGACAGAAGAGGTTAGAGCAGGGAATGGTTGGAGCAAAACAGCCTGGGGAAGTTTAGCAGGACACAGTAGGATCACTTTCATTCTCAGAGATGACCCTATTTAAAGGCACATGCATTTTGAGTTGAGAAACTCCGTAAAGGATACGTTTGCTGCCCTAAATGATCACCTAAACTGAAAGGGTCAGTAAAAAGCATGCACTTTGGAATCAAAATATCAAAATGAATTTTAACTTTTGTATGTACTAAGTGTATGACTTTGGGCCTGGTGCCCTCTCTGAGAAGCAGTTTTTTATGTGTAGATTTGGGAAACTTCTACCCTTAGAAGATGTAGAGTATATTTCTAAGGACTGGATTTGAATCTTGGCTCTACATTTTACTAGCCTGGATAAGTTACATAAATTCTCTGTGGCTGTTTTCTCATCTCTTAAATGATGATAAAAATGATACTTTTTCCTTAGTATTGATGGGAGCATTAAGTGAGATAATATATGTAAAAGTCTTAAAAGTGTACCTGGCATATAGTAGACTATTATTACAATAATTATTTAATATTATGATGCAAATTAAATGAAATAATACATGTAGAATATTGGAGAGAGAGACTAGATATGCAATAAATTCTGATTATGCCTTCTTCTCTCCCTACTGATATTTGAAATCACTCCTACAGTTATTTTGAGTTAAGTATTGCCATCCAAGCCTTGTAAGCACCCTTGGAAGGGGATGTATACTCAGATCACCTATGAATGTTTAAATTAGTTCATCACTTTTTGTGGGACAGGGAAGCATAAAGGTTCTCACTGCTAGAGCTGGGAGAGTGGGCCAGGAAAGAAAAGGTCGAAGCTTGCTATACTGTTTTCTAGTTTGTTGAAGATGTGGGTGTGATTTAGAAAACTAGATGATAGGAATGCTCTTCATGATCCTATGCAAAAGGCTCCCCACTCATACATCACGGCTGCAGGCATTTTGTGATTTGCTATGTGAGGGTCTGCAATTTGGTCCAGAGTGGAAAGGGACACAGATAATATAAATACAGATCCAGGAGCCCAGCCCAGTGGTCTATGGAAATTCTGCATATAAACAGGGATCGTTTTGCTTCATTCATTAACTCATTCATTTATTTAGTCATACATTCATGCATTGACACATTAATTCATTTATATTCAATAAGCATTTATTGATCATTTACTGTGTTGAGGCATACTGCTAAGGATTACAGCAGAGAAAGATCAGTTAGACTGAAGCCTGCCATCAGGGATTAAGGGAAATAAAACATATATGAAAATCATTAATTAAATGAGTCAATGACTATTAAGTACTTAATGTTGTGCCTGGCAAATAGTAGAGATTTAATATTTATTAGCTGGTTTTATTGTAAGCTATTGCTTCTACTGCTATTATTATTATCACTCATACTCTGGAGTTTGGTGAGTGACTGTCCAGATGTGGTGTTTAGAGGAGGAGTGAGAGATTGCCCTTTTGGGGAGTTACAGGCAGTATCTTCAGAAAGGAGGTGGCATTTAAGATGGGCCTTGAGGCATGGGTAGAACTTGGTCATGGACAAATGAAGAGGAAGTGGGTCTCCAGCTGAAAGGTGTGGTGTGAACCAAAGAGTGGTAGGGGATCACAGGGGATTGATTATGAGGGAATAACAAGTAGTTTGAATTGGCAGGAACATTATGTACAAGCATTGAGAGATGAGACTGGGAAGGGGTTAGAGGTTGGTCTTAGTGGCTTTGAACACCAGCCTGTGGACTTTGGGCCTTGTAACGTGAGTGATGCAGCACTCTTCAAAGTTTTGTTCTGTTTTGTTTTGTTTTTCCCTCCAGGAGAATGAGCAGGTATTGATCTGTTTCTGTAGTGTTTTTTTTTTTTAAATAATTGACCATAGTCAACAGTAACACCATAGCTCCTATTCTATTTGATTAAATTTGCCTGTGAGAATCTCAGGTATACAAACTGACTCCATCCAGTCAGTCCAATTTTGGATAATAATCTCTTGATTTGTGATTTTCTTTTAACACGTTCAGCCATATCTTCCTAGGGACCCAGCAACCAAGTCTGGACCTAAGTCCTTAGGTCCTCAGATATTAGGGGCGCTGCTGGCAGTGGTATCTGCTGAATTTGCGCCGTAAGACTCCTGTTCTTGTGGGAGAAGTCATATTTCACTTATGTTTCATTCTCTCGTCCAGGAGCTGCTATTACTGAGTAACCAAGAAACTGAGCTTGTCTCTAATTTCAATCCTCAGCATCTGATGCTGGTGAGACAGGATTCCATAAAGGTGAAGGGGCCGAAGGGTGATGATGTCAAAGGAGGTGCTGTGCAAGATGAGGAGGTCCTTATTCCATTTTCTGTTCTCTCTCCTTTCTCTTTCTCTCTCTCCTCTCTCCTTCCCCCCTCCCTTTCTCTCTATCCTTCTTGCAACACACACATACACACACAGACAATGTGGAGCCTCAGACTGCTGGACAAAGGCAAGTTTATACGAAAGTTAACTTCGGCTTGCTGGGTGTTTCATTTAGTCTCCAGAACCTGGTCCTGTAACTGACTCAATAGCCTCTCATATCCTTTCACATAAATTAAAGTAGTTTTCATGTTGGCTTTAGTTGTGTGGTGCTGATGATTGTGAGGCAGACTTTAAAAGGATTGTGACAGCTCAGCTCTCATTGACTGGAGCACATTTGGAGAGTGTATAGAAATGATTAGGATGAGTAGGTATAAAGCATCACCAGAGAGTAGTTGAATTTGGGGAGGTATTTTGGCAAGGAATTGAGCCAATTCCAGGTACTCCTAAGCCACTGACTTTATTGAGGACAAGTGTGAATTGTCCTTTGTGAAATGTGGCACCATAGAGATCATCTGTCTTTGCAAAAGAACACTCATGTTTATTCAATCAATCAATATTTGAGTACTGACTACGTGCCAGGACTGTGCTGGGACTTAGAGAGACAGCAGCGAACAAGACAGACAGCAATTCCTATGCTTATGGAGCTCACTTTGTGGAACAGAGGGGAGGAGTCATCTCAGCAGCTTGGTCTCCAGAGATTGCTACTTGCTTATCATCCTCCATAGATTTTAGTGAAACCCTTTGGCCCAGAGATGGGAGGTGGGTTGGCCCTTGTTCCTGTGAGGGGTTCAAAGTTCCAAATTCCAGTTAGCTGATCGGATTGAAGCAGAGGACAGGGATGGAGGTCTCTATTCTAGGATGGGTATCTGGGGGAAACTTCTGTTGTTTCTTGCCCATTTTGAGTGAAATGGAGTGCAATGGGAGACAAAGAAACAGAGAAGATCAACTGCCAAAAAAATTCAAGGAAGGCTTCTTAAGGGTAGTGACTTAATGGATTTTTAGAGACTATAACTTTCTCCTAAGTATGGGATCATAGAGTAGGTCAACATTGGATTGACTGAAAACTGGGTTGAACTTTGAGACAACACAGAGATGCCTAAAGAAAGCCACCTAGAAAGACGAGGATGAACCATATTTGCCTGAGGTTTGGGAGTGTACAGTCTGTGCCCTTTTCTAGCACTTATTTCTTCCTTTCTGCTCCTGCTTTGGCCTCACTTCTGGTACAGCCCTTGGTATCTTTTTGCACTCCCTTTACTGGCTTGTCTGCTACCAAATGCTGCCAGATCACAGTATAACCCAATATCCACACCTGGCACTCACTTGACACAGTCCAATCTTGTCACAACAGATGCAACGCAGACACTCCTGTCTCTCTCAGAGACCATGCAGCAGCCTGGGGCATAGATGCCTCTGTGGGCAAGCTATATTTGAGCTGGGCCTGCTGGCTCTTTTGTTTGCATATACCATATTTGAGATGGGTTATCATTAACCAAATGGAGAGCAGCTGTGCTTACTAAGAAAGTGTGCTTCCTCAGATTTGGGGATGTTAGAAATTCTTTAGCCACAATATTTGGCTCTTGATGCCTCAGGAACATGCAAAACGGCCTTGGTTAACGTTCTAGAAGGTTCCCTTCTCTTTGGAATAATATATCCTGGGCTGACCTAGTGATGAATTCTTAGGTTCCTTAGAGCATTTTCAGCTTTGGGATGAATAGATTTTTCCCTGCTAAAAGGCAAATTCCACTAGCAAGATCTCACGTTAAGCAGTTCCCAGCCTGTGACACCTTCTTTAGTGTAAACTAAGGGCTGGAAACTTCCTCTAGAAATTAAACACAGAGCTGAAAAAAGGCCATATGAGGGAGAGAAAAGACTAGAGTAGGAGTCTCCTCAACTTCAGGCTACTAGGGATGAGGAGAAGTTCACAGATGGAAGGCAAAGCTGCCAAAGACCAAGTTTGGACACCTCAAAATTGTGTCCAATGTTGCCCTTGATAGAAACCAAATTAATTTTTATTTGTTCTTACCATATGATCAAAATTGTGGTTAGATAGATCTCTCACCCACCTTTTCTCTTTTCTCTCTCTCCTCTCTCTTCTTCCCTTCTCTTCTTTCCCCATACCTTCAATTTTTTACCTCTCCCTCTTCTTGTCTTATCTCTGTTCTCAATGGTCCAAGATCCAAGCTACCATCAGCAGCCCACAGGGCAGGTTATCCACACACTTATAGGAAATCAAGAACGACTTGTGGAGAGATGATTTCTAGAATGATGGTGTGAGGAGCTCCATGGACCCTCTCCCCAGCAAAAAACTATAACTGGTGAAATTATATATATTTAAAAAAATATTCAGTCTCTGGAAATTGTCTTCAGGGCATACAGCAGATGAGGAAACGCTCATTCAAGAAAGTTTGCTGGATCTTGGTAAGAACAGTAAGAGTCTGTGGCATTTATGCCACAGTTCACTCCTTCTGGCTCATGTCCCAGCTCACAGTGATGGACATCCACTCCAGGCAAATGTAGCCAAGAGCACAGGGCTCCATTTTCACCCAGCTGTCAGTTGAAGGCTGTGGTGTCTCCCGGGGGTGGGGGCAGGCCACCAGCACTTCTCATCCTATCCTCTACTCACATCTCTGTGTTTCAGAGGCTCTATTCCAGGCAAGAGTGACTGAGAGGTATGGGGCTCTCTTTGTCTACCCAGCCCCCACTTGTAGGGCATAAAATCTACCCCAGGCAAGCCACAAAGACTGGAAGGTGCTGCCCCAGCCCAAGGTGACACTAATAAAGTTCATGGAGCAGGAATGTGACTCTGAGAGTGGTAGGCCACTATCCCTGCCCCCAGCTGCAGAGCAGTGGTACAGATTTGTTGCTCAAGAGGAGAGGTACACCATAAGAACAAAGAGCTCTGAAACTCTCCCCAAGAGAACCGACTTTATTTGTACTATAGTGTGAGGAAGTTCAAGCCTAGGAGCAATTTTAGAAACAATGGAGATTTTGGTGATAAGCAATTAAGAGGAGATGGGTAGCTCCATTAGAGCAATAAGCTAAATCTTAAATCATCTAGAAGTTTACCAGAAAGAACTATGGAAAGAGACAGCTAAGAAGAGCCCTCCTGAGGTTGACACAAACCTCAAAGACTGGCCTCAAAGATCACTCCAGCAAAGTGACCCAAATTTAATTGCAACAGACTGTGGAGCAATTTATGCCCTAGGGCATTGTCAAAAATAATAGAATAATCAACTAGCAATTAGTGGAGGCTAATAACTGGGCATGATATCAATGGAGATAGTCAACTTAACAGAGAAATCAGGGAAAGAGACAAGAACATTAATAAAATCACTGCCAACCCAGAGTGACAGTGTGCATGCTCAAGGCTGCACCTTCTGAGCAGTAACATCAGAGGCTATATTCTTAGGGGAAATAGATCACTAAAATAATCCAGCCAACTCACCAAACAGACAAATAGGCAAACAACAACAGCAATCCCCAGACGGAAGGGATCAGTATACAGAGTTGCTAAAATATATTATCTAAAATGTCCAGATTTCAACAAAAAATTAAGAGACATACAAAGAAATAAAAGAAGATGACCCATATGGGAAAAAAACAGGCCATAGAAACTGCCTATGAAGGCCCAGATGTCAGACATAGCAGACAAAGACTTCAAAGCAGCTATTATAAGTATGTTCAAAGAACTATAGGAAACTATGCTTAAAAAAGTAAGTAAGGAAGGAAGATATAATGATAATGTCTCATAAAATAGAGAATAACAATAAAGAGACAGAAATGATTAAAAAGAACCAAATGGAAATTATGAAGGTGAAATGTACAATAACTGAAATTAAAATTTTACTAGAGAGGCTTAACAGTAGATTTGAGTTGGCAGAAGAAAGAATAAGTGAACTTAAAGATAGGTCAATAGAGATTACGCAGTCTGACTAACTGAGAGAAAAAATGAACAGCCTCAGGGAAATGTGGGACATATATGTGTAATGAGAGTGCCACAAGCAGTGGAGAAAAAGGAGCAGAAAAAATATTTGAAGAAATCATGGCTGAAAACGTCCTAAATTTGATGAAAAGCATTAATCTATACAACTAAGAAGCTCAAAAAATTTCAAATATGATAAATAGAAAGAGATCCAGACCGAGACACATCATAGGAACAATCTGAAAGATAGAGAAAATCTTGAAAGCAGCAAGAGGAAGTTACTCGTCGCATACAGGGAGACCACAATAATACTGTCAACTAACTTTTCATAAGAAACAATAAAAGCCAGAAGGCAGTGGGATGACATATTCAAAGTGCTAGAGAAACAACAACAAAAACCATCCTGTCAACAAAGAATCTTATATCCAGCACAACAATCTTTTGAAAATGAAGGTAAAATAAAATCATTCCCATGTAAACAATATCTGAAAGAATTTCAGCAGACTTGCAAGGAATACTAAAGGAAGTTCTGCAGAATAAAAACAAATGACTTCAGACAATAATTTGAACCACATGAAAAGAAGAAAGAGTAAAGATAATTATGTAATTATAAAAGAGAGTATAAAAGCATGTTTATTCCCTTAACTGACTTAAAAAGCACTTGTATTAAATGATATGTATATAAGTGTATTGTTGGGCCTCTAACACAGAGGAATGCTATATATTTGATAATACAAGTGCAAAGAGATAGG
The DNA here is from genome assembly GCF_020826845.1 of Diceros bicornis minor. Lineage (NCBI taxonomy): Eukaryota > Metazoa > Chordata > Mammalia > Perissodactyla > Rhinocerotidae > Diceros > Diceros bicornis. The sequence continues at coordinate 59,158,218 of NC_080751.1, forward strand.
TGAAAGAAAAACTGTGTTGGAATAAGGAAATGACACTAGTTAGTAATTCGAATTCATAGGAACAAAGAACCAGAAATGGAAAATAAGAAGGTTAGCATAACAAACTCTATAAATAAGTACTTGTTCTCCTTTGTTTTCTCAGCTTTTTTAAAAGACATAAAATTATGTAAAGTAAAAACTATAACAATGTAGTTTTGGTTTGTGGCATATCGAGATGCAATATGTATACCAATAATAGCACAACAATGGGAAGAAGGTATAGAATTATATAGCAGCAACATTGCTATGTATCACTGTAAATTGGAATAAATCTGAAATAGATTCCTTTTTTTTTTCCCACTGACCACAAATTTTAATGAAGCATATAATCCAAACTTGGGTTCTGTTCAATTATTTGACTCCTCAAAATTGTTTACTTTTGTGAAAAATTGTCAGCAGTTACAATCCAATACTTTTTTCTTATTTTTTTCCCTTGGGTATATGCCCAACCTACTGATGAAATAGATTCTGATAAATTGATATTTATATGGTAAGCCCTAGAGTAATAACTAAGAAAATAGCTTTAAAAATGGTGAAAAAATCATTAAAAGAATTAAAATATTGCATTGGAAAATATTTGCTTGATGCAAAAGAAAGCAGTAAAGGAAGAATAGAGGGACAAAAAAGATGTGAAACATATAGAAAACAAAAAGTAAAATAGCAACCACAAATTCAACTATAACCGTAATAGCATTAAATGTGAATGGATTAAACAATCCAATCAAAAGGCAGAGACTGTCAGACTGGATTTAAAAAAAAAGTCATGATCCAACTATATGCTGTCTATAGGAGATGCATTTTAAATTCAAAGATACAAATAGGATGGAAGTAAAAGGGTGGAAAAAGATATTATGCAAACATCAACCATAAGAAACCAGGAGTGGCTGTTACTAATATCAGACAAAATAAACAAAAGCAAAAAAATGTTAATAGAGATAAAGAGGAACATTGTATAATCATAAAATATAAGTGTCAGTCTGTCATGATGATATAACAATTAGCATATACACACCTAACAACAGAGCCCACAAATACATGAAGCACAAACTGTTAGAACTGCAGGGAGAGATAGACAATGCAAAAATAATAGATGGAGGCTTTAATACTCTACTCTCAATAATGTATAGAACAGCTAGGCAGAAGATTAACAAGGAAGTAGAAGACTTGAATAATACTATAAACCCGGTAGACTTAACAGACATCTAAAGAAACAACAAGAGTCAAATAGACCTTCTTGGTAAGTACACGTGGAACATTCTCCAGGATAGAGAGAATGTGCTAGGCCATGAGAAAACCCTTGATGAATTTAAAAGAATTAGAATCATATGAAGTATACTCTCTGATCACTATAGAATGAAATTACAAATCAATAACAAAAAATGAAAATTCACAAATATGTGGAAATTAACCTACTGTTAAATGACCAATGGAACAAGCAAGAAATTGAAGGAAAATTACAAAATACTTTGAGATGAATGAAAACGAAGACACACATACCAAAACATAGAGCAGAGTTTAGAGGCAAATTTATAGTTTTGAATGTCTATATTAATAAAAAAAGAAAGATCTTAAATTAATAACCTAATCTTTCATCTTAAGAAACTGAAAAATAAGCACACTAAACCTAAAGCAGATTGAAGAAGGAAGCAATAAAGATTTGGGCAGAAATTAATGAAAAATAGAATACGAAAACAATTGAGAATATAAACAAAAGCAAAAGTTGTTTCTTTGAAAATATCAACAAAATTGACAAATCTTTAGCTAAACTGACCAAGCCAAGAAAAAAGAAAAGACAAATTACTAAAATCACTACAGTTCACAGAGTTATGTAGGTCCTGGTCGATGAAGTATCGCATACATACAAAGACACACACATACACACACACACACACACAAGTTGATTAAAAAGGGAAGATACAAAGCTGCTACTATCTTATAAAAACCATCAGAATCAACAAAACTATGAAAACCATTAAGAGAGTATAGTTATGAAACAAGATGACATAAAAATACATAGTTTCCTTCTGTATCAGAAGTAATAAACATGAAGACTTAAAAGAATATAAAATACCATTTGCAATATCAAAAAAAATCCCTGCAAGATATGTAAGGATTAATCTAATTAAGAATGCATAAAACACAAATGGAGAAAAAGTTTTTCTAAAGGACGTATAAGAAGACTTTAAAAAAAGGAAAAAATAATACTATGTTTATGAGTGAGGCATTCGTGAAGATAATTCTCCTCAAGTTAATCTGTGACCTGGCCTCATTCCTGGGAGCTCCACCCGTGTCAGCGAGAAGGAGGGAGTGAATAGAGATAAGTGGGGAAAGACACAAAGGCAAGTATCTTACTGCCCTCTCAGTTTATAGAGGACCCAGAGGAGTGTACTGGGCACAAGAACCAGTGGCAGTGAGTGACAGAGCCATCATCAGCAGGGGGAGGTGGAGACAACACCAGGATTTTGACCCACCTCTGTCAGTGATTCATGTCTGACCACAAGTGACTTGGTGATGACACAGAATCGCCATGTGCACAGTGAAGGTGCTATCCCCACTGCACCCTCCTCACAGGGTGGTCCTGAGGCTCCAATAAGTTAATGAAAGTATTCCTTGAAAAATGTAAGAACACTGTGTGGCATTTGAGGTGACATTCCAGCTGTCTTGCTAAGACACACGAAGTGACACTCAGGTTCTGAACGTCAGAAACACCCAGATTTCTCGTTTCTTATGCCTCTCCTCAGTCCTGCAGTGGAGGGCCTTAGTGGAGCCAGGGTAAAATTGGAATCAGTGCCCAATTTAATAATAATTTCAGTAACTTAGGGACCCATACTTAATCTCTCATTTAGCAATACACCTCTGAGGTACTGCCTCTGATCCTCCCTGAGGACAATAGACGTGGCTGTCACAGCCTGTTCTCCGTGAAGCCCAGTTCCATTAGGTGGGGAAACGTGCAGCAAACTTGCCTTTGCAGCTGGATGGGCTTAGTTGAAAGAAAGTGAACATGAAAGGACTCATCCCCACCAGGAAATTAGGATCTTAATTTTAAGGAGGGCCGTGTAAAGCTCTTGACACGAGGAGCCTCCAGCCAGTAGGGCTGAGAATGGAGAAGCCCTTTCTGGGATATAATCTGAACACACTAGATAGTTTTCAGAAACAAGTAGGACCTCTCTTGGGATCAGATAAAGTCACCATGATTAAAGAATTTCATAGTAACCATATCTTACATCTAAAGGTTGAGACCCTTAGAGAAGAGGAGAAGCCAAGAAGATGTATCTGTCTGATTGCCTTATTTTCATTTGTTAATTAATTAACTAAATATTTATTAAATGGCTACTATTTTTTAAAACTTTAAAATGACTCAAGTTTTGGAATCTTAGTTGCCACATCTTTAAAAAATTAGGGAAAAAACCCAACCTTCCTCACTTGGCCAAGCTCTCTTAGGAGCAGAGGGGGCATGATCTTGCCTAAAGTTATGTCTCAGATCCTCCAGTTGGCTCTTCCTTGTAGTAATGTCAGTCTTGCCTTCTCTAGGAAGCGTAAGAAGCATTCCCAAGATACTGCTTACATGTCCCTATCCCCACAGACTGGAATGGCTCCAAATTGTCTGGAGGGAATGGGTGGTTGTTTGCTGCCAATGAGGTTGGTTTAGTACACAGTGAGAGAGCTGTGGGAATACTCCACATGGATACCGCAGCTTACCTTGAGAAGAGTGGCCTGACTCCTTTGGTGGGGATGAAAGGCTTTCTCTGGCATGGACGTCACCGAAGCATATTGCAGGATTCTCAAATAGTACAGGCCTACTTCCTGGGTAGATACACGAGTTACTGGAAGGCTGATTATCCCTTGCTCCCTGACATCCAGGCCCGGGTCCTAAAGGTTTGGCAGTTAGTGAGAATCCAAGACAAAGGCTGTTGCTAAGTTTGAGTGGGGTGAATCTTGGAAGCTAGACGTCCAAGAAAATAGGCCCAATGGGACAGTGATTGTCCAGCTGTGTTTCTTCTTGTTTATCTGAGTCTGTCATTGTGCCAGGTGGATGTAAAATGTAGTGCAAAAAATCTCTTTGGAAGAACTGTCAGGAAGCTGTTTCCTGCCGAGAAACTCAGGGTGTGTGTGTGTCCCACCAAATAGCATTACTGGACTGAATCCGCTCAGGTGCTGCTTGTGGACAGGAGGTTTGCCTTTCCTGGATGAGATGTAGAAAAAGCAAGGGCACCCCGTGTTTCTGACAATTATATCCTATCTGATTCCAGCTCCGTCTTCTGTCCTGGCCTCTCCACTTGATAGTTTGGTCAGTTGGACAACATGCAAGGGGGAAGAAGGAGAAGGGGTAGGCTGGGGGAAGTGAGTCCTTTATCCCTGGACAGGTGCCGCTCGCTCTCTTTACTCTTCCTCTGTCCCAAAAATACTCCTCCGCCGCCCTTGTTTGGCCCTGGTGTGAAGCAGCTGGGGCACTGGGCTGGTGATGTTCCCCCGTTGCACACTTCTTCTGAAAGCCATTTCTCACGCCCGTGGAGACACGAAGAAAGAGGGCTCAGAAGTGAGGTATGTTTTCACTGTAGCTACTCTGAGTCGTGCTCATGGTCCTCTGGGTGGTGGCATCAGGGAATGAGGTGCAATGGCTGGGCTGAGGGGTTTTTGGTGCTCCCAAGGTGATGCAGTTTGTATGCCTATGCATGTACTCATTGCTCTGACTAAAATCCCAATCAATTTCTGTGTCAACCAATTGTAATAATGTTATCTTTGTTGGAATGAGGTGATCTCGATAGAAAGTGACAGTCTCAGGGCTGAAAAGTGCTAAAGTGAGAACAGGAAGGCATCAAGGCTGTGTAGAGGTAGGGTAGGGATCTGATGGGATTGAGCGGTTAGCTAGGTTTAGAGAGGAAAATGCTGAGCAAGGTGGCAAGGCCTTTTCTGTGATTTGATAGAATTGGGTTTGCTGCACCAGCTCTTCTGAGGAGGCTCTTTCTCCGAGGAGCAGGCCTATAGTTTGGGTATATTGTGGTAAACAGAAGCACCTGAGATATGGCCCCAGGGTCCAAACAGCAGTTTCCATATGGAGTGGGTCAATGGAGAAGAAGATTCTTATGTTTTTCCAGTCAATTAGAACATTTTGCAGAGAGGTTTAGAGTCACCAACATGACTGTGATCTCTCCCTCTCCCTTTTCTGCTTTCGCCTGAGCACAGAGGTACAGGACCGCCAGGTGAAAAGGAAATGGAGAAAATAGTAAGATCATTGCATGATAGAAATTGGCCTACAAGGAAAACAGTCTGCTCCTGGCTAAGGTGGAAGAAGGCTGGGGACAAGCTGCCATAAATGCTGTTGATGTCAGCCTCGCTTGCAGTTTGAGAGCTGTCCTGAAAGGACTGTTTTTGAAATAAAGATTTAGGATAAATTAAAAGGAAGTCCTCAGATGAACCCTGGAGGTAAAAACCAGGTTAAACAACAAATGAAAAACAGTCTGAATTAGTGAGAGAGGTACCAAGCGCATCTTGGAATTTTATTCATTTAAAAATGTGCTTTTTTGAGACTCTTTGCTTCATCATTTCAGGTTTAAACCTCGCTATTTAAAATGTGGCATTTTATTATGGCGAGTTTTGCACATACACAAAGGCGGACAGACTCTGTTAGGGAATCCTCATGCACTCATCACCCAGTCCCCATGGCGATGCACCCAAGCCTGGCCTGCTCCATCCACACCCCAGGAACACTACCCCTTCCCGTATTTTTTTGAAGTAAATCTTGTAAATCACATCATTTCCTCTACAAATATTTCAGTGTATTTCTCTAAAAGAGAAAGCACTACTCCTTTAATAAACAAGATTAACCTTTTGCTCATCCATCCAGGCCTGGGGGGAGATGAACCGTGTGACAGGTGAGGTCATACTTAGGTGATCTTGGCTCCCTTTGGGGGATCCAGAGCCCGCCAGCCTCTTGAGTTCCCGACCTAGAAACTTAAACTTGGAACAGAATAGAAAATGATGCGAAGTGTAATAGCCCCCATGCTGCAAGGGCCACTCCTCAGTGAGTGCAGGACGGTGTTTTTACAGTCAGCCATGTTCCCAGCCAGGCTGTATTAACAGGGTCATTTAGCTACAAGCAGACTTAAGTTACTAACTGCAGAGGAGGGAAAGAGAAATGAAGAGGTTTAGTATGGTCAAGGGAAAAGAGATGGGTTTTCATTTAAGACATACTTGCATTGTCTGAATAGGGCAGGATGGGCACAATTAGGAGTGGAACACAATGCAATTGGCACCAACAGGCAGACGTGCTTCCCTATTTCAGGAACCACACACAGGTGACAGACCCTGGCTGGACCTTTGTTCTGAAGCTGGAGGGCATCCTGAGTGTGATAGTTACGTTTATGTGTCAACTTGACTGGCCTAAGGGATGCCCAGATGGCTGGTAAAACATATTTCTGGTGTGTGTGAGTATGCTTCTGGAAGAGATCAGCATTTGATTCAGTAGACCAAGTGAAGACGATTCACCCAAACCAATGAAGGTGGGTATCATCCAATCCATTGGGGGCCTGGATAGAACAAAAAGGTGAAGAAAGGGCAAATTTTCTCTCTATTCTTGAGCTGAGATGTCCATCTTCCCCTGCCTTCAGACATCAGAGTTTGTGCTTCTCCTGCCTTTGGACTCAGACTGAATTATAACACTAGCTTTCCTAATTTTCCAGTTTGCAGATGGCAGACTGTGGGACTCCTTGGCCTCCATAACTCTGTGAGCCAATTTCTATAATAAATCTCCTCTTATCTCTCTCTATATATATCCTATTGGTTCTGTTTCTCTGGGGAACCCTGACCAATACTCTTGAGTCCTGGATCCCTGCCTTCCTTCTCATTCTGTCTCTGGGGTCCAAGGCCAGCAGTAAGGAGGGAAGAGTCAGGTGTATGCTGGTCTTCAGCCTTATGTTGCTAAGATAGGATGGGCTCCATTAACAAGTGCTTGTTCATGCTCCTTTTTCCAGTGTATGCTCATAACAAGCCCATGCTCTGACTGTTTTCATTCTCCATTTCACAGTGAGGTGCTGGTGCAGCAGCATGCTGGGAGAGCAGGGGGTCACGCGGTTGAGATGCAATCTAAGGAGAAGCCATTGAAGCTGCCCCTTGCAGGTTTAATAATTTCAGAAGTGTGGTTCCGTCTCTGATTCTTGAGTTCCAACTATGAGCCGCTTTCTGATGGGGCCATCAGGTAGTGCTGTTCCAGACTAAACCCCTCTGTGGCTTCTAAGTGGGGCCAGCTCCACCGAATCCGTGCCTGGAAAACGTGGGTTGTCACGCTGCTAATTATGGGGTTCAAGTCCCAACTGGACAGAAGAGACTATAGGACCTCCGTAGCTCTGGTTCTCTGTGTCAGCAGGGACCTCAGGCCTCACAGCTCTCACCTGGGAAAAAGAACCGCCACCATTTCCCAGACCTACAGGGAATTTGCCACCAGAAAGTTCTCCAAGCCACACAGAGAAGAAAAAGCATAGGATGGAAGTCAGAAGACATGCATTTGAGTCCCAGATCTACCACTGGTCGACTTGGGGACCCTCAATTTCTCACTCGTGGAAATTGTAGCAGTATTTTCAAGGTTGTCATGTAAGTCTAATTAGATCATATCATCTTTAAGATCATTACATGTTTTATTGTTTCTGTTGTCATTGTTATTTAAAAAGTCGTTGGATATATATATATATCAAATATGGCAGTGGTCTGCATCTCTCAGTAGCATGATGATACTACATCTAGTAGCTAAAAAAGGATTATTCCAACCCTGCTCTTCATTGGCTGGTGTAATTTTAATGAAGACTACCACTCCTTCTCCCTCCCTCCCTTAAAAAAAGTGTATAAAGAATCGTCCTGATAATTAGTTCTAGCAACACCAGTGTTAAATTCATTCTCATTTTGATTTCCTGGCCCCAACCCAATTCTTCCTGAGTGGGCTGGCTGCAGTTTTTATTTCCTTGGTTTTCTTTTCCCTGAGGACACAGAATATTCACAAGGCACAACATTTTCCTTTAAAAAGATTTCCCCTAAAATCCAAGTGTTATTAATGAATCTTCAGTCCCTCCTGGAAGATGCTGACCCAAATAGCAGACACAATTTAAAAAGCACGCTGTCATGCAATGGCCTTCGAGTTTGTACCTGCTTCTCCCCTCCGCTTTTTCTGTTGTCCTCGGCGTGTAGAATGTGTTGAGAACATCACAGAATAGTGTGTAGTAGTATTTGACACTGTATTGTTTTATATTTTTTTGCCAACTTGATGATGGATTAGATGGGATTGAAGCTCATTTATGAAATCCTCAACTATTTCATAGTAAATAAAATTTCTGAAAAATAGGCTTCATTTATTCATTTATTCAATGACCATTTGTTGAGTGTCTGCACTTTGCAGACCTTGTAAAGAATAAAAGGGTGAGAAATTCAGGTTCCTGGCCTTAAGGAGCTTATATGGAGGAAGCAGGTAGGAAAACAAGTAGAGAGATAAAACATGTCAGAAGACAGAGGGAGGAATGGTCGATTTTGCCTGGAAGGGTGGAGACAGCTTCCTGGCTTGGCTCCCTTCTTACCGCTCCAACTTCTGCGTGGTCACTGTCTTCATCCCCCTGCCTCTGCCAGCTCCTACAGACTTCTGAGTCTGCTGGCCTAGGCACATCTCATCGGAAGGTGGGCATGGCCACTTCCCATCCTTTGATGTCATACCTCACACTTGCACTTTCCCTAGCACAGCGATGGTGTCCTATGTCCTTTGGGTGTTTGTCCGAGGGATTTCAAAGTATTTGCAGAGAGGGAAGGCAGAGGGTTATTGAATCTAACCCATCTCACCTACCCCCTTCTCCCTCTCTCTTCTCTCCAGCTGGCAAAGTTGCATGAGCCAGGGCCTCAGAGTCACACTGGTGCTGGAACTTGACTGAGGAAATGTGAGGACATGGATCCAATGGGCCGTTATACTCAGGTCCTCACTGACCACCTAATATGAGCTTCTCTCTGTGATTGGCCAAAGTGAGCCACCCTGGAGGTGGGGGGTGGGGTGGGAGAGTGGAGGCCTCCTAGGGCGGATAGTGTTCTTGGGGAACCAGAAATTAGCAGAACAAAGTGTTACATACTCAGCCCTGCACTGGGCCTTGCTGGAATCTGCAGATGGGGCGGGGATGGGTTGTGGCCTTCCAGGAACCATAGCTATACAGGCTTAATGTATGGGATGTACAGTTGAGTGGGACAAATTAGAAATTCCCCAGGCCATGTGTGCTCAGAGCCTAAAGAGGGTCAGAGGTTGCAGGGCTAAAGGTACTCAGAGGAGCAGAGGGTCTCTAGTCTTCAGTGGTCACAGAAGGTTCTGGAAAGAGGGTTGGGCAGAGAGGTGGAGTTGGGGGTCAAAGATTCTGAGTGATTTGATGAAGCTGAGAGGGGATCGCATGATGTCACTTTTGCGTCCCTGGATCCCTAAAGGTTTAGAAGTGATGCTTTGTAATATTAATTGATCGATCCATTCATTTTGGATTGAGTCTAAGACTGGTGTGAATTCTAAAAAAGATCCCTTTTCATTCCACTTTACTTTACTTTCTCATTGTATCTCTTTCTTTGCCCTAACTAGAGACATTAGACTCTCCCTATGTTGAATTAGAGTTTATTTTTTACAGTTCTATGGATAATCATTCTTAATGACTCTCCATAGCAAGCAGTTTATCTAGCCAAGTGTTGGGCATAGTATATTCTGAACAAATGCTTGAAACTACCACCCTTGTGTGAATGATTCTCCATCTAGAACTCAACCAGTATCTTTTGCTGGTTTCTGGACCTAAAGACCCGATTGTTTGCTGGGTTTCCACCTAGATATCTCATAAGCACCTCAAAGTTAACATATCCAAAGCTTTTGTCCTATCTGTCATTTTCCCCCCAACACACTTGACCTCACTCTCCTTCCTCAAAACCACTACAGCCAAAGCACTAGGGTCGTCTCCAACTCCTCCTTCTGCCTTTCTCACCCTCTCCCAGAGCTGGTGTCTAAGTTACACTTCTAGCTACTAAATTACTCTCAATCCCACCCCTTCTCCTCACCCATCACTGCAATTTTAGCCAAGATTCCTCAGCGTATTTCTTAGATTATTCAGCAGAATGTGAATTGGTAAGCTTGCCCTGAAATAAAAATCTGACCAATCAGTCCCTCACTTAACACCCACCTGTGGGTTTGTCTGCGGGGTGACAACTAAACTTCTCAATGTGGCTGACAAAGTCTTTACCTTCTTGCTCCCATCCTCCTTTCTAGCCCCATTTCCTCATCCCCCTAGCAAACTCCTTATGATCTTGAACAAGCTCACATTTGTGCCTTGTTGTCTTTGCTTGTGCCCTTATATACACCTGCTGTATTACCTTTTCCTCATATCTGCATCTGGAAAATTCAGCATCCGGGACCTAACATCATCTCTTTACTGAAGCTTTCTTGGACTGCTCCAGCCAGGGTCACCCTCTCACATGGGTTTCTGTGCCACCTTGGTTTATCACATTTTGTTATAATTATATTTAAATGTGTATTATGAGGATCTGTCAGACTGAGAGGGAAGGGATTACTGTCTTATCCATCATGGACACTTCATTGCCTAGCTGAGTGCTCTGTGTTTGTTAACGGTTAAAGTAGAAAGGATCTTAGATCTTAAAGACTCTCTCCTAGTTTAATTCCTCTTAAATTCATTTATTTACTCATTCATTCATTCGCTCCTTGTACAAACATTTGCTGAATACCTACTATGTGGGAACTCCCTCTCTCTCTCTAGGCGACAAAGCCTTGATTAAACAGACATAAAAGAGAAACAGCTGCCAATCCTTCCTTCAGGAAGCTCTGCTCCACAGGACTTCATTTAAGAATCCTGGAGCTTCAGTTTTCTTCCGTCAGCTTTTTCCTTAATGGCCAAACTCATGGTGGCAGTGACAATGGATTCTGCATTAGTATTAAAAATTTATTCAATAAATAATGGATTAGAACCTCTGTTTAATAATTATTAATGCACTGCAATTTCAGTTGCCCAAATCTCAAGACGTTTTAAACATAACTAATTGAAAACACAATTAACAGCAACTTGCCAAAATAAATCTGAAAGGCATAACACTCTTGAAAGCCTCAGACTATAAGAGCAAAAATTCAAAAGCAGCCCCCTTCCCATACTCCCCCAAGATATTAGAGTTCATGCTGGGCTGGGTAGAGACTCTGGGAAGGATGGTGGCACCTGGTGGGGTTTGGGACATGAAAGTTGGTTGAATGGCAGCTTCTCTGCAGCTACTGAAACTTTAGGTGACCACTTCGTTATGCTGGGGACAGAGAGAAAGTTTTGCCTGATCAGTATGCTGTGCTCAAACACTTAAGTCAGATGGGCCCTTAGAGAGAGGCTGATTCAGTGACCTCATTATGTGCAAACTCAGCAAAGCAAAGGCCACCTCCTGGGGTCTGGCAGTGCATGGGGTGGGGCATTGCCTCAAGTTAAGTCACAGGATGAGTGAGTGGCAGCCCTGCAGCTGGGAAACCTGGGATCCCAGCATCTCACCCACTGAATCTGGTGCCTCCCATGTTCTTTCTGGGGCTGGTTCTGCTTATCCTGACTCAGCAAAAATGGCGTATCTGGGTCTTTGGATCAGGGGTCTAAGACAAGGTCCCCTTGACTTGCTTGTTTAAACAACCGTCAGCAAAGATAGGAAATGCATCGAGGCATTTATAGGATGGGCCCTGGACTGGTTGTTGGATTCTAGGATCCTAGAAGGGCACTGAAGGAAGGTACTGGCTTCTGGGTTGGGTTTAGCATGGCTAGGCATGAATTTTTTTCCGCACTTTTCTTCTTTATACGTCTGTTCTTACTCCACTTTCTATCCCAGGATGGTTCTTTCCTTCAGATTCACTTTTAGACTTGGGTACTCTGGTCTCCTAGCTTCCCTCAGTTCTTCACAGTTTTTTGGGGGTGAGTATTCAATGAGACATTGTAGGGAAATTAATCAACAACATGGTTGGCCAGTGGTAGGCACTCTGCACATGGTAATTCTCCTTCTACTCCCAGGCTTGTCCACTGCTCCTGCATGGTTAGCCTATACCCAGGATTCTGAACACTGCTGTGGGCATCCTTTCAACAGAATAATATGGTTATTGGACACATGGATGTTATTACTGGAGAATAGGAGGTAGCTAAGGAGAAAGTTGTCCCATTCTGGGAGTCAGTATGGAGGGCAACTTGGCTGGAGCTTACAATATGCATAAGAGGACAATGAGTGATGTGACACCAGAGACATAGGATGGGAATGTATTGCAAAGTACTGGAGAACCAGGCTAGTGAGTTTGATTTTCATCTCAAGAGCGACAATGAAGGATTTTTAAGCTAGAAAGAGGCATGGATTTTAGCTTAATCTGTGTACTATGGAGCCATGATTTTTAAACATTAGTGTGCATCAGGATTGCTAGGAAGGCAAGTTAAAACTCTCATTGCTGGACCCCACCTCCTGAGTTTTTATTCGGTAGTTCCGAGATGGAGCCTGAAAATTTGCATTGCTATCAAGTTTCTAGGTGGTGTTGATGCTGCTGGTCCAGAAACTATACTTTGAAAACCACTTGGGTAGGAGATGGCCTGGAGATGGGTAGGCCTCTAGGCATGGAGCTATTTAGGATATTTGCATAATAACCCAGCTGTAATGTGATGAGAGTCTGATTTAAAACAGGAGATGAGTCTCTAGAAAGAAAAGGAGGTACCACAGAAGAAGAGTCAGCAAAGTTTGTTGGCCCAACAGGATGAATGGGAAAGACAGGAGAATCTTCCGAGGTTTTTTTAACTGGGAACCTGAAAGAATCATGGTCCTTTTCACAGGGAAGAACATGGAGCAGAAGCTTCCTGGTCACGATGATGACAGTTGTTTGGCTGATGGTTCCAAACGATCCCAAATGCAGGTGCAATGAGAAATCTGAGGGCCGGCAACTGCGTCCAGCCTGGGACCTTGAGTGTGGCAGTGGCTGCAGGAGCAATATTTCTAGGAGGGGACCACAGGGCTAGGGCTAGAGTGGGTTAAGTGAGGTGCCTAGCACATAGAATTTGAGGGGATATCACTCAACGTTGTGCAAATTTTTCCTGACCCTGAATGTGAGCGCCTTGTTAAATTTTGTGCCCCAGGTGCCTCGCTCGACTCACCCTGGCCCCAAGATTTGGTGAAGCTGTTGCTGTTTCTTCAAGCCTGGAAGAGGCCTGGTGAGATCATCAGGGTGAGAGGAGGGCTATGGACCCCAACTATGTATTAAATCCCATCATCGTCCATATTGGAACAAAGTCGTATGCCATCATCCTTTGCACCTGTCCATGTACACCAGTACATGGATTGTTTTGATCCAAGTGTTGTATCCACAGGACTGTTGAATGGAGCAGGTCACTGGAGACAGAGGTGGCTGGAAAATTTTACAAATCTGTAGCGCCTTCTGTGGATGATGTGGAGGCAATCCTAACGCATTAGCAGTGCCTGGTATTCCTGTGTTGGCTGAGCCAACGAACAGAGCCAGCTGTTCTGTAGAAGGGCAAAGATAGAGTCTTGGAGCGTCTTTCTTGAGCATAAATATACTTTGTTGTTGTTGTTTGCTTGCTTTTGTTTCTGTTTTTGTTTTAAGGACTTCATCTGTGGAGCGCCATCATGCAACCAAAGCAATCCAAACTTAATCTCTAAGCATTCATCTCCCAAGTTCAGATTTTTCTTCTATCTTCTCAGCTGGTGCATTCCCCAATTTCTGAGTTTCTAAAAATACCCAGCATGGTTCCCTCTACAAAACACCAGCACCCTGCCAGCTGTTAAATAAATAAACTCGAAACAAAAATGCTATAGTTGTGAAGTAAGATATATTTAATTAAATAAAAAAGGAAAAGCAAGTGCTATTACAAGAACATAAAACTGTAAGGCGTAAGATAAAAACTAAATTACTACAAGGCAGCTCGATCCAATCTAATCCTTAAAGATAAAGATGAAACCAGAAAATTGCATGTATTGAGAAATCAACATAAGCCCTGAGCAAATATTAACTAGTGATCTATAAACTGGTTGATAATAAACAGTACTATGAACATTAGGATTAGGGAAGGAAATGGAAATGGAACCACATCAGGGTGTGGGGCACTTGAGTTCATCCCTTCATCCTGCTTGGAGCAAGCATTTGTGGAATGATCTAGTTAGTGACTTTTCCATTAGCTAATTTCGGTAAATCTGAGAGGAAAAATTGAATGGCATAGAGGTACCTGGGCAAATTTCTATCTATCACCTTTTGAAAGACACAGAGATTGATGAGATCTCATCTTACCAGGCTATAAAATGGATCTTGCAGATAAAGTGTTTGCCTTTTACTTGGGTTTCTAACTTAGCTATTGGCATGATTTTAACAGTATCTTTAAGCATGAAGAATGGTCCAATTACATGTTAAGTAGCCTTTTTTTATAGTTCTAATAAAGGTTCATTTAGACATTTATACTGACAACTCAGTTCTTTGGAAGGGCATTTTTCAAGTTGCCTGCTAAAAGAGGACATTTTTTGGCTGAAAAAAAAGAAGCCTGCTATTAGCTAGAGAATGTTGCTCCAGGTTTCGGAGATGCCATTTGTGTAGAGGCTGGGTCTTCTGATGGAGAAGTCAGCAGTGGCAGCTGGAAAAATCAAGCTAATTCACAGGTGAAGATGCCCCCTTTGTTACAGTTTCAGGCTCTGGAATAAAGAGACTCCTTTGAGAGCATTCATGCATTTCACGCCCCACATAGGGAGCTTCAGAATACAATCTGAATGGGAAACCAACTAGGGAGAGTGAGAGGGACGGCTCTGACAGGCAGAGAATGCAGTTCTCCATCAGATCAAGGTCCAGGGACAGCCAGGTCTTCTGAGGGAACCAGAAGGCCCTTTGGGGACAGAGTTAGAGTTCATAGGCCCCTGGAGATGTAAGTGACCTGAGGGGTCTTAAAAACATAGTGTTTTTTTTGCCGTTAGTGAGGACTCCAACTAAAGTGTTCCTGACAGAAAATGAGATATCTACGTGCTCTCAGCTCTGGGAAAAAATCTCCACAGCCTCCTAGGGTTAGGGCCTAGACTTGAGGCTTGTCATGAACTCATTGTGAATCTTCTTGGGATCTCAAACACTTGACGCTAGCTGCTTGAAGTAAAGAGCTTGTACTAGTTTGCTAGAGCTGCTATAACAAAGTACTACAGACTGGGTGGCTTAAACAACAGAATGGATTTTCTCACAGTTGTGGAATCTACAAGTCCAAGATCAAGGTGTCAGCAGGGTTGGTTTCTTCTGAGATCTCTCTCCTTGGCTTACACATGGCCATCTTCTCCTGTGTCTTCACTTGGTCTTCCCTATGTGTATGTCTATGTCTAAATTTCCTCTTCTTATAAGGATACCAGTCATATCAGATTAGGGCCCACTCTAGTGATCTCATTTCAACTTAATGACCTTTTTAAAGACCCTGTCTTCATCACCACACACCTGTTGGAATGGCCATCATCAAAAAGACAAGAGATGACAAATGCTGATATGGATGTGGAGAAAAGGGAACACTTGTGCACTGTTGGTGGGACTGTAAATTGGTACAGCCACTATGGAAAACAGTATGGAGGATTCTCAAAAAATTAAAAATAAAACTACCATATGATCCTGCAATTCCACATCTGGGAATATATCCAAAGGAAATGAAAACACTAACTCACAAAGATATATGCACCCCCATGTTCATAGCAGTATTATTCACAATAGCCAAAACACAGAAACAACCTAAGTGTCTATCAATGGATGAATGGATAAAGAAGTTGTGGTATATATATACAATGGAGTATTATTCAGCCATAAAAATGAGGACATTCTATCATTTGCGACAACGTGGATGGACTTGGAAGGCATTATGCTAAATATCTCAACAGAGAAAGATAAATACTATATGATCTCACTTATATGTGGAATCTTAAAAAAAAAACACGGGCTCATAGAAGAAGAGATCAGATCAGATTTGTTGTTACCAGAGGTGAAGGGTTGGGGGGAGGGGGAATTGGAGGAAGGTGGTAAAAACATACACACTACCTGTTATAAATAAGTACTAGGGATTTAATGTACAACATGTTTACTATAGGTAACAGTGCTTTATGATATATGGGAAAGTTGTTAAGACAGTAGATCCTAAGAGTTCTCATCACAGGGAGAAAATTTTTTCCTTTTTTTATTTTCTTTTTATTGTATCTATATGAGAAGATGAATGTTAGTTGAACCTATTGTGGTAATCATTTCACAGTATATATAAGTCAAACCATCATACTGTGCACCTTAAACTTGTACAGCCACGTATATCAATTATTTCTCAATAAAACTTTAAAAAAAAAACACCCTGTCTCCAAATACAGTGTTATTCTGATGCACTTGGGGTAAGGACTTCAACATATGAATTTTGGGTGGGGGGCACAACTCAGCCCATAGCAGGGCTGCGTCTTAATCCTCTTTGTATATCTGGGAGAACACATACACCTACTTCTTACTCTACTTCCAGATAATTGCTCGATACAGGGGGTGGGGGGGCAAAAAATAAATGTCATCTATTACCCCAAGAGGGAAGCTGCCCTAAGAATTTCTGTTGCAAAGTAAGGAAAACTTTACTTTCAAAGCTTCTGCAGGAGTTATTCTCAGCCATGCCTGGGCCTCCTCTCCAGAACTTCTCATCTAATTGATCTGGGGTAAGGTCCAGGCATGGATACTTTTTCAGAGCTCTCCAAACGATTCTGCTGTGTAGCCAGGATTGATAAACCACTGTCCTCAGAGTCTCTGGGTGCGTAAGTGTGACCCTCAAGGGCACATGGTTTTGTTCAGCAAGTCATTTCTGGTGCATTGGTGGACCCCTGGACGTGGTCTGGAAGTGGGAGAGAAGACTTCTGGTTATTTTGCATAATATTGTACAGGGATTTTCATGGTGGTGAGGAAAAAATTCTTTATAGGTTATGTAGCCTTTAGGAAAATGTTCCTCTTTTGGATTTCGACTATACTGTCTCCTGTATCTGAGAATAATTGTATGTTCTTGGGAAGAGAGAGTGTGTGTGTTTGTGTGTGTGATTGACAATATCTCAGAAACAATGAGGTGCCAAAGCTTCCCCTGGGTCCCGATGATGTGAACGTGGAGCGCCACCACCCTGCAGTGACTTGCTGAAAGCACCAGTGGGTTATTTCAGATTTAGTCTGATCATGGAAAGAATAGCGTCTCAAGGATTGTCCTGCTGAGAAGAATGGTTGCATGAAAGGCTGAGATCAATGTCCAGGGGTAAAGCGTGTGCAGGGTCAAAAACTGAAGGGCTGAGGCAGGGCTCCCTCTCAGGAGATGGGGCTGGCTGACCTGACACTGAGGTGTGCTCCTGAGAGTTTTTCCAGGGAATAGCTTATTTTTGCTCTTGAATTTTAGGAAAATCATATTGTATCTCATGGAAATTGCACCATCCCTACATTATCATTCCTCATAGTTGCCCACACACCTTTGGTAGAGTCTGTTCATACTCAGCCTTTGTAGAACAAAGGGAAAAGCCATAAGGGGAAGTATGGGGGGCTCCCCTCACCCCCCTGCCCAGACCAGGGCAGTAGAGGAGGTGTATAGTGCAGCAGGTCAACTGGCTGTGCATTAGAAACAAGTGAGGCTTTTCACAACTGCTAGTGTCTGGGCGCCACCTCGACCAGCTACATCAGTCTCTGGAGGTGACGCCCGTGTAGCCAGGGTGGAGAACCAGAGATAGAGAGATGGATGGTGGTCCTGGAGCTCCAGGTAGTGAGGGCCAAGCCCCAAGGCAACTCTGAGAGAGGCATATAAAGAGCAGGCGAGACAAGCCTGTGTCTCCAGGTGTACCAGATGAAGGGGAGCCACGATGTGCTGGTGAGAGTGACATCTGGACTACTGTTATACCTTAGAACCCGGTATAGAGCTTAGCATGTAGGCACACATGGTTTCTACAGTACTATCTGTATACTTGTGTTGTACACTTCTCAGGAAGATTGGAATGTCTGCCAAATGCTGGACAAGTATGATGAAGCAGAAATATACAAGTAGTAAAGCCTTAGAATTGTTCTTATGTTTCACCCACATGCTTCCTATTTCAATCCCTCCTACTCCACTCTCAAAATCAGTAGGGATTGCTTGGCCACAGTCCTTCGCATAGGTAAATATTTATTGAATGTCAACCACGTGCTCAGCACATGGACTTCCAGGGAGCTTACGGTTGGCTTATGAGGATAAATTGTGTCCACGTGAAAATATAAATTTCCACACACATCTCAGTAATTTGGGAACAGTCTGTTGCATATCTGGGCAGGCTCCTAGAGGAAGGATTGTTCCCTGTTGGCTGGAAAGAGGCTGGATCCGTGGAGAGTTAGAGATTTGAACTAGGCCTTACAGGATAGGGATGTTAATATGGTCTGGTGAAGGGAAAGGGCCTCCTCGGTAGAGGTAATCACGTGGGGGCTGACATGGTGTATATTATGGGGTGTGGGGAGACAGTGGGCCTGACTGCAGGGTTTGCAATGGGGAAGATGCAGGAGACGCTACACGATAGAGCAGGGCACTTTGGAAGCGTTGGGCAGAAATGCAGACATGTGGGCAAGTGGTGGGTGGGTGGACAGTTATTACTGGTTGCCTGGTCATGCTGTCCCGCACAGCCCCTCCTCCCACTTCTATGGTGCTGTGACAATTAAGACAGGGAGCCACGGAGAAGCTATGGAAGACATGTGTCTCTGAGGGGACGAACACTAAGCAGATGACGGTAGAGATGGGGGCTGTTGAGTAGAAATCAAGGGGAAAAAGGCTGAAGGGAAGAAGCAATTGCTTTATTTTAATAGCAAAAGGATGAAAAAGTAGATTAAATCTGGATGATTTCATGCCAGACTCAAAGGCTCCTTAAAGTATTCCTGCCTCTGCAGCTGTCTCCTGTTAAAACTATATGGCCACATGCCTCACCTACCTTAAGGAGTCCTATTTTCCAAGTCATTAATTGTTTTCTTGCATTCTTAGAGATTTTCAAGTTTCTCCTAATCCCTCCCAAATCCTGTGCATTTCACAGGTAACCTGAAGAGGCTCAGAGTGCCCTAGAGATGCTGATAAATCTCCAAATACTTCGCCTGATGGAGGCGATTTTTCATCTTCCACCCCTGCATTTAATTCGTTTAATTCATGTGTGTGTGAGTGTTCACACACCATGTGCGGGGGGCAGGAACTGACTGAACACAAAGCAAATAGACTCCAGCCCTCACTTTACAGAGGGAAAGTGGGCTGTACAGGAATTTCTATTAAGTACATGATAAAATCAGACATGAATTAGTAGGGAAAAAAAGGAACTCTGGTTTATACAGGATGTCATCCTACCGAACTGACAAGCTTTTAAAAAATCACCCCTTATAGGAAAAATAACAGTGACCTAAAATCACATCAATCAGGCTATGTTATTCACAATAAGTCACAAAATTTAAACAAAAAGAAAAATTTTGAAATTGAACATCTAGGTCAAAATCCTGATGAGTCGGAGGCTTTTGTAGAAATTATTCAGCGTGATTGTTTGTTGAGTGATAACTTTGCGTCCAAGGAATTCCTCTTTCTCATGGTTTGAACTTGCCAGTGTCCTCCCCCGGCTCTGCTCACAGTGCAGCGGACCCTGCAGGGGGTCAGAGGCACCATGGGACAAGGCAAAGCAGCCTCTGGGACAAGAAACCACCGTGCAGGTGCAGGGTTAGCTGGATATGGACTGGTGGGCTCCAAGCTTGTGCCTGTGCCAACTGTCTCTCTCTGTCCTGAGTGCTCCTGTGTCCAATTAACTGGCGGCCTGGGCCTCATTTGGAGCTGTCAGGCCATCATAGGGTGTTTGTGTTGCTTGGTGAAGATGGGGAACCAGAGCAGAGTGGAAGAGACAGAAACTCAGGCTCTCCCATGCATCCTCCAAGTTTGAGTGTACAGATGAGGCAAAGTTGTGATTAAAAGGAACATTGACTTTCTGTAAAACTTTGGGATGGGAAGCAGTGAAAGTTTCCGGGGTAGGAGCAGGGAGTCCTCCCTCAGGGAGGGCCCCAGGGAAATGCTTGGTGGGGCCCTCTGAGGAACAGAGGGACAAGGAGGTTGGTGCCCTCTAGGGTCACCTAGTATCAAGCACTCAAAACAAAGGCCCCCTGCTCTGGGGGGCGGGGTCAGCCTTGGCAGCCAGGAGCAGTTTGTCACCTGGATGAGGCAGGTAAGAGCGCCCTCAGGTGACTTGTGGGGTAGGGGATGGAGGAGCGTGAGCCAGTCCAGGAGACTGGCTGGGCCTGCCCTGGAGGCTGCCGATTCCAGCAACAGAGGGAAGGTGCTGATAGCAAGGGGAGGCTTCAAGTAACAGGAGGGGATCCCTCGGCCTTTCCACCTTCTGCCCAATGTGCCAAGGTTGGCCCAGGCCCTTTGATTCCTCCCCGTGCCTGGGGAGGATGTGTGTGTGTGTGCGTGTGTGTATGTGTCTGTGTGTGGACAGTGGGCAGGACCTGGATATGAGAGTCCCCAGAAACCAGCCCACCTCTCTCCCATTTTCAGTATAAGGGAGGCGAGTTAGAGAGACTGAACACTTTGGTGTTATCACTTTCCTTCTGCCCCTGTCCTGGGCTGGAGGCCTAGGGGCAGGCCTGTTTCATGGGCATAAACAATGAGGACAAAAAGTTGAAGTGAGTTTAATGGGGATGTGTTCCTTTGCTAGGGCTGCCCTAACAAAGTACCACAAACAGGGCAGCTGAAACAACAGAAATTTATTGCCTTCCAATTCTGGAGGCCAGAAGTCTAAGGCCAAGGTGTTGGCAGGGTTGGTTTCCTCTGAGGGCTGTGAGGGAGAATCTGTTCCTTGACTCTCTTCAAATTCTGGTGGCTTGCTGGCATCTTTGGTGTTTCTTGGCTTGTAGATGCATCACCCCGATCTCTGACTTTATCTTTACATGGCGTTCTCCCTGCGTGCACATCTTTTGCTGTGTCAACATTTCCCCTCTTTATAAGGACAGAGTCATATTGGATTAGGGCCCACCCTAATGACCTCATCTCAACTTGATCATCTGCAAGACCCTATTTCCAAATAAGGTCACATTCATAGGTACTGGGGTTAGAATTTCAGCATTTCTTGGGGGACAGAATTCAACCCATAACAGGGGGCAAGGGTGCCCCTGGGCTGTAAGGAATATGGGGAAGAATATGAGTTTCAGGAACAGGCTGGCTTGCAGCCTTGCAGCATGAGCTGAGTGTCTCATTCAATACTTGTGTTCTTAGCCGTAAAACCAGGGTTTCCAGAGGGCTGCTTCACAGAGCTGATGGGAGGGTGATAACGTAGCTAAAGACCCCTTGATTTGTGAAGAGGAGGCACTATCAGTGGTTATGGCAATAACATGCCACCCATATGTTCTCTCACTGAAGAGAGCAGTTATATTCTTAGTCCCCTTGTTTTCTCAACTGTGAAATGGGTTGAATAAATAGTGTGTTACCTGGGCATGTAATCCTACAGCGTGGTGGTTATAAAAATGGGTGGTAATGTATGTGTTGGCAGCAGGCCATGTCTGGGTATGGGGGCAGGGAGTTAAGATCAGCAGGGAACAGAAGACCCAGAGGATTTGCTTAGGCCGTGAAGAGAAGAGAGGAGGTACTGAATAGATGGGCTCAGGCAGGGCGGAGAGCAGCAGGTGTTATGTGGTGCAGCTCTGAGCAGGAGATGTTCCTAAAGCTTTGCCTTCTGTTGTGTTCCAAACGATGCTGAGATTCTGATTCCAACTAATTCTGATGTGTGGATTTTTCCCCACACCAAGCAAATCTCTGACACCATCTGGGTGTCCTATAATTCATCTCAATTCCGACACTATCTACCTGGAGATGGCATTAGGTCCCACAGGTTAAGGGCTCAGTCTTACAAAACTGACCCCTCACCCCCAGTTCAGACACCCATTACAAGTCCAGGTTGTCACCTGTGCTTCTGATCGATGGGCTGTAAATGGGAGGTTTCCTTGGCCCCTTCCTCAGGTTCAATTAATTTGCTAGAGCAGCTCACAGAACTCAGAGAAACATTTTACTTAGTAGATCACCAGTTTATTACAAATGGATCTGGCTCAGGGACAGCTAGATGGAGGAGACACGTAGGGCAATGTATGGGGAAGGGGTGCAGCGCTATTGTGTTGTATCCAGATACACCACTCTCCCCAAATCTCCACGTCTTCACCAACCTAGAAGCTCTCTGGACCCCATACTTTTGGGATTTTTATGGAGGCTTCATCACTTAGGTATGATTTATCATTAACTCCATTTTCATCACTTCTCCTTTCTCAAGAGAATGGGAGGTGGGCCTGAAAATTCCAAGCTTCTAATCATGGTTTCGTCTTTGTGGTGACCAGCCCTCATCCAGGAGCCATCCAGGAGCCCACCCAGAGTCACCTCAATAGAACACAAGACACTCCTATCACCCAGGTAATTACAAGGGTTTTAGGAGCTCTGTGTCAGGGATGGGGTCAAAGACCAAACAGTAGATGCTCCCAGTGCTCTTATCACTTAGGAAATTATATGAGTTTCAGGAGCTCTGTGCCAGGAACCAGGGGCAGAGATCAATATATATTTTCTATTATCTCACAAATGCTATTTTACAGACACTTATTAGCCATGGTGCAAGTCATAATTTTGTCCTTAGGTCACATTGACTGTGAGTCTGAGATCCCTCCCAGAATGGAGGGCCTGTGACTTGCTTCTGGAAAGCCCCAGGACTTCAGCTGCTCAGCAGTGAAGGCCTTCTGTGTTAGCCCACTTAACCAGCTTTGGATTCCTCTCTTTGGTAGCTGTATTATTTATAAATATATACTCACCTTTGGTCTTCTAGCCTAAATAAAGGGAGCCACTCGTTGGAGACCACAGAGGATATCCAGCCCTTCCACCACGACCCTGATGGAGGAAACATCTCAGATGTTTGGTCGGTGCCCCTCTGTGCCTCGCACAGTCTCCCCATGTGCTGGGGCCTTGCAGGTGGGCGGGGTTTGCGTTTGTGCACATATATGTTGATCACGGTATTTTACCCTTGAGATCCCTCCCCCGGCCTCCAGTCCTGTTCTTGGTCTTCCCATCCCCATCATTGTTCCTAGACTGACTTCTTATTCCTTAAAGGCTGTAAGCCCACGCCTTTCACCACAGCCTGAAAGGGGAGGCAGCTGGTTAACAAAGAAAGCTATGGCTGGCGATTTTTCTTTTACTTCTTGCTCAGTTCTCAAGCTGAAAAAAATCACGACATACTTCAAACTTGAGCAGCGGCTGTGAATGTATTCACTCTTGAATTCATCTGTGAGGTTATTATACGCAGCTTTGATGTTACAGCGAGACTACCTGGGTCGTTTTGTTCCAATTACTCAGTGCAGAAGAGGAGGACTTCATGCTGCACGAAGGTGCCCAACTTTGATGTTTCGTCGAGGTTGCCCTTCTTGGGGCTGATGCATCGGAAGCGACTCCTGGCACGTCCAAGTGGCGGGGCCCCAATCTGGAGCAGAGGAGCTGGGTGCTCTCTACACCGCTCTCCAGTGTCTCAGCCCTGAGCGGCAGGGGTGAGAAGCCATAAGTGCGGGCCTATCGAGCACATTTCCCATTGCATCACAGAGGATTTGAAAATAACCTCATTTTCCTCAATTAGGAAGATGGAGATTGTAATGGCTGTACTTTGCTCTCCTCGGACGTCTTTCATCTCTGCTTTGCAAAGTGCTCTGAAAGCATGATTAATGAAGCTGCCCAACTCCCCAGCCGGGCAGGCGCCCCATTGCCTGCTTCTGTCAAGGCTAAATGGTCGAGGCCAGCTTGCTGGGTGAGCTCAGGGTAATGGAAGATCCTGCTGACCCCCGTACAGGGCAAGGACAGTTCCTGGAAACTTCACAGGTTGGAGGTGGGAGGGAGCAAGAGGCAGCCGGTGCAGGGGGAGACTCTTGGGCTGGGAGGCAGGGGTGTCAGAGCCAGCCCTGGTTGTCCCATTGGCCTATTGTCACAGCATGGACCTGTTACCACCACGGCCAGCGCCCCCCCCCATCCAGGTCTCAGAGTCACTGCATGAAAAACAGCGTGTGGTGCAGCCAGCCCAGTGGCATAGTGATTAAGTTCAGCGTGCTCCACTTCAGCGACCTGGGGTTCACAGGTTCGGATCCTGGTCGTGGACCTACACCACTCGTCAAGCTATGCTGTGGCGGCAATCCACATACAAAATAGAGGAAGACTGACACAGATGTTAGCTCAGTGCTAATCTTCCTCTAGCAAAAAGAGGAGGATTGGCAACAGATGTTAGCTCAGGGTCAATCTTCCTCAGCAAAAAACAAAACCCTCCCAAAACAGGGAGTGGAATGGGAAGATGTCTCAGGTTCTTCGGGGTTCTGCCATTCTGAGTCAGTGTGATGATGTATCTGACAGCCACGGCCTCCCTGGGCTGGCCTAGTGTCTTGCCTTGATGACATCCCTGCTCAGAACCTGGGGTGCTCCTTGGTCCTTATGGAATGCCCATGCCTCCCATCTCCCAGAAGCTGTCCTCATCACCCGTGTCCTCCATTGCTACCCCCATTCACATGCACAGGTTCCCACACTCACATTCCACACACACCGCATGGTCAGAGTATCTCCTGTTTAGAGCACCCAGGGCCAGCTGGCCTGCCTTCCGTGTGCTGCCTTCAAGGTGGGCTCTCCCACACTTGCCTCTTTGCTCCAAACACAAACACCTGCTCCTTCTGTATTTTTGCCAGACTGCATTGCTCTCCTCTGTCCATTCATGTTGGATCCCTCCTCCGAGACCCTCCAGCTCCTGCAAAGCCTCGGCTGTGGTCTGTGTGCTCAGGCATTGACGGCCCAGCCGACTGTACTTTTAGAGCTTTTGTCACCTGCTTTTAGGTTTTCTATCTGTTCACCTTTCACTGCTACCAATATTCCTACCTGCCTGTTATGGTAGTTCCTGTCCCCTTCCCAATTAGCTGTGCTTGTGTGCCGTGGGCTAAGAACTAAACTCACAGGCTATTAAAATTTATGTGTGGCAAGAGGGCTGAGGGGCTTCTATGTCTCTGCATGGACGGTGCCTCTAACCTGGTGCTCAGCTGTCTTCTTAAGGCCTTTACTTTCTCAGCTGTGCTCTGGATGGCTGGGGTTGTAGGATACTTGGGTTCTGGATGAGAGGACATAATGTAACTGCAGAAACAGCCAGAACACAGAGAGCGAGGCTCCAGAGGAGGGAGGGCAGCAGAAGGTCCATTCTCTTCTACTTGAAGAGGAATTAAAAAAACCAGAGAAACTAGACCTGTTCTTTATTATTACTTATTAATATATGCTTCTAAATATTACATTTTGAAAAAAATTGCAATGCTACACTCAAAAAAGTTTTCCACCAGCATTTTGGAAGTCCCAAGGGTTTCCCAGGTGAGGAAGTTGACGAGGTCAAATCATGCCTTGGAGGATGGCTTACTAACTGGAAGATTCTTATTCTTGCCCTACACATTGCGCCCTGCCTTCCCATTCTCCCACGAGAGGACTCTGGGAGAGGCGCTCACCTTGGCTCTTGGGAGCTGAGGCCTGGTGCTGTCACACTGGAAGGCAGCCTCTGGATGCCCCACTAGTGGTTGCTCTGACTGGCTACAAAAGCAGTTCTGGGGAAAAGCTGTATTTTGTTGTAGACGTTTTCAAGTGTAAAAAGCCAAGTAAAACTTAATTCTATTCCTTTTCTGAGACAAACAAAAAGAAAACTGTTGAAGTGGAAAATTCAGAATGGGAAATATAGGATAGCCATTAGGTTGGAGTTTCAAAAACAGGAAAGAATTCCTTTGAGTATTCCACATGTTTTCATGAGGTGGGAACCACCCATCCGTTGGGCAGTGGACTCGGGTCTTAGGGGCTGTTCTGGTATGACTGAGATGCTTCGCGTGGACCCTTCTGTGAGCTTCTCTTTTGTTTGGCCTCATTGCCAGTCTCACTTCATTTTGGCATCCGATCCCCTACCCCACGCTGCTCACAGGCAGGTTCACTGATGCCACCAACCACAGCTCAGTCCTCGGGGATTCCCTCCCAAATCTTCAAGCGCTGCAGGGCCCTTCCTGTGACTCTCCAGGACCCAGAGGCCCAGTCACCCTGCTATGCTCCCCAAAGTCTCTGCTACTGAGCCTGTTTTGCTGCCGCCAAACTTGGGACAAGTGTCCCGAGAGGCAGCCCTCGAGGTGCCATCTGTAGGACTTGACTGTATCCTGACTCCTGAGTTTTGCCTTCACAACCTGCCTTTCTCTCCCGTTTCATCAGACTCAGTGCTGGCCCTGCCCGCCCCTTTGATCAGTGACCAGAATCCTTGCTGGCTTCACTCACTATTGCTGGATACACTCAGGCTGCAGAGAGGGACAGCCAAGGCACCAAGTGTGGGGAGTGGACGGGTCTCTAACAAGGACTTATAATGGGAGACGTTTGAGGTGCAGCCCCGTCACAGTGTCTCTGGCAGCGTGCAAATATAGCAGGAGTGGGGAGTGGGGCATGGAAGGGGGGCTCAGTATCCTGTGCAAGAATGGCTGCAGGGCCACGTGTGGAGACGATTGTCAGGGGATCTTTTTTGGACGCTACATTAACAGAAGGAGGAGACAGTGAATTTTCTTTGTCATCTCTTTGGGGTATTTGTTTTATCACTTGAATTCACATTGCATGGCATACCGCATGCAGTGGTCCATCATTTCATAAGTACCTTGGACGCTCACCCATGCCCTGGTAGTATCACATCATTGGCAGAAGTGGTCAGCTAACCACCAACGGTGTGAGTTCCCCCCCAGAGCATTGAGCTGTTCCTGGTGGCTGTCCAGCAAAGGCTATGTTCACCAGTACCCTTGCATTTAGGTGGCGCCCTGTGACAAGCTGTTGCCAATAGAAATGTGAGTGGAATTGATAAGTGTCACTCAAGCCTGTTAAGGCTGTTACGAAGTCTTTCCCCTCCTGTCAGCTCACGGGAGAAACCTTTGAGGACTCAGAGTGGGCAGAGCCATGAGCTACAATGAGCCTGGGTCCCTGAGTGAGCACATGACAGGTGCCTGACGAGAAGCACCTGAATTGGACTGTGACATGAATAGGAAATAAATGTTCATTGTGTTAAGCCCCTGAGAACTCATGGGAATTTAGAGCTTAACCAGTACAATAGCTAGCATTACTACAACTAATGCAGATTGGTTTAGACAACCCAATGCCTTTTTGGTCCTAACCAAGCATTAAGCATTAGTCTATGTTTCATCTCCCTCCTTTCTCCCTTCACCCGGGAGCTCAGGAGCTGCTACTGTTGAATGGGAAGGTTTTGAAGAAAGAATTATGTGAGGAGGTGGGTTAGGGTAGTTATTGAAGGAATTTCTTCTCTGGGTCCTGTGAGGATTTTTTTTTAGTGATTTCTGGGTCTCTGGAATTATGAAAGTAATGGAGTCATGAATATAATTACCTCTATTCTGTAATTACCCTGCAAATATCATATGAATACATAGGGGGTTTGAGTCAGCAGATCTGGCAGCTGCAGAGTTTGATTATGATGATTTAGCTGTTGGGAAATGCCAGGGATTAATTTCAGTCATCAGTGTAGGAACAACAAAGAGAAATGGCCCCAAATTAGGAAAGGACAAATGCAGGCTGTGTGGCAAGAGAATTTGGTGACTGGAGGTCAGTTAGACAAGGGACCTCCCTCTGGAGGAGGCCCATCCCTCTGGAACCCTTCCTGCAGGACCAGGGGTGAACTGCAGATTTGTCTGCAGGCTGCCATTTCCCCAGGTCATTGCACTTCGAGAATCTCACAGGTGAGATGACAGACGGTAACAGGTGTGTTTGTTTGAGCTCTCTGGCTTTCACAGGGGCCGTTCCCTTCCATTGTTGCCATGGTACCCCTGTGAGGTGGAGTCAGCACAGCTATCCCCATTTTAGAGATGTGAGCATGAGTCCTAGGACAGATCTCTCAATGGGGCACAGTGAGTGGCACTTTCTACATTAGACAAAGGTCCCTCATGACGTTTTCATATCTTGAACTAGCTTTGGTGAGGAATGTGCCTCCAATTATAATGATTTTCCAATGGAAAAAGATGATGTCTTTAATGATTGTTTTCTCAAATGGTTTCCAGGAAAATTGTATGAAAAAAATGTGTGTACTTGTTGTGCAAATCAGATCCTGCTGTCCCAGAAAGGAGGTGGAGAAGACCCTCTGCAAGACTGAGGTCTCATAAAAGAGGCCAAGGGTTTCTGTGATCTTAGTGCTGTGTGTCCTTTCCTAATCTGGGGCCATTTCTCCTTGTTGTTCCTACGCTGATGAGTGAAATTAATCCCTAGCATTTCCCAATAGCTAAATCATCCTAACCAAACTCTGCAGATTGATTCTTCTTATGAGGTTCCCAGTCTCTCATCTGGACAACACCCACCCACCACCACTGGAATCGAGAGGGTTGTGGTCTCCAGTGAGGCCAGGGCTGTCCCAGCATTTCCCGTTTGTCTGCATTGCTCTTTGCTCCTCTTGTTTTGCGGCTCAGTGCCCACCACTTACTGTCCTGAAAGTTTCCTAAAGGCTGAGTTATTCAGCTCCAAGTCCAGCTGCCTGGGAAAAGGGGCTTGAAGGAGGGACAGTCAGGGCTTGTTGCGGCTGGGGCTGCAGTGTAGGGGACGTGGTGTCATGGGGCACAGAGGAGCACGCCGGCAGACTGAGTCTGCCTAGACCCAGACCTGTTCCCTGCTCTGGGTTTGAAGTCATCAGAGCGATTTCTTGTCTTTATCGATGGCATAACCAAGCCTTTCTCTACTCACTAAAGCCTGACAGGCCAGTTTAGCCAGGGTTCGGGCATCCCCTCACTTTCTCTGAGGGACATGGGCTGCTGGTTGGAGGGAAGGAAGTGTGAGCAAGCCAAGGTGGAAGGGCTGGCTCTGCAGGGACTCCGAGGTGGGGAAAGGTCTGAAACCCTGGAGTGAACCGCAAGCAACACAGGGACGCAGAACCAAAGCTGCTCTGGGTGGTAGTTGTGTCCACCAGATGCCATCTAGGTCTGTGGAATGGTCCACACCAGATGCAACCCCAGACTCTCCTGCACCTTGCCAACACACATGAATGTGTCTCGCATCTCTACCAAAAACACAGGCTGACCCCAGATCCTTCCCCCGGGCTTTGTCTGAAACCTAAAGGATAACATTCTCTAAGATCTGAATTCAGACCTAAATACTACTTTGGATAGAAACTCCAAACCTTTTTCCCGATGTTGACTTGGACTTGGACAATACCTCTAAACTCTTTTTTTGCGTGTGAGGAAGATCAGCCCTGAGCTAACATCCATGTCACTCCTCCTCTTTTTGCTGAGGAAAATTGGCCCTGAGCTAAAATCCGTGCTTATCTTCCTCCACTTTATGTGGGACTCCGCCACAGCATGGCCTGACAAGCGGTGCGTCGGTGCGCGCCCGGGATCCAAACCCGGGTCGCCAGCAGCGGAGTGCGCACTTAACAGCTACGCCAGGAGGCCGGCCCCAACAGTACCTCTAAACTCTTAACATTGACCCCAAACCAGATCTCAACAGCGTCTAGTATATAACCTATCCTTAAGCTCTAGGTAGAAGCCCAGCCCCTACTGAAACCCAGACACCAAGCTTCACTTGAAACAGGATCTCATCCTAACCCATAGCCTCATCCTAACCCTGACCTTGACCCAGACACTAACTATAACTAAATATTTCCACTGTAAACTCAAACTCTAACGTTAACCCAGCCTTAAACCTAACCCAGCCAAGAAATATTTTTAAGGTCTGGCTCTTCTGAGCTGGAATTTGGTACCCACACCCATCATCTGTAGGGGAGGAAATTTTCCCTTTATCCTCTTATATTCTCTGGCTAGATCTGGAAAAAAAAAAAAAAAAAAAAAAAAACCCAAACAGACAACAGGCAGATTAGCAGGAGAAAAGGTATACAAATTTATTTGATGTTGAAAGTTTTATGGGGCACAGGGGGGCTTCAAAGAAAAAGAGAAAACTCCCAAAGAAACAGCTAGGCTTGGAGGCTTTTATACCATCTGGAAAAAAGGGGATAAATTTAAAGAGAAGTGACAAGACAATGCAAAGGGACCTTGAGCTTCTAGGAGCAGCAAATTGTAGGAAGGCAAATATATGGGAAGGCTAATGGTGGTTAAGGACGAGTTAGTAGGGCCTGTTTGTGGAGACTCTTGGTGCCATCTCGTTTCTGATGGTAAGGTTGTTACTCCCTTCCTGGTACCGGAAGTGGATGGGAGTGGGGTACTTTCACAAGGGGAATTTATGATCTGTTTTCAGACAAACAGGGGGACTGCAGGGAGGTCATCCTGTGTCTGCTTTTTCTCAATTAGTTTCAGCTCAAAATAATCATTATGCCAGATCATGTATTTTGGGGTGGATATCCTGATCTCCTATACATCCTTCCCCTTCTTGCTCCTCCACTCCCCTGTCTGTTGCTCTGGGCTCCCTAACGTGATGACCCCTGTCCCCCAGGCAGGGTTTTGAGTCTTGAACTTTTAACTTATAGCATTGCTTTTTGATTTTTAAGGCGGAAGACTAGCTGATTTGATGATAGACAAATCCTGGGCAGTGTATTAATTGAGGTGAGTGGGTTAAGGTGTCACCCTTTTGAGGATCAATTTGTATTGAGAATCTCTGTTATCAAACCCCAGGCTCTTGGGATGAGTGGAGAAAATTTTAAAATAGATACAGTGGTGGTGGAGGGGGAACAGAGTATCGCTTTTTGCTTGAGTTCATCTTCTCTCTATGGCCCCCTTTCCCAAACTGTGATGTAGGGATACAGTAAAGATTAGATGAGCTAATATAGGAATAGTGCTTAGAGAACTCAATAAATGTTTATTATTGTTATTATCTTCATAGTTCTATTTCTTAGGCCCTGAATAGATCTAAAACCATTTAAATTTTCACAAACATAACTTGAAAACGTGAACGCAATTTTTCACCATCTTTTCAGCAAAAGCTACCATTGGAAATACAAACACTTTTGGTAAAGGTAACCTCTTGGAAGGACAACTCCATAAATTTCTGTAGGTAACTTTTCTGTTGAGCAGAGAGATCAGTGGAAGATGGTAAAAGAAGGTACACGTGTGTAGCAGAAATCATCTCTCAGCACATTTCATTTGATATGACACAGGGAAAGAATGAAACCTTTGGAGTTAGACACACAGGTTTATTATAGCCAAGATCTGTTGCCTACCAGTTGTGGGCAACTCATTCATTCGCTCATTTGAATCATGTCTCAATCCCTTCTGTGTCTCAATCACTGAACAGAGTAGGTGTCCTTCCAGCCCTTGGGGAGCATTCAATTTAGTGACATAGATAATAAACATGCAAACAAACATATGTAATTACAATTTAAGGTAAAATTTGAGATGTAAAAACGGGGTGTAGTGAGAGAGGATAACAGGAGAAGAGGGTCCCCAGTTTAGGGGGGGTCGAGGAAGGGCGTTCTGGGGCTAAAGAGTGAGTAGGAGTTACTCAGTGGAAGAATGGGGGAGAGAGCTTGATTTAGACAACAAGGCTCTTAACTGGAGGGGAATTCGACCTTATTTCTCAGTAGTGTTAGTGGTGCCTGTGTGTGACTCTGTCACCAGCAGAAACTCAGCTGTTCCATATCATGTTAAAATTAGATGGGTCGTCACTAGACCCCTTGCTGGATCTTGTTAGTTCATACCTTGATAAAGAAGCACATATATTATTACTACATCACAGAGTATTTTTAATAGACTATTTAGAGAGCTTTACGTTCACAGCAAAATTGAGCAGAAGCTAAAGAGATTTCCCATATACCCTCTGACTCTCATATGCGCAGCTTCCCCCACTATCAAAACCCCTCACTGCAATGGTACGTCACAAATGTATTTTTAAAATGGTATTTTGATAACTGTATTTGATATGATTGGTTCTCTTTGTAATCCTATACATTTTATTTTATAGGTTGCAAAACATTCTGAGTAGGGTACCATAGGCTTCACCTGATTGCTAAAGCCGTCCGTCCAGGGCACAAAGAAGGAGTGGCCTGCTGAAGCCCTGAGACAGGAAGGGCAGGAAGGCAGCCCCAGTGTAGCAGGAGTAGAGTCAGTCAGAAAGAGAGGGGCGGGATATTGAAGAGCCTTGAGGACCACTTTGAAGACTTTGATTTTCTCTTATGGAAAAGGGGAAGCAATTGGAAGGTTTTAAGCAGAGATTGACTTCGTGATTTGACTTACATTAAAACACTACCACCACCAACAATAGCCTCTTCAACGTCGCACGGGAGAAAAGGCATGTAGGGTTGGTAGAGATAAAACACCTGGACTAGGGTGATGGCAATTGAAATGTAAAAAAGGGGATGGAGTTAAGATATATTTTGGAGGTGAAATTGGAAGCTTGTAGTAATGAATTCGATATGGGAGGTGAGAGAAAGAGAAGTGTCAAGGATGATCCCACGGTTTCTTACTTAAGTCACCGGCAGATGATGGTGCCATTGTCTGTGATAAAGAAGAGAGGAGGGGCAGGTGGAAGGGGAGTGTTCAGTTTCTCAGACATGTCAATTGAGATGCCTGTGAGACGTCCAAATGCATGTGTCAAGTAGGCGAATGGATAAATGAGTCTGGAGCTTAAATGAGATCTGGGTCGGAGATAGGAATTTGGAGATGCCAACACATAGATGACATTGAAAATCATAGAGATGAATGAGGCTGCCTTAGGCGAGAGTAAGATGAGAAAAGGACCCAAAATGGCTCTGTGGAACTTCAAAACTTAGAGATGGTCTAATAATGGATAATCATAGTGATAACACAAGGAACTAGTATTTATTGAGGGCTTACCATGTGCTAGGCATTGTTCTAAAAGTACTGCATGTATTTATTCTTTTATTTTCACAACAACCTTAGCAGTAAACTGAGTCACGAGAGGTCAAATATTTTGCCCAACATCACAGTTAGTAGGTGGAGGAGCTCAGGGTATGAACCCAGCAATCTGGCTCCAGAACTTCTTCCTTTAATCCCTGTGGAGCCTGGGTCAGGGCAGCCAGAGGAGCCAGGAGATAGAAGGAAAATCAGGAGTGTGATGTTCAGAAAGCTAAGAGTAGAGAGTTTCAAGGTGGAGGGGTGGTTATCCTGGTCAGATGCCTCTTGGGTTCAGTAAGATGAGCTCCAAAGAGTAGCCATTGGATCTGGCAACATGGAGGTTGTAGGCAACATCAGAAAAAGCAATTCTGGTGGAGTGGTAGGAGGGTAGGAGTGGGAACTAGTTAGCTTGGCTTGGAGAGAGACAGAGCTGAGGATGTGGAGATGGCATTGTCCTTAACTGTCCCCTGAGGATAGGATAGTTGCTTTGCAGGGTAGTTATAAAATTTGGAGAATGTGTATATAAGGAACACAGCACTGTGCTTAGTACACAATAGGCACGCAATAAATGTTAACAATTTTAATCCATGTCTGCATAAATCCTGAGGTCATAAGGGCCTGCAGTATTGGTGACATGGCAGCAAGAATTTGAGTGCACAACATTCGATCCAGCCAGCATATGGAAGTCCGGGCACCACGACAAGTTCAAAGAGAGTTCAGGATGAAGAAGACAAACTCTACCGCTGGATGAATTGACAGACTGGTACTAGATGAAAGGCCTACCTATAAAAAGGTAAGAAGGCTGTCCAGGACACACCGGATCCATGAGTATGCGAATAGGGAAGGTAGGAGGAGTTCGGGGGAGAGATCTCTGGGGTTGGCTGCGATGATGCACTTCCCTGGAGAAGAGACGGACCATATTGCCAGTCTCCCTGTTTCTGCAGAAGGAATGAAGGACTGGGTGGGGCAGGGGTGGTGGCTTTGACCTGAGCCTGGTAGGCATCAGGCGAATCTGTCAGTCACATGCATCCCTCCTCGCATGGCAATAACACTTCACATTTAGAGGCACCTCTCTCCACAGGGCTGAAAGCAATTTGTCAACAGAACAGAATGTGTCTCATTACTCCTCCCCAGCCAGCCTCCCATCCCGCTGTGACTGACGGCTTGGGCTTGTGGGAAGGAGTCAGAGGACACTGGTGTGACTGAAGGCAGCGTTAGGGAGCTCCCACAGAAGTCCCTTGGAGCTCAGAGTCAGAAAGCTGGGTGTAGACATGGGATGTTCCTGGAGTTCCTCAAAGCTGCTCCTCAAAACCTTCCTGAGAGGGGCAGGCAGTGAAAGCAAGACTCCTTACCCTTGGACCCCTTAACTGCTTCTGCTTCCTGGAGAAAGGGGGATCCAGCCCGGCACCTGGTCCCAGCCATCTGCCCTCAGAGGAGCCACTGGCATTTTCTTTGCCCCTGAGGCTGTGTGATGATTGATGAAGCTGGACTTCTCTGTATTCTCATAGAAGACAGCTCCCCCTTTGCTGGGACCCCTGACCTGTACCCTTGACAGGAATCCTGGATTCGGGGGGTTATGAGGAAGGGCCAAGTAGGTCATGGTGGAGGGGCTGCATGACAGAGCTGTGGGGGCTGTGGGAACTGGGGGAGGCCACATGATGCACAGGCACCCAGATCTCCTGACCGCCAGCCCTGGATTCCTTTGGGTGCTGTGTGGCTTTCTGAGTCATGTGACACTTGCCCCAGTTTTCCTGATATTAGCACATGGCTCTTCAGTAAGTATTCTCCTTCACACCATTTATGTAAAACCATCTGCCAGTGTGTGGAGTGCCCTTGGTAATTCCTGCAGAATCTCTGGGTGCTGGGTGCAGTCTTTGGAGGCAGTGGAGTGAGGTGAGCCTGGGGCAGACTGCAGGGTCTTGCAGATGTGCCAGAGTGTCTGTTGTGTGGAACTAAAGAGAAATTCTTCTCTTTTTTCACTCACTGTGTCTTCTCCTTCTAGCCCACCTAATCCCAGCCATCATTCAAGGCCCAGGTTAAGTTCCACTTCTTCTAGAAAGCCCTCTTTGATAAGTTATTTTTTTTTTGTAGTTTTCCTTTATTTTATGTTTTTATATTCAGGCAAAATTTACGTAATGTAAAACTAGCCATTTCACTTTAAGTGAAAAATTTAGTGGCATGTAGTACATTCAGAGGTGTTTGCAACTACCACCTCTATTTAGTTCCAAAACGTTTTTATCACCCCAAAATGAAGCCCTGTGTCCATTAAGCAGTTACTCTCCTCTCCTTCCCACCCCCACCCCAGAATAGCAACTACTCGTGTGCTTTCTGTCTCGATGGATTTACCTGTTATGGCTATTTCACATAAATAGAATCATACAATACAGGACTTGTTGTGCCTGGCTTCTTTCAGTTAGCATAATGTTTTCTAGGTTCATACACGTTGTAACACGTGTCAGTAATTTATCCCTTTTTGTGATTGAGTAATATACCATCATATACATATGTGTGTGTGTGTATATATATATATACACACACACACACACACACACACCACAATTTGTTTATCCATTCATTTGCTGATGGACGTTTGGGTTATTTCCACTGTTTTACTATTGTTGATGGTGTTTCTATGAACACTTCTGTATAAGTATTTTTTCCAGTATTTTTTTTTTTTCATTTCTTTTGGGTATATACTTAAGAGTGGAATTGCTGGGTCATGTGGTAATTCTATGTTTAGCTTTTTGAGGAATGCTCAAATTGTTTTCCACAGCAACTGTACCATTTTGCATTCCCTCCAGCAAACCTTGATCATTTTATTTCGTAGTAAGTCTTGTACAAAGGAAAGTGTCGTATTTTTTGCCTGTGTTAGACGCCTTCTGAGTTATCTATCTCTGTTTCTATACCATCTTTTAACTTAATTCTAAGCTCCACAACCTCAAGGGCAAGTCCTCATTATTTGTTCATTATTAATTCATGGATTCAATTAGTACTTAGCAGTATAGTTTGGTAGCTAAGAGTCCTGGCTCTGGAATCAAACTACCTGGGTTCAAGTCCTGGATCTGCCACTTGCCAGGTTACAATTTAGGGAAAGTTATTTAACTTCCCTGCATCTTGATTTCTTCAGCTGTAAAATGAGAATAATGAGAGTAGTATTAGTTGCATATTGCTGCTGTAACACTTACCACACACTTGGTGGCTTAAAGCAACACCAATTGATCATCTTACAGTTCTGGAGGTCAGAAGTCTGAAATGGATCTCACAGGGCTAAAATCTAGGAGGACAGGGCTGCCCTCCTTCTGGGGGCTCGAGGGGAGAGTCTGTTTCCTTACCTTCTCCAGCTTCTAGAGGTGCCCGCATTCCTTGTTTCACGGTTCACTTCCGTCTTCAAGCTAGCAATCATATCACTCTGACCTTTGCTTCTATCCTAACATCTCCCTCTCTGACTGACCCTCAGTGTCCCTCTTATGAGGATCCTTGTGATTACATTGGGCCCACCCAGATAATCCAGGATAATCTCCTCATTTCAAGGTCTTTAACTTAACCACATCTACAAAGTCTTTTTTGCCATGTAAGGTAACATATTCACAGGTTCCAGAGTTTAGGGTTTGGGCATATTTGTGGGGGCCATTATTCTTTCTACCACAATCGTATTACCTTATAAGATTATTTTGAGGATAAAATGAGGTATTCCACACAAAGAACATGTACCCAAAGATGTTAGACATTGCGGCTACTCCTAGCAAGGATGGCTGTGCCTGTGGCTACTCCTGGCCAAATGCTGTTAGATTTAGTGCCTTGAACATAGCGAGTGCCCTGTAGGTATCCAGGGACTACATGTGTCTGACTCTGAAAGTCCCAGTGATATTGCCTCCTAAGAGTGGACTGCCTTTTCTCAATAAAAACAAGTCACTCATCAAACTCCCCATGTCAGAATCCTCTCTGGCATTCCACTTAGTTCAGGCCTATCTCTTTGGGATAACAAACTTGAGCTCTAAAGCTCTGGTCTATCCCAGAAGTCTTACATGTTTCTGTGGTCTCTGAATTACAGAATCAAAGTTCTGGGTCACAAAAGATACATCTGATAAAGGACTGTTATGCAAAATATACAAAGAACTCTTAAAACTCAACAATAATAAAACAAACAACCTGATTAAAAAATGGGCCAAAGACCTTAACAGACACCTTACCAAGAAGATATGCAGATGGAAGATAAGCATATCAAAATATGTCCCACATCATATGTCATCAGGGAAATGCAAATTAAAACAACGATGAGATACCGCTATACATCCATTAGAATGGTCAAAATCCAGAACACTGACAACACCAAATGCTGGGGAGTATGGAGAGCAACAGGAACTCTCATTCATTGCTGGTGGGAATGCAAAATGCTATAGCCACTTTGAAAGACAGTTTGGTGATTTCTTACAAAACTAAACATACTCTTATCATACAATCCAGAAATCTCATTCCTTGGTATTTATCTGAAAGAGTTGAATACTTATGACCACACAAAAACCTACACACAGATGTTTCTAGCAGCTTTATTCATAATTGCCAGAACTTAGAAGCAACCAAGATGCTCTTCAGTAGGTGAATGGATAAATAAACTGTGGTACATCCAGACAATGGAATATTATCCAGCACTAAAAATAAATGAACTATCAAGCCATGAAAAGACATGGAGGAAACTTAAATGCATATTACTAAGTGAAAGCCAATCTGAAAAGGCTACATACTGTATGATTCCAACTATATGACATTCTGGAAAAGGCAAAAATATGGAGACAGTGAAAAGATCAGTAGTGCCAGGGGTTAGTGGGGAGGGATGAAGAGGTCGAGCACAGAGCATTTTTAGGGTAGTGAAAATATTCTGCACGATACTATAGTGGTGGATGCATGTCATTACACATTTGTCCATATCCATAGGAAGCACAAAATCAAGAGTGAACCCTGATGTAAACCATAGGCTTTGATTATGATGTGCCAATATAGGTTCATCCTTGATAAAAAAATATATCACTCTGGTGCTGGATGTGGACAGTGGGGGAGTCTGTGCATGTGTGGGGGCAAGGAGGATATGGGGAATCTTTGCACCTTCCTCTCAATTTTGCTGTGAACCTAAACTACTCTAAAAAAAACAACTCTTAAAAGAAAAAGTTCTGGGTGCCTGGGAAGACACTGTGAAGCTCTGGAACCCAAGGTTGGGAGATATCTACAAACAAAAGGAGGCGGGTCTGGAACTTGTGTTGAACCACTAAAGCTTTTGAATTGCTGTCCCTGATGGACTTTTAATCCCAAAGAAAATTCTGCTTATAAGAGATGTTTCACTATGCAATGGTGGAGGGAGGATCCCTAAAAACTTCTCGTTTTGTGTGTTGCTCCAGGAGACGGGCCAGAGAATGAAGAGAGAATGGGGACAAGAACCTTCAGACAACATGGCGCCTGTGTGTAGTCACTTAGTCACTCTGGGAGAGGAGGGAGGAGACTTTGCCACCACTGTTGTCAGGCAGCCTGGCTAATTGCATTTGCTGTAGCAGCCCCAGTGGGAGATGGACAGCTGCTCTCAGATCTCATGGCAGGAGCAGAGATTCCTTCCCTGTGTGTAATTTGGGGGCCTTCAGTGACTGGAGGCCAGGTCCCTGGAGGAGGGGGCTGTGGGTGGGGCTGGGGAATGGAGGGTTTGGCTCTAGTGAAGACGCTTGAGTTCCTTAATTTTCCCCTCTTGGCCTTGCTTACTCCGTCTGACAAAGGGGGCTGGTCTGAAGATCTTTCACAAGTCCTAGCAGCCTGTGATTCTATAATTGTGTAGAGAGTTACACCAAAGAATTTTTAAATAAATACTTCTCAGATGATTCATGTGAAGATCATATGAACAAAGTGTAATTCTTGGATTTTGGCTCAGTCCATGGAAACGTCTGGGTCATACCCTGCCCACTTAAGTTTTCTCATCTGCAACACTTAGAGAACCCTGGGATCTTCTGAGTTCTGCCTTTTATCCACACCCTAGTTTTGCCATGACCAGCAGACCCCTTGGGGTTGTAAGTGGCTCCAGATTTCCTAGGGTGAAGTCTACACTGATGGTCATGGAATATTTCTCAAGAAATAGAGAAAGAAAGGTGCTTTCTTGGCCATCGTGGTTGTGGAAAAAGAGAACCAGAGCTTGAAACTCCTGAGGCTGAAGCAGGATTTAAATAGCTTTCCTGGCGGGACCACCCCCAGGGACCACAGAGGACATGGCACTGAAAACTAGAGCGACAGCAGGTGACCAGAGTTTATGACCTATAGGGAAGAGTCAACCCTTTGGACACTTTCTGGAACCCCTGAACTTTGAAGAGAAGCTGAAGAGTTCTAGAATGAAATGGATCATTATAATAGTTGGAATGATAGTCTACTGCAAGAGGAGAAAAGTCAAGCCACATGGGTAAGAGAGGAAGTGGCCCCACCAGGGCCCAGTGTGGGGAGAAGGGAGAAGTCAGAAAGAGGGAGGAGCAGCAGAAGGGGCTGCCTGAGCAGAGGTCCGGGGACAAGGACAGGCTCTATGTGTTTGGGAAGCTACCAGCTGCTGAGTGTTTCTGGAACGTGGGGTGAAGGGTGGGGAGCGACGAGCTGCAGCTGGAGAGGTAGGCAAGGGCCTTTTTCCTTGTTCCACTAGCCCTTGTTCCTTGTCATCAGGTGCACGCTCTCTCTGTCTCCTTATTTCCACAGCAGCTGCAGGCTCTTCACTCAAGGAATTGTCACTTCAAGCCGAGAACAAGCAGAACAACAAACTCTCAAGAGAAATCTGTGCTTTTCCCAAAGTGTTGTTTGCAGAGTGGGAGGAAAGAAACTTAACGCAAGATATTTGGGGCTTTGGGGACAAACAGTGTATTTTGCACGTTGCTGCAGGGCATTAGGGTGTCCTCTTGATGCTTAATTACATCCTGCGTGTTTTCATGGAAAATGCTGAGGTCACAGCACATTTGCAGGAGC
Organism: Diceros bicornis minor; assembly: GCF_020826845.1. Classification (NCBI taxonomy): domain Eukaryota; kingdom Metazoa; phylum Chordata; class Mammalia; order Perissodactyla; family Rhinocerotidae; genus Diceros; species Diceros bicornis. Next base: position 59,198,056 of record NC_080751.1, read on the forward strand.
ACATTTCCGGTGATGTCTGACGATGCCTTTCCCCTTTCCTAAATATTAACCCTCAAAAGCAAGTTAGACTCCATCGCAATCTAAGCAAGGGCTTCAGGAATAGAATAAAAGGGAAAAGAGGAAGCTCCTCTTTCTCAGTCTTGCTAGACACAGGAAATGTGGCTGTGATACAATCTGTAGAGGTGGCCGGAGCCCCACATGTCTGAAGTCATCCTGATCAGTGGCTGTGAGGGAAAGGGCACCATGTCACAGTCAGGTGACTTCTGTTTCAGTCCTTTTGTCCACTGTCTAGCTGTGTGAATTTGTGTCTCGTTTTCTTAACATCGGTGTTCCCATCTGCAAAATGAGACATTGAATTAGATGGTCTCTTCTTGCTCCCAAATGCTATGCATGGCCAATGGAAAACTTCTTCCTCCAACTATGAATCCTTCTGCCCATTTTATCTTAAACACTTTTTGATGGTGTTTATTATTTATAACCAGCTATTTTCAAAGCAGTTTTGAGTCTTACAACAAGAGATCTGATTACAATGGAATCATTAGAAAGCAATAAATATCCAATGTCATTTGATAGGTGGTAGTGACGGGGTGAAAAATAAGCCAGAAACCTAGGATGAAAGTACCTTCTTTTAAGTAAGTACTAAAGGAGAGCTCCGAGTTTCCTGGCTGCCAGAGAGAAGAAAAGCCCCCATCCCCTGCTCAGAAAGAGCCCTTCGTGATGGGAGAGCTGGAGGTTTGCCGACTCCTATGTAAGAGGTGCAGTGATCATTTGAATATACAAATCATCCACAGTGCTTCTGTCAAGACGCAGGATACTCAAGATACTCCACATGTGGCTTTGTTTACTTTCCCTCTCTTAGCGATTTCCATTTCCTTTGTAGAAATGAAGCAGATGTGTCTAAGAAACGGATGAAGGTTGACAAAGTTAAAGTTTGCATGGAGCATTTTCTAGAAAGTGGGAGAAATAAGCAGGGTTTGCTCTTTGTGGGGGTGGATGTGAAGCTTGAGCCTCGCCTCCTGAGGTCCCAGCCCCCTGGGTCCCGGAGCGCCCACATTGCATGTGAGATGTGAGCCTCTTCCCTGTCCCAGCTCTCCTTCCTGATCCAAACAGCCTGAAGGCAATTCTCTCCCCTCCCCTAAGCAGACGCCCCAGGAGCCCCTCTAGGGAGCCAGCACCAGACTTCTGAACAACTCTGTTCTCCTACTGACCTAGAAAAACCTTTTGGGAGCCTGCCTTTCCTATTCTGAAGCTGAGAAAATGTCACGTACTGAGTAGATATTCTGCACAGCAACCTGTTGAAACCAGAGAAAACAAAACTTAGCCTGAAAATGAGAAAGTTTTATGTTCTGCATAAAACAGAACAGCAACAGAAATACATGTCTGCTGCCTGAACACTAGCAGAGACAGAAAACCATCCTTCAGACGACTCTGATTCTGACTCTGAATAAATTTGGGAGCTGCTCTGGGAACTGAGGGCTCTGAGACCAACTCTCTCTCCACTGCATGTGTGAGTAGCTCACATTAAGGATAATATAAGATACGTGGGCACCCAGACACTAGCAGAATTTAACTCCTAGCATGGTGGAAGCATTATGTGTGTGTATGTGTTTAACTTAGGGCTGGGGAAAAATGCTAAATTAAGAGCTCAGAGCATTGGTTCTACATCCATCCTTAATACTACATGACTTTTAAAACTGAAAGTGTTCACTTCAGTCTAATTAGGCTGCACACAGGGTGGAGGCTCAAGTGAGAGGCTCAGATGATCCCACACTCAGTATAAAGATCGGTTGGGCTGGAGCCTTGGGCATCTTCTAACTAGGAAAGCCCAAGATCTCGAATCTTATTAACACCTTCCTTGCTATTCTTCCTAATTTCCTCCTGTCTACTGAAGTCCCCCAGTCCCATCCTTAATTTCCTTTCCGTCTATACTAACTCTGACTCACAGTCTCATCTTATTTCTTCTTTGAAATTCCCCCTGACTACTCAAACCAGCAGTAATTATAGGATTGTAAATGCAGAGACGCTCAAGGTTGGCAGGGCCTTGGAAAACACTTCGCCTCCCCTCTCCTTCAAGGGAAGGGATTCCTTAGAAAGTATGGTCCTCCAGCTTCTGCTTGAACACTGCTAGTGATGGGAAGCTCATTGCCTCTTGTATAGTATACTATTCAGGAACTGGTGCTCTGGGACCAAATAGAGTTAGGTTTGAATTCAGCTCTGCCACTTACTAATTGGTTGTTCTTTGGCAGTTTTTGCAACCTGTCTTTGTCTAAGTGTCTTCATCTCTGCAATGGAGTTAATAATAATATCTACTGGATAGTGTTATTGGCCTACCCTTGGGTTTTGACCAAGGTTGTGTCTTTTAGAGGCTAGCATTTATAAAAGATAATTTTAGGGAAATTGTATCTTTTCATTTTTAAAGACATCAAGACTTATAGATATCTGAACTGTGGAATAAAGCCAGCGCATCTACACAGATGTTTACACAGAAACGTATTCCACTCCAGACAGTTGATATTGGGTGTATTAGTTTGCTAAGGCTGCCGTAACAAAGTACCACAAGCTGGGAGGCTTAAACAATAAAAATTTATTGTCTTGGCAGGGTTGGTTCCTCTTGAGGGCTATGTGGGAAGGATCTGTTCAAGGTCTTTCTCCTTGGCTTTCAGATGGCCATCTTCTCACTGTCTCTTCACGTCGTCTTCCGTCTTGTGCATCTCTTTCTGTGTCCAAATTTCCCCTCTTTATAAGGACAGCAGTCATATTGGGTGACAGCCCATCTGTAAGGACCCTGTCTCCAAATACAGGTACATTCTGAGCTACTGGAGGTTAGGACTCCAACATATCTTTTTTTGAGGGGGACATAATTTACCCCATAACATCGAGTAATGGACAAGATAGCATGCTGGGCATCCAGGGGCCTTGGGTTGGGTCCAAATTCTATCAATGACTAGTTGCATGATTCTGGCTGAGTCTTTGGACTTGGATTTTCCCCACTGTGACGTAGCAGTGTTGACTTGAATGACCACCAAGGTCCCTTCTAGCCCTAGAGTGGCTCATTTGTTTTGACAATGAACTGATAGAGATTCAAAGGGAAGATTCTAAGTGTGGGGCTCAGATAGTCGGGGGACAGGTGCTTTTGAGTAAGGAGTCTTACGCTGTTCAGTTGCCCTCAGATCACACCATCTGGGTTGCAAGAAATAGCAGCCTTCCATGGTTCTGAAAGAATCCTTTCTCCCTCTAACATCCTGTTTACAATCCTGTTGCTTGGGGAATGGCCCTATTTTATCTACAGTGCTGTATTTTGAAGGCCTTAAAAGCTCCATAAAGCAATGATTTGGGGTGAGGTAGCTGAAGAATTCAGTGACTTTAAGAGCATATTTGTAGTATTTCATAAAAATAAATCAACTTTTACCTTTTATGGGAATAAACATTTTCAGCTGGGAATGTTGTGTTTTTTCTTCCCCTCGACTCTAATTCTTAGAGTACTCTTGCAAAGAGGGTAGCCAGTAGAGTCCTTTGTGCATTTCTGCCTCTTGACATAGTGTTGAAGTCATCATAGGATGGTTTTATTTTTGTTAAGTGATAGTGTTTAAATGTTGATCCATTTCAGCAGAACACCGAAGCCATCAACATATAATTGCATTAATATTAATTCTCATTTCAATGAGAAAGGTACTTTGTAATCACTTGTTATTTAACCCTGACTGCAACCTTTCCAGAAAAGGAGAGGACAAGCTGACAGATCTGCACACGCTCTGAGATGAGCCATTGTGATCTCTTCTTTCAGGAACAGAGTGGAAAAAATGGCAAGCCCCTCCATCACAGCGTGGTACTGAGCACACATCAAGATTTTTAGGAAAGGAAATGGAGATTGGTGCTTTTTTGCTAGATGTAAGAATCTAGACCTAAGCCTATGCAGGCAAAAGTTTAGAGTTGTTGATGTTTGTCAAATGTAACTAGGAGATCCTGACTCAAAACAGATGTACCGAGTCGTCTCTCATTTTGATGCACTTGCTGATGCAGTGATGTGTTTGCCAATGTTTTCTCTTGGAGAAAGTAACTACCTCTTGGGATTTGGAACAGGGCATCTTCCAGCGGAAGGAAGATTCCCTCACAGATCCCTACAGTGATTGAGAGGGAATGCAAGCCAACATCCAAGGCCTTCCAGTTAGTGCTCCCTTGGCCAAAAAATTGCCATTTTGTCACACCTTGCAATAGGAACAACATGGCTAGCTGACCCCTCCCTCCTGAAGTGGAGCAATGAGTACTCTGGAAATCTGGGTACAGCAGGGAGCTTACAGGAAAGAGTCGTTTTCATCACACAGAATCTCACAGTCTGGCTCGGCTCTTGAGATGTGAGAAACTTAGGCTGCATCTGGACATTTCTCTTCATTTCTTTGTGAAGAAGTTGCCAATGGTGTTGCCTTGACTCTGATCAAGGAGATCTCCTGGGACGCTTTCCTGCCAGGAGGGGCCCAAGGAGCTCAGATTGACTTGAGAGCAGCAGGGACCTAGACCTCTGCTGTTGGAGTACCTGGTGAGCCTAGGTCAACATCCTAAATTCCAGGCCAAATTACACCTGACTCATTCTGCCTCTCATTGCACCTTAAAGAGTAATTAACTGATGTATCATGGAAACTTCTGGAAAATATTTTGATCAGGGAAAATTGGTTTTATAGGTACTTAACGTTAAATCTTTTAGTAAGTAAAGCATTACAATCAAGATAGTGAGAATCTTTAAAAATGGTAGAATTTCCTCTTTTTGTGTCTATAACCAGGGAAGTCCCAGGGATGGGGCTTAGTTAAAAAATGCTTCTGCATGTGGAGGGGAGCTTGGCTGGCACGTGACTCTATGTGACCAGGCTCCTCTGGGAGCTAGTGTGAATTGGGTTTCAGAACTGTTCCCTAGATTTGGTTTGAGTTAACTCTGTCATTTCTATAGAGGTCAGGAATGGATTATTCTTCCGTTGTTTTACCTGCCGTGTCTTTTCTTTCCTAGGACAGGGAAGTGCCCAGGTCTCTACTTCTGCCTCTCTCTGTCTTCCCACAAAGCTCCCCATTCATCAAGGTCTTTTGTGGTCCTTATTTGTTCACTGAATAAATGTCTATTCCTCTCTGAAAGCAACCAGCTGTCTCTAGCCATCAATAGCTCCTCTCCTCACCCCCCATCACCATCACTGTCTCTGTTCTTTGGATACCAAGTCCCCTGACAGGTGGCCTAAGAGGGCAGGATGATGTTTGGGGCATCAGCTCTTCAGAGATTCTATCCTCTGGATAAACAAAAGCTAGATTAGCATCCAAGAATTTTCCTCTTGAGGGACCAGCCCTCTGCTCCCAGCTGCCTTCTGGGAAGATGGGCAATGATGCTATCAACAATGTCCTATCAGAGGTCAATGGGAAAAAGAAAGCAAGCCCGCTCTCCATCATGCTGAGTCCAATTTGGTCATCCAACAGGCATTCCCTGAGGGGCCAAGAATTGCCAGGCCTTGGGCAACACGGCCATGAACCCACTGTGCTTCCTAACTCGGGAATTTAGCCTCTTGAAAAAGACAAGATATCCACAGAGAGAGCTGCTTTATGTAAGACCCGGGATTAGCGTCTGCCACAATTACTTCTCAGCAACAAATCCATATCAGTTTTGATGAATAATTAAATGAATGAAGTGCCAAATGGCTTCTAGGAAGGAATGTCCAGGAGGGAAAGTGCTCTGAGATATGGGGAAGTGAACGGAGAATTTTGGGGATGGCTCGGGCAGCCCTGAAAGACCTGCAGAGTTGACCAGACAGAAGAGCAGAGGGCCTTCCTGGCACAGAGTGGCACCAACGCTGGGAGGACCAGAACAGAACAGAAATGGAGCTGAATGTATGTATTTCTTTTAAAAACTTTTTTTTGTTTTCTTTTCCTCATTTTACTCTTTCCAACTTATTTTTGCGACTGTGCCCCCCACCCCACACTGTCTGATTTCCTCTTTGATATTATGTTTTTTTTTAAACAGGCTGGGGAACTGCTGTATTTTAGTCTCTCACTCCTGCCAAGTTGTACTCCCAAGTCCTCTAAGCTCCACATGCAGCCAGAATAACTTTAGGATGAAGCTCATTAATAATGTGCATGGTAAATCACATCCTCTGTAGGAGGCCTGGAGAGGGGGGCTCTACCCCTGTCATCTAGCTTTCAGAAATGGCAGCTCACACACAGGACGCCCCGTCCCCACAGCCTGAAAGGCTGAAGCCATCCACACAGCTGTCCTGGGGGGAAATTTCTTTGGCAAAATTTCTCCATCCGAGTGGGGCCTCCAGTGGAGGAGCTTGGTCTCCTTAAATCTAGTTGCTTCCTTGCCCAGCATCTTTGTTGTATCTTCGTGGATATTCTCAGTTGGGGGAAGGGGATTTCCAATGGCATGTCACTTAGCGTGAGTACACCCATTAGTTACAATTAAACAGGCTGCTGCAATGATTACAAATAAATTTAGCACTGAAAGGATTGTGCTGATATTCAGAGCCATAATAGCGGCCTTCAGATGACAAATCAACCAGGCTTTCCAGCAGGCTCTGAAGGGGCTCGGGGAGGGGTCGTCTCCCTGGCGGATGACCGCACAGTCTCAAAGGGCGATGCTTCCCAGGGGCAGATGCAGCTCAAGTCTATTTCAGGCAACATCCTCGAGCCCTGGGACCCTGGGAGTGTCTTCTTACTTTTCCTAACATTTGTGAACCATCTTTTCCCCTGCTCCATTCTGAATGCATTTGCATCATTCACCTCTGGCTTCCTTCTAGGAGGCAAAGATGCCCGCTGTTCACAGCAGGTTTTCCCTGTGATCTGGCCACCATCAGCCCCCGCGCCCCTGCAGGATCTGGAGGAAGACGAGAACGCAAGTCAACACCTCACCCCTTAAGCTGGAAACCTTTGGGTGGTCTTCCTGAGTCAGCCATCATCAGGTGAAGCCCAATCCGATTTTTTGCACATCTGGGTATCAGCCTGGCTGTTTTCTTCTCTGTTTCAAAAGGCTGTGCTATTGTGCCTTTGGCATCCGCTCCACCTCAAGGAGGCAGCGTGTCACTAGACTTCTCAAAACAGGGACACAAAATCTGGGGGGAAAGGAGCATCAAAACCAAAACACAAAATAAATTGGGAGAGGAATGATGAATGGCAGGCAGGTTCCCTGAGCAGAATGCACGGGATCAAGAGGAACAGGGAATCGTTTATGGTTTATAATAACAAGACTCGACAGAATGAGCGTGACTGTTGCCGGTTATTGTACTAGGCCTTTGCGTGAGGGCACATGGGGTGACGGTCAAGAGCATGATCTCAGTGCTTGATTACCAGGCTTTGGTGCTAGCTAGCTGAGTGACCTTAGGCAAATAGCTTAACTTTCCTGTGCCTTAGATTCCCCATCTGTAAAATGGAGGCTAATTGTATTACCACCTCACAGGATCGTTGTGACAATTAAGTGAGACAGTTTGCGTGAAATGTACAGAATAGGATCTGTATCTCATGAAGGTCAGTTCTGTCACCTCAGTATTTTCCAATATTTAGTTATTATTACCTTCACAATTTTGCTATAGTCATGCACCCATGTATTTACTTAATATTTAAAGACTTTGTAAAACTTTTTAAAAATCACAAATGTAATAGATAAGTTGAAAGATGCACAGAGCATAAATATATAAATCAATAAATTATCACAAAATATCAAGAAACGGAAGATGGCGAGGACCTCGGAAACCCTCCTCCCACCTTCCTCCTGCTTCTCCAGAGGTAGCTTTATTTGGATTCTCACACTCTGTTGTTCGGTTTGCCTGTGTTTGCTCATTATATGTACAGATCACACAGTGTGTATGTTTTGTGTGTGTCTGACTTCTAGAATTCAGTACTGTGTTTGAAAGAATACTTCTATGTTGCACATGGCTGTGGTTCATTCATTTTCATTGCTGTGTAGTATTCTATTGCATGAACATGGCACCATAATTTGTTTATTCTGCTGTTCATGGACATTTGTGCTGTTTCCAGTTTTTGGCTATTATGAATAATGGCAGCGTGAGCATTTTTGTACATTCTTATGAAAACATGTTTATGCTGAGTATATATTTAGGAGTGTAATTGCTGGGTTATAAGATATGGGTATGTTCAACTTTAGTAGGGAGTGTCAAATAGGCTTTCCAATGGTTGTACCAATTTACAGTCTCAACTATGCAAGTTTCTGTTGCTCTCCATCCTTACCAACACTTAGTGTTATCATTGTTTTCATTTAGCCCATCTGGGGATTATGTAGTGATACTTTATTGTGGTCTTAATTTGGATTTCCCTGATTCATAATGAGATTAGGCATCTTTTCATATTGTTCTATTTAAATATCTTCTTTTGTGAATGGCTGCTCAAATCTTTTATCTATTTTTTAATCTTTTTATTGATTTGTAGAAATTCTTTATATATTCTGGATACAAGCCCATTGTTGGTCACATGTGATGCAAATACCCTTCTCACTCTGTGTAAACTTAGTTTAAGCTTTAGATTTATCTTAAGTAGTAATATTTGTGAAATTGAGTTTGATGTTATTTTTTTCTAAAATATATTTCTATATTAGATAAAAGTTTGCCCCTGTTTCAACTAAAATGATTTCCTATACCACTGATGATATGCCTTATCCCCCTTTAGGAAACACTCCATTATCTCATTTAATCCTCACAAAGAACCTATTTGGTAGGTACCACTATTATCCTTATTTCTAGGTTTGGCATTGGAGGCACTGAGAGGTTTCATAACTCACCCACACACAGCTGAGATGAGGAACCAGGTGTAGCTGCTTCCAGAGCTCAGACTGTTTCCACCATATCCGTGGTCAGCAGGCCATTTTATCACCTGTTGTACATTCTGGATCCTTGAGAGACCCTCTGCATCCCTACAGAGACTTGTATGTAGTGGAACTCTCAGCAACCATTTGGGGGATGGACGGAGGGATGGATGGATGGATGCCATGGAAGGTCAGTGTTTTCACAAAGGTTCTCTGCCTGAGGAGGAGCCTATTCTCAGGCCAGCCCTGGGTGTCAGAAGCCTAGACCATGACCCCACAGCAGCCCTTCCACGGCCCTTCTCTCCTGAGTGGCATTCAAGTGGGGAGAGATAAGAAAGGAATTGGAGTTGAGGTGAGGAAGTGGCCGTCCCAGCCTTGCCTTTGTTGGGGAGGGTGTGAGCTCATCTCCGTCAGTGCAGTGGCTGTTCTAGGAACTCTTGCTTGCAGAGGAAGCGGACACTAGTGGTCTGCCTACTCCCATAATTGTTAAGCCAGCTCTGTCTGAACGTCAGGACAGGGTAGGGATGTGGGTTCTCCTTTGGGATGACTTTCACACCCCTGGATGGGGGGGCATCCTCTGCTCCTTCTCTGGGCAGAGAATGGGCAGATTCCAGAATTAATTCCCATGTTCTTGAGACCCACTCTGTCTGACCTCACCTGACTAGTGCTTTTCTTTGCCCAGTGCAACTTGCCCTTGTTCACTCGAGCATTTGCTAGCTCTGTCCCAGGAGCTGATTTGAGTGTTTCCGTAGAAAGGATGGTAAATTGGATTCTGTCTAAAGAACACTGATGAGGATCCCCACAGGGAGAGCTCTGCCAGGGACTGGGTGATTATGAATGTCACTGTTCCTGGCTATAACTCTCTTGAGGTGTTTGTTGAAACCTTGTTCATAATAAGTAGCCACCAGCACCTTTTCCCATTCTGAGTGCCGTGACGAGCTGTTCTGGACTCTTTCTGAGTGCTTGCCTGGGAAACTGCTCGTTGTATTTAATAAATTGCGTTGATTTATTGCCTTTATTGGCCTGCTGAAGCACTCTGTATTATCAGAGGTGATAGCCTTCTTAGGAAAACAGGGACCGTCTCTTCATTAGCGTCCATTTTTCTACGAGGCTTTGGAGGGTGAAATACCAAGATACACGGTGTTCATGGTGATATATTGAACACCATCAGGGTGAACAATGGCTTTGGTATAAATCAGGTGGAGGGAAGGCATCAAGACCATTTGCCATAGGCTTGCTGGAGTTTTTGTGATGAAATGAGCAGGCTACTTTTCTTTCTTTCGGTGATGATAAGCTCCTCTCTTAATTTCCCACAGGGGAGTAGCAGCGGGCCGAAGTGGCTCTTCAGGGAGAAGCATACCTCCACAGCCAGATCCGTCCACGATGTTCCAGCACATGCCACTTGACGCTTGTGGTGTGACAGCAGGTAAATCACTTGCCACTTTTGTGCCCGTGCTTTTTGTCTGTGTCATTTGTGCCCTGACCCTCAACGTGACAAGCTTTCTTTCTATCCCTCTGCTTCCCACCCCAGATCCAGCTGGGGCTGAGACTAGCTCTGGGGCTTCCTGCATGCAGCAGGCCCTGCGTTTCAGGGAGGAGCCAAGATGAACTTGAGAGAGATGCCAGGAACCTAAGGGGCATTGATTCTCGACATATCCACCTCCTTCCACTGAATGTGGCCAGCCTCCTTCCCAGGCCTTGACTTAGGTTTTTCTTTTCCTCCTAGAGAAGGCTCACTGAGTCTGGTCCCTGCCTTCACCTCCTCACAGAGGATCCTGTGGGCTGAGGAGCCCCATTGCTGGCAGCTTTAGATCCTGACAACTCTAAATCCTCCTGCCTTCCTCGTGGATGTGTCCGTTGAGCACTCAAAGCTCCCTGGATCTTTCCCACATCTGGCCAGAAGCAGTTCCCTCTCCTTACACACTTAACAGAGGAGAACAAGCTTCCACTCCAGGGGACCTCAGACCAGCATTTGTGGGGAGCAGGAACAGTTCTAAATTTGAATCTAGTCCCAAGCTGTGTGACCTTGGACAGATTACTTAATTTCTCTGAGTTTCAGGTCCTTTATTTGCATGATGGGAATAATAATACCAAACTCAAAAGATTATTGCAAGGGCTAAATGAGTCAATGTTTGCCAAGTGCTTAGCAGAGTCTGACAAATAATGCATGTTCAAACAGTGCTAGCTGTCATTGTTAGTGCAGTTTCTCTAACTGCGCATTAAGCAGGTAGCACTCAAAGCTGTGGCCAACTCTGTCCGCTGTTCTCTGCAGGCCCTGGGGGTAAAATTGTGAGTGAGACTGACATGCCCTGCCTGCAAGGAGCTTATTGTTCAGTGGCTGAGACTGGCAATGAAACAGACAAAATATAGGATGAGAAGTTCTATGGGTGGTGCTGGTGGTGGTGGTGGTAGGGGGACATCTCTGATGACAGTAGGAGGGTATAGGAGGGACCTCTAATCTAGTCTAAGATCTTGGGCCAGCCCTCCTCAGGCTGCGTGGAACCTCTAGAACTTGACTGGGACAAGATCGGTAAAGGAGCAAAGGCAGGGCTGAAGGCTTCTGTTCACAGATAAGCAAACATTCATGAAATCCACACACCCTCAACCCTGGCCAAGCCCGGCAAGGAAAAGCCTTCTACTCCTATGATGTCACTTTGCCCTTTAAAAATTGTGCGTGATCAACCTGATTTCTCTTGATGGTTATTTGAAATACTTGCCCAAGGTCTTTCTTCCCTGCTGAATATGCGCCCCCTACAGGCAGGGCTCAGGGCTGGCTGTGTCGTCCACAGCAGTTAGCACAGAATATGGCACTTTTTCATGCTCAATAATATTAATACATTAATGAGATGGAACAGACATTGAGCTTTGCCATACTCTACTTTTTTAGAAATGCCCCATATCTTCGTACATGTCCCTCCTTTTCCCTCCTTCCTGCAAGTTGGTGACCGACTCCCAGTAGGAAGGACCTGGGCCCCCCTGACTGCCAGGGTTGGATCTAGAGCTGGGAGTTGTATTCACCCTGGCAAAGCAGCAGCCAGCATCCCCCTCCCAAAGCTGGTTTCGGCCCCTTTGCTCTGGCAGTGGGCTCCTTGTTCCTCAAGGCTGCCTGCACTTCTATCTGATAATCGATGCTGCCCTTATCTTTGGAGGAAATGCTGCCCAGGTAGTGATATCACACACTGAATCGATTAAAAGCAGACCTTTGAACTCATCTGTTTGGAGAGGTCTCCAAAGAGTGAATCACTCAGTCCTCCCTTAACGTGGTCCCGATGCCTGCCAGAAACCCCGCCTGCAGCTCAGAAGCAGCTCCTATCGCAGGGCCAGAATATCCTGCATTTTCACAGATCAGCTTGGGCAGGAGCCGTTCAATGTGTTTATCTACAATAAGGTCACCTTCTTCAACCTATCCCCCTTCAGCTTTGGTGTTTAGCTCAGTTCAGACAGGAAGACCTACAAATTTTCTTTGCTTTCACTGCTTTTGTTTTGACTTTGTTTTTTCATCCAATGCTGACCATCATTGTACTTTCTTTGCAGAGAAAATCCCCACCAGATGGATGTTTGTATCCATTTCAATCTTCCTAGCCCTTCCCTAGGTGCGAAGTGGAGGTATGTGAGCTGGTCTCTTAATTCAGAAATGAGGCTAGGAAAAGGAGGAGTTCAGGGAGTGTGTTATCAAAGGCTGGGTCTGTGCTATGGACAGCTGAGGATTCAGGAGTCCTGAGGGAGACATGTGTGGTCCCCAAAGGCCCACGAAGACTCCATCGAGGAAGTGGAAAGGTCTAGGAGGGGAAGGAAGGATTTGAAGAGGCAAGAATGGGATGGGAGTGCTTTTCAGTGGGAAGGGGAGGGGCAGCTTGATAAAGTACAGAGCTGATGGTAAGCATGTGTGCCCAAGGAGAAGGAATCAGGCACTGCCAGAGGTCTAGGTGGGCAGATTGGCTAAGTGGGATGGCCAGAGATCAGACAGAGTATGCCAAGTATGATGGTTAATTTATGTGTCATCCTGGATAGGCTATGGTGCCTAATTGTTGGGTCAAAAACCAGTTTAGATTTTTCTGTGAAGGTAATTTTTAGATGTTATTAACATTTAAATCACTAGACTTTAAGTAAAGCAGATTACCATCCATAATGTGGGTGGTCCTCACCTTCAAGGTCAGTTGAAGGCCTTAAGAGCAAAGACTGAGGTTTTCTGAAGGAGAAGAAGGGATTCTCCTCAAGACTGCATAGACAGCCTGCTTAGATTTCCAGCCCGCTGCCCTACAGATTTCAGGCTCAAGACTGCAGCATCAACAATGAATTAGCCTACGGGCCTGCCTTACAGATTTCAGACTTGCCAACCCCTCACAATCCCATGAGCCAATTCCTTAAAATAAATTTCTCTTCGTCTCCATATATCTACTTATATCCTATCGGTTCTGTTTCTTGGGAGAACCCTGGCTACTCCCCTGAATAAAGTGGGGGCTTTGCTGGGTGGTCATAGTGTGAGGGAAGCTTCTGAGAGCCAGGCTCCCTGTGCAGGGTATTCGAAGACCAGACACTGAGTCAAATTCTGCAGCCAAGTGTCATGGCCAGAAGACTCTGCCCGGAAGAGGTATCCCTGGGGCTCTTTGAATTGCATCTTCCACGCAGAAGCGCTGCAAGTGTGCTCAGTGGAGCCTGGTTCACTCCCAGTTTTCTCACTTCTTGGGTGGAGTGGGTTTTAACTGACAAGATGTCCCTCTACCAGTGGACATTGTCTTGTTAAAACTGATACTCTTGCATTCTGTTGTGCAGGAGAAAGATTGCTTTTTCGTAAGCAAGCCTCAGATTTTTCTCAGCCAGTTGTGTGAGAAACATCTCTCTTGGAGGCCGCTGTGCAAGTGAGTCCCTGCAGAAACGGGCCTGGGCTGTCAGGTGCGGGGAGAAATGTCTTTAGTAGGAGCAGGTCATGGAATGAGACTTCCCCACTGCCGCGTGGACGGGCAGAGGGGGTTTCCACAAGGACAATTCTTAAGAATCTCTGTAAAAATGCATGATTCCATCTGTCTCCTCTCTCTTCTTTGGCTTCAGATGAGCTGAGCCATTTAAAAATTCCCCAACAAGGGACCTGAGGCACCAGAAGAAGTGATGAACAGATTTTCAATTTGGCCTCGATTTGCATAAATTTTTTTTTTTTACTTTGGCAGTTGAAATCATTGTCTGAACTAGGAGCTGGAAATGGGTAGTGGGTCTCCCCCATATAAGGCAAATTCTTGATTGGTTGGCTGGTGCTCCTGGGGGCGGGGCTCTAACCTCAGCTTCTGGAGAGGAGGAGGGGATGGCAAGGGGGCGGCAGGGAGGAAGTGTACTATCATCAGAGCAGTGCCTGGGTTCCAGGAAGGTCTTCGCATCCCCCACTGGGAAGGCAGATCCACGTGGTCTCCTCCCAGATCTGCTGCCCAGTAACTTCCCAAGGGTGTCCTCCTGGGGGCGTCTCCTCTTCGTGGGGCTGACTGATTTCTTATGAAGGGCTGCCTTGTAATTTCTTGCAGGCAGGATAGTAGGGACCTCAGACAGAGCCTGGGGCTCTGCTGCCCTGGGAACTGGAACATGGCCCTTCAGAAGGAGCTGCAGAATTTCCATTGAGGAGGGGCCTGCTTAGGGGGGCATTCTGGCTGGGAGAGGAGGCCAAAGGACATGTGTTGAGGCTCCACATGTATGACAATTTGGAATGTCTTTGTGGGGATGGGGGCCGGCACGAGAGGGAGAAGTGCTTGGGAGGAATATATAATAATAGCCAACATTTATTGAGTGGTTATTCTGTCCCAGGCACTGGCCTAAGTCTTTACTCATTATTAGTCATTTAATTGCCACAGCAAGCCTATGAGATGCTTCTATTAGTCTCATTATCAGATGAGGAGAAACGTTAAGAAATGTGCCTGGCTACCTAGCCAGTAGGTGATGGTATAGCCAGGTTGGGACCCAGGTGGTCTGGTTTAGGGTTTGTGTTCCTAATCTCTGCACAAGCTAACACTTTCTTCTAAGCTGCCTCTTGGCCTCAACACCATGCCCTTTCCACCAGCCCAATGTGTGGGCCAGGCCCCCTGGGCAGTCCTTTAAATGCCAGTGTGGACCTTCCTGGAGGCTGCTGCAGTGCTGTGTCAAGGATCTTCCAACTCAGAAAGGAGTTTCCCTGGAGCCTTGTTCAAACCTTTCATCCTGCCAAAATCCCCTCCAGCCTCCCTCCTCTTGCCAAGTCAAATCCTCCCGCCTGCCCTTCAAGCCCTCAGCTCTGGTCCCACCCACTCAGAGGGACTGTGTGGAGAGGGCTACCTCCTATGGCCGTGCAGTTTGGGAAGAAGTTTGATGTGGCAACTACCCTGGATTCCCACAGTAGAAGTAGCAATATAAACCTCAAGTCCAGATTAAAAAAAAAGATCCAATCCCAGAGGCGGGATGTCTGCATCCCACGGGAAGACATGTCCTTCTCGACCATTCCTTGCTCCCTTGGGGGTGCAAATCCACACCTGAGGTCTGGGCCTTGTTTGAAGTCCCTCGTATGGGGCACAGAAAGGAAGGGCTGGCAACTGTGGCCTGGGCAAGAAGGGAGACCAGTGGGTGTGGAGGTGAGTGTGGCTGGGGGTGGGGGTGGGGGAAGGAGACTGAGCCAGGGAACCTGTGCTGTGTCCCCGGGAGAAATGAGAGCAGAGCTTGGGCCCGGTGCTGTGGCAGGGCTCTGTGAGTGCATTACCCACCTCCAGCCCTCGGGCGGCCAGCCGGCCCAGCAGCCCGAGCTCCTGCCTCACCGCTGGCTGCCTCCTCCACTCAAGAAGTAGCCTTTCCTGGATGTGCTGTGATGTGAGAAAAACATGACTGAGAGGCCCCTAATTAAAGTGGTGTTGCGGGCCGGCCCCATGGCTTAGCGGTTAAATGCACGCGCTCCGCTGCTGGTGGCCCAGGTTCGGATCCTGGGCGCGCACCGACGCACCGCTTCTCCAGCCATGCTGAGGCCGCGTCCCACATACAGCAACTAGAAGGATGTGCAGCTATGACATACAACTATCTACTGGGGCTTTGGGGGGCAAAAAAAAAAAAGGAGGAGGATTGGCAATAGATGTTAGCTCAGAGCCGGTCTTCCTCAGCAAAAAAAAAAAAAGAGGAGGATTAGCATGGATGTTAGCTCAGGGCTGATCTTCCTCACAAAAAAAAAAAAAAAAGTGGTGTTGACCAGAGAGAATTAAATTATAAAAATGATAAGACCGGCTCCTAATTAGAGCCTCTGGGCTCCAGGGGCTCGGGCAAGGGCCTCGGGCAGTTTACAGGAGAGGCTGTGGGACCTCAGCAAGTGGGCGGCCGGCTGACTAGAGGGGCTGCACCTGACAGACTTGGCTGCTGGGCACCGCTCAGCCCCCTGATTTTACAAGTGGGGAAACTGAGGTCATAGACAGGAAAAGTTGCTCATGCCAGGTCTCAGGGGACCTGACTTCCAGCCAGGGATCCTTGTACCTTGGCTCAGGCCTCTCCAAGGAGTTCACATGGAAAGAATGTATACAGGGATGTTGCATGCCTGGGGCTTATGATAGCATTCATTCATTCATTCGTTCGTTCAACAAATACTTACAGAGTGCCGTGGGCCAAAGACTGTTCTAGACATGGGATAGAGCTGTGAACAAAAACAGACGAACATCCTTCCCCTTATGGAGCTATTTTTTTTTTTGTAGGAGAGAGACATAAACTCACATTAAATAAATAAACATGGTGTCAGAAGGTGGCAAGGAAAATGGAGAAAAATGCAGACAGGAGGGTGCAGGGTCCCCTCTGTGACCGACCTCAGGTCAGAGCAGCAGGGCCCCTTGAGCAATAGTAAGGGCAACAGCCCCCTCAACAGCCTCCCCCATTGTGAAGGGGCAGGTGGCACAGCAGAAGGAGGACCCAGTTGGGAACTGCCATTCACAAGACCATGTGAGAGATGGCCAAGAGGCAGAGTCCCCCAGAGGACCTGGGAGAGTCCAGGGCAGAGGGGCCAGCTGGCGAGGTCAGGGCGAGCTTCCTGGCGGAGGCAAGGCTCGGCTGGGCATTGAGGAAGTGGCCTCATGGGAATTTAGGAAGGGCAAAAGGAGGGTACAAGTCGAACTTCCAGCGGGCTGGGTAGCAGCATGTGGGAGAGGAAGAAGTAAGGGATGAGACAGGAGGTGTAGTTGAGGAGCAGCCTTGGGAGGCCGTGAAGAACAGGCTAAGCAGGTTTTATCTCCCAGGCTCCTTGTGGTTCATAGCTGAGGGATGACATTGGCAAGAGGCCACTTTATAAAGGTCCCTGTGGCAGGTACAGGAGGGTTTCTGTGGAGCTAGAAGGTATCTGCCACCTAGGGCGGTGATTGCGGAGTGCAGAGAGCGGATGGAAGTAGGAGAGGGAGGAAGAGCCACAGGACCTGATGCCTGAGCTCCAGCTCCCTCTGTCCCGGGCTGCTTTCCTGGGGTTTGGCGGGGTCATCAGCCTCCTATTTCACTGCTCCGCACATGCTGCGATTTTCCAGGACAGGGAGAGGAGACCTGATTGCCCTGGGACTTTCCCAGATGCTGAATTGCATGCTACCACTGCTGTACACCTCCCGGTCTCTCCTTTCATACTCAGCCTTCCCTGGGTCTGGCTTGGACTTGGCCAGCCCAAATCAGACAGACCCTGGAGGACAGTCGGCAAGAAAAGCTGTGTCAACCCAGGCTGAAGGAGACACATTTGATCTGTTCCTGGAGGAGCAGTCGGGAAGGGGATTTGGGGGTCTTTGGGGTGCTGAGTCTAGTTACACTGCAGCAAAGGAGCCCCAGGGCAAGTCTGGGGCCCTGGAAATCAACAGGTCCAGCTCAGGGGGGTTGGGGCACCAGCACCACTCTGAGGATCTGACCGGTCTCGGTCCCTCGGCTTACTGTAGCCTGGTAGGGGCCCTTCGGGTTTTTGGGTGGACAAGGCCTGACCCAGTGCTCAGTGTTCCTATAACGAGAGTCATTGTCTCCAGCCTGGGCCCAGCGCTAGGTCTGGGAGGGGAACTTGCTGTGATTCCAAGCTTATGAATTCCCCTGGTGGGATGCAGACATATATTTCACTCAGAAATACATGGGCAGACCTGGGCTGGCTGCATTAGGGGCTCTGGGGACTGCTGGGGTCCTAAGGATCCAACGCCTGCCAGAGCTGCAGCTGTTGTTCAAGGGGAAGCCACTGAAGCCTCGGCCTGGCCTCGGCCGGGAGAGCACGGGGTTCCCGGGCTCAGGTGTAGTGCAGAGTAGCCAGGCAGGGTGGCCAGGTAAAAAAAATGGAGACTCAAAGATGAGAAAGGACCCCCATTTCGTGGCAGAACAGAGGCTAGAACCCTGGTACCACTCCTTCTAGCCCACTGCCTCATCCTCAGCTCCCTGGGGTCTCGAGGGGAGCTTGACTGAGAGCTCCCAGAGGCCACCATGGGACAGCTGAGTCGGAGAGCCAGCGATCTGCAGCTGGGACTCTGCACTCACTCAGCCAGGCAGCCTTGCTGTGCCCTGGTTGGCTTTCCCACCCTCTCTGTGCAGACTAGGGTGGGTGTGTACTTTGTGCTTAATTATAGTGCTCATAACCAGAGAGGAGCTGCTTGGAAGCACATGTCATTTTGTTTGGGGATAATAGACACGAAGGCTGGAAAATATCTATTAGATCATCCCGTCCTGCCTCTGCCAGAGCTAGTATGATCGGCGTCAGATCCCTGTTTTATGCAGCCTCAGACTCAAGCAGGGGGGCCTGTGTGAGGCCTCCTGGGAAGTGGCAGCCCCGCATGTTTTTCTTGAGCTCTGCTCTCATTTTCCTTGTCTGTTGGCTCATTTTTCGTCCATGGGCCTGGTTCTGCTGCCCTGGCTCTCTCACATTCTCCCAGCGAGCATCGGTTCCTCCGGCTCCTGTCTGTGGAGCCCCTGCTCTGTGGCAGGCCTGCCCGTGCTCAGTTCTGGGGGTTCAGACAGTGATGTCAATCAGTCCCTGTGCACAGTCAAGAGCAACGTGAGACATGCCCATGAAGAATTCCAATTTATAGCTAAATGTGGGAGGCACCATGCAAGAAGTTCCACTAGAGGCTGGGGAAGGGAGAGGTCCCTTTGGGCTCTGCTTGTCCGGATGGCTTCATGGAGGAGATGGCATTTGAGCTGGGTGAGGGTTCACTAGGTGGAGAAATGGGGCCAAGGCACCATAGCGGGACCTACAGCCTCCTTCTCCGCCTACGCCTGACTGGGATCCACTTGATATCCTCTGTCTCCACCTCATCTTTTTGGCTGTGGATTGACTCCCTCTACCTTTGCCATCTCATCCCTTCTGTTTCCTTCTCCTCCCACCTCTGGCCCATTTTAGATGCAGTGGGCAGGCAGATCAAGGCTGAGGCAGTGGCAAGGGTCAAGTGACCAGATTGCTAGGGCCATAGCTGTCACCAGCCTTCAGTTTCCTCATCTGCAAACTGAGAGGTGAGGGCCTGTGAGCCCTTCAAGTCTGATGTTCTAGGAATTTCTAAAGCAGTGAGCCACTCAGCTGATCCAGAGTCCAGAGGTTGAGGCCTCACGTCTGTTTTGTCCTCATCTTGACTTCAACCATCACCACCAGCCTGGCAGCTCCCAGATCTGCATCTCCAGCACAAATTCCCCCCACCCCAAGCTATCGAAACACACACACCACTGCTCCTTGCATGTCTCTCTGGAGGTGCCTCAACATCAGCATGTCCTAAGAGGAAGTCACTGTATTTCATACCCCTCTGATTCACCCTGCTGCCAGAGTGCACATGCATAACACACTCACAGTCACACACTTCTGATCACGTCACTCTCTTGCTTAAAACCACTCCACCAGAGTAAAATCCCCAGAAAATCAAGCTTGGTGGGGCATACGTCTTTTGTGACCTGATCCCAGGATCATCTGTCACAACTCCCCACCTCCCAGACATCACACTCAAGCCACTCTAACTGCTGAACACACCTTGATATTTCACATCTATGTCTTTGTGTGTGTTCTTTCTCTGGTATAGAAGATCCCTCTCATCTCATGTTTTCTGGATGCACTCCTATTTATTCATCAAAATCCAGCTCACTTATCACCTCTGTAATGAAGCCTTCCCAGACATCGCCTGTCCCAGTTAATGAATCATTCCCCCTCCTCTTCGCCATCCTCGACCTTGTGAATACAGTTTTTATGGAACTTATCAATTAGTTATTATCAGTTTACAGGTCTGTGGGCACCCCATCTCCCATCCGTCTTTTGGCCCCAGTTTTCTCTAGCACAATGTCTAGCACTTATTAAGTGCTAAGGTTCTTATTTTATAACTGAGCTCAACTGAATCTCAATTACTGACCTAAGGGACTCCCAGCCTGTTGACATCTTGGCCCTGCCCAAAGTCAGGAGCACACTTCCAGAGGGCTCTGCATGGGGAGCAGTGGTAGAGCAGGTGTGGCCTCAGCTCGGTGATGCCCTGAAGTAGGTGTTAGGAGTTTTCTCTTTTGCAGGCTGGAGTGAGCCCTTGAGCTGACCCAGAAGTTCTGAGCATTTATCATCCAGTATTGATGACCATGTATTTTGCCTCCACTCTTTATACCTAGAGACGAAGGAAGAAATACAAGCTCATGATACAAAGAATATTTCCCCAGTTTATCAGCTCTCCCCCTCTCAGCTCGTGCTCAGAATGATTTCTTAGTTCTCAGCTTTTATTCCTCTGATCAAAGTGCCCGAGGCAGTGAGCACCAGGAGGCAGGAGCATTTCTGGCTGAGCCTCATGCTCCCCTCTTCTGGACTGTTTTAAGAACCTGTAACCCAGCGTTCTCTGGTCAGGAGGGCGTGGCCTGACTGTGGAAGGGTCTCCAAGGGCTTATGGGGCCCGGCTGCCCTGGGATACTGGGGGCAGCTGCCTCCACTTGGAGGAGATCAAAGCTCCTTGTGCCTTTCCTTGTCCTTCCTCCCTTTCCCATTCTGTTCACTCAATCGCTCTTTTCTCTCCAATGAATTAAATGCAGAAAATCCATGAGCAGGATTTCTCTCTTCAAAGGATCAAATAACCTTTCTTTATTCCCCCTTTAAAAAATTTTTTTTCCCAAACTGTAAAAGGAAAACATGCAAACAGACTTCGAGTTAAAGGTGAGACAAAGAAAGAAAAGTTGCAGCAAAGTAATTTCAACTTGAGAAGTGGAGCAGCTGAAGTTCAGAAAAATGTACGCTCAGCAATACGGTCCTCTCCTACAAATTAATTGACCCAGGGCGCTCGTGTAATTAGTGCGAGGGGCAGGGAATCGAGGAGCTAACAATATCTCGCACCCAGTTTAGAATTATGTTCACCAGAGCCTTCCCTCTACCTTTCCTGAGAGGCAGGGGAGAGTTGCCCCGCGGGTCTGGAATCAGCAGGTGCTGGAGACGTATTTCTGGACGCGTGGAGGAGGCGGTGTTTTGGGTGCGGCCCCCTGACTTCCGCCTTTGCGCAGGGCGAGGTGGGCTTTTGCAGAGAGGGGCAGAGGCCGCTCAGCTCTGCTCCGAGAACTGGAGACTCTGGCTCTGGAGACTGGGTCCCCAGGCCTCTGAGTCCTTCCCACTCCCCATCTCCTGCCCGTGTGCTGCATATAAACTTTTTGAATTTCCTATTTTTGACATGAATATGGATATTTGTCACCTCATGAGGCACTAGGAGAACTCAAGTCTGTGAAGTGCTTGGAGAGCTGCAGTGGAGGATCCTGTGGCTGATGTTGTCACAGGAATCTTTGTGGTGGGGGCATGCTTCATGGGGTCATGTGGGGGGTGTTAACCGTCTTTTCCATTTTTACCATAGACTCCTTTGACATGTGGTGAGGTCTATGGACTTACTATGGTCTGAATGTTTGTGCCCCTCCCTAATTTATATGTTGAAGCCCTAATCCCCACTGCCATGATATTTACAGGTGGGCCTTTGGGAGTAATCAGGTCATGAGGGTGGAGTGCTTATGAATGGGATTTGTGCCCTAATAGGAAGCACATGAGAGAGATGATCTCTCTCTGCCATGTGAAGATACAGCAAGAAGGTAGCTGTCTCCAAGAGTGCTCTTACCACACTGAATCAGCTGGTACCTTGATCTTGGACTTCTGGCTTCCAGAATTTTGAAAAATAAATATTTGTTGCTTAAGCCACTCAGTCTATGATATTTTGTTATAGCAGCCTGAACCGACTAAGACAGGGCTCATTCTCAGACTAATGTCTCATAATGCACAAAATAAAATGTATGCAAATATAAATGTATGCTATTACAAAGGAAACAAATTATATTGATATACAGTTAGCAAAATATAAATAAAACAGAAATGTGGTACAGTCATATATGTACATCTTTGTTAACACATTAAAAAGCAAGATCTGCTTATAGGTCTAATAACTGCCATATGTCTGAAATAATATTTGAGAAATTTGTAACAATCATAATATATTAAAGTATCTGATTTCTACTGTTGACAAATCACAGGCATTGTAAAACTACCATTGTTTATTGCTCACGTTCATAATTGAAGGAAATGTGATAGTTCAGTTAGAGGTTGGTGAAAATAAAGATGGACATTTTCCCCATCTAAGTTCATTGACCCTCTGAATTCTATCCATGGACCTTTGGGTGAGTCTCCACTGATGAAAAAATGGGTTTCTTATGAATATAACTGAACCATGTGTGGCTTCTACTGAATCCTTCTTCAAGTTCCTCTGCTTTTAGGGGGTCTTTGCCCCTTTCTGGGGACTGAAGTCTTGATTTCTTGCAGTGGATTGTGTTGTTAAGGAGTTGGAGGACCAAGAGGACAGAAATGATGAGAGAAACGTCAGTACAATATGTGCATGATCAGAAGCACTAGGCTGTTGGCTTTGCTGAGAGGAGGGAGAGGTGAGGGCACGTGCACGGCTGGGGAGGGAAGCGTGGGCACAGGCTACACCGTACTTTCCAGAGGGGAAAGGCTGGATGCTTAAGGGATAGATTGGCCAAGTCATGCGGCAAGAAGGAGGCAACTTGGGACCAGGCAGGGTGCAAAGAGTGGGAGTTGGGGCATCTTGGCAGTTAAAGGTGGGCTCCCTGAACATGCTCCTCTTGGGGCTGTAGGGCAGAGTGGCGGCTCCCACTAGATCATCAGGACGAGGGACATATATTGGTGTTGCAAGCACACTGATTCTGCAATGCACCTCTTCTCATGGTTTGAGTTCCTACTCTTCCACATGTTCTCCGTGAGGCAGGCTTCTGCAGTATCGTGTGTGCTTAGAACATTTCCACCCACTGGTCGTTTACTTCCCAAACAGCCCCTCCCACGTTCTCTTAAGCAGCATCTTCAGGCTTCATGAACAAACATCTGTAAGCCAGTTGCTCATTTGCCATCTATTTAGTGCCTGTCACAACTGAAATAATCTCTGAACAGGAAAATATTTTTATCTTTCTTAGTTGCTATTCAGAGGCCAGGGGTGGGCAATTGAACTTCTCTGCTTGAGAAAGATAAATTGCTCCAGGTAAGATTTAATTTTGCTAAAGAAAAATCCCAAAATGACTTTTCCCCTTAAGTTAATGCTTTTTGTCCTTGAAAACAAAGCCCACGCAGTACAAGTGAACGATACCTTGAAGTCTTTGTTCTCTGGGTTGAGTCTCAGAGCTGAGTGCATCAGGCGGGGGGCTAAAACTCGTAGGCAGAGGTATGGAATCCCCAATTTCTCCCTTTTAACCCAGATCCCAGGCTCTTCCAGAGCACTGGGCCAAACCCTAACAACCAAGTGCCCGTCCAGAGACTTGGTGGTGAGAGATTAGATGACAATCCTTATTCAATATTAAAAATTATTAATGTGATATTTTATATTCTTTCATACTAGGTCATGGAAATCTGGTATGCATTTTATACTTACAGCACATCTCAATTCAGACTCACCTCAATTCAAGTGTTTTATGGCCACATGTGGCAAGTGGCTACCATACTGGCTAGTGCTTCTTTAAGTCTTGCTCTTCACTGTGATCTGTGCTGCCCCTTGGCCAATCAGCCCATGGAACCAAGAAGAGCACTGGAGGTTGATCTGCTAGAGCAATTTCTGGGTACAAAGGCACACTGTGAGGCAAGGACATAGGAAGAAGCACACTGGGAGATGTACCAATGACCCACGACTTCTTCACAAAAGAGAGCAACCTGAAGATTACCATCCCCTTGAGAAACTGGAGAAGGCTCCTCCTGGAGTTTGCAGGTGTTCTGAGAACTGGGAAGGTGTCTTCTTGAAGGCTGTCACAGCCCTGAGTGCGCAGCAGATGCCCAGAGTGCAGGGAAGAGGTTTGCTCGTTAAGAGACACCGTGGGTGGAGCAGCCACACCCCTAAGGCCAAGACCATGGCAAGAAGAGAAGGAGAAAGGAAGTGTCTCCAACTGTCTCTACTAGCTCCTGCATCATTGCCACTCTTGTATTTTGTTGATGATTCTCTTATTTATTTATTTGTTTGTATTCCATTGTATTCCTCAAATGGACTAGATGCAGTTTACAAAGACAGTTGGATTACAGCAAGATGACATAAAACACTCCAAAAAATGAAGCAGAGATATAAGAATAGGAAAGATGAATGGAACCAGGTGTGAGGTTGGTTCAAAAGATATATCCCTTATCATATATTTGCTAGAGACGGGCTGTATTGATCTGAGTCTAAGCTTCCCAACAGCCAAGGCAAAGAGGGAAGCACAGTAAGTGACATGAGTCACAGCACAACCAAATAAAAGCAATCAAGTGCTGAGTTGGCACAAAGTCACACTGTGATGCAAGGACATAGGAAGAAGCACAGTGGGAGACATGTCAATGACACCAAAATTGTGTCACATCCTCAGAATGATGTTCCTCCTGGATTCTTCCTCGAAAAGAAACTTCATCAGGTTCCAGATGCCATCTTCAGCAGCACCTCGCATACATCAGTGTGAAATCCTCCCCCATCTCCCCACTCACCCAGTGTTTCTCTCCTGTCTCTGTTTAGACTGAGGGCACACCTTCTTGCTGTTCTGTAGAAGTTCTTCTGCAAGAGCCCAGCTGATGATGTTCAGATACTCAGCTCTTGGATGATCTGGCTTAATCTGGGTCAATTAAAGGGATTTAGAGCAATGCATTTCCATGGCAGGGACTACTTGAAGTTCACCGAAGCCTGTTTCCTTCCCTCCTGGGCACATGAGTGCTTTCCCCAGGCTTCTTTGCAGCCAGGTATGACCTTGACACTGAGCTTGAACAGAAGTGATGTGTGTCACTTCTGAGGTGAAGTGGTTGGGAAGTGAATGTGTTCCCTCCATGATCCCTTCCTCATCTGCTCGCTGAAGGGAGAAGACTATAAAGACCCAGAGGAGGGTGGAGCCACAGGAAGGAAGAGGACTGGGCTCCTGAAGGCCTGGCGGAAGAATACCCAGCCAGACAACCGTTATTGGACTGTGACGTGCACGAGGAACCAACTTGACTGTGTCAAGCCACTGAGGATTCAGGATTTGTCTTTTAGAGTAGCTAGCATTATTTTAACTAATAGAATTCCCTCTTGGGAAATACCCTCTAAACACAATTCCTCTCAACCAAGAGGAATTGAAAGGTTTGAATGACACCAAGTTCAAGGTTACATTCCCTGACAACTACCAGGAGTGCAAGTATTCTCTGCTGCAGGGAAGCGGGTAGGTGTAGAGCCTTATGTTTTAACAGTCACCCAGGGGGGGAGTAAGATTAACACACTCTTGTCAAAATTGTGTCACCTTACAAGAACTCCTGCCTGAACAGAA
This sequence comes from Diceros bicornis minor, assembly GCF_020826845.1. Lineage (NCBI taxonomy): Eukaryota > Metazoa > Chordata > Mammalia > Perissodactyla > Rhinocerotidae > Diceros > Diceros bicornis. The sequence continues at coordinate 59,223,548 of NC_080751.1, forward strand.
AGCTCTCGTATCTCCTTTTGGAGCTAAGCCAGGATGTACCTGTGGGTAAGGCCAAGATTCTCCTCAGAAAGTCATTTTGGGTCTGCCTCAACACATGGAAAAAATAGTAATCAAGGCCATACAGTTTCATACAATATAATCTGCTATAGCAACTTTAACCTGAAAAAAATAAAACAGCTGTAACCCTCTGACTGCTGCTTTGTAAAAACAAACAGAACTTGGACAGTTAACTTGGCTGAGTCCCCTTCTCACTCTGGGCTTTGGTTTCTAGGCATGACGAATAAAAAAATGAATTTGATGGGCCAAAACTGCAATTTACAATCTATGTGTATTTTGCCAACAGAATCTCTCTAAAGCACTCGTCTGTAGCATGTCCATGATAGATACAATTCTGATCCTGTTGTTCTCACAAGGTATAAGCACTAAGCACCAGCTCAGGCAGCAGAACAGACGTTTCCAGTGGCCACACCCACTATACAAAGTGAGATGGTCGTAATATTTATGGCCCAGGTCCTGGGGCCCACAACAAGGAGGGAATGGTCTCCCTTGCTTCTCCCAGAGCAGCACTGTGGGCAGGCCATTGTGCTTAGTGGTCCCTGGTGACTGGGTGCTCGTGTTGCCACCACATTAGAAGTTCGGGAGGCTCAGATTCATGAGCCTTGCCAGTGTGCAGGGCTCCTTTGTTCCTGATGGGAGTTTGACATCGAGTCTTCTGTAGAGCTTGGTGGTGTGCCCGGGAATGAGCTCATAGGTTCTCCAGACTCAGTGAACAGACAAGAGCAGTAGCATTGAAGAACCACGTGATGAGACAGAGTGGGGATCCCTGCTGGGCCAGTGCTCCTGCCGTGCGGCCTGTGCAGCCAATGTCTGCCCAAGGGACACAACTACCTTTAACTTAAGACTTCACCAAGACTGCACAGGACCTGGATCCTCTGTCCCTAGAGAAGGTCAAGCCCAATTCTGGCTGAAGAATGTGAAATTCACAATGGAGAACCCCAGATCTGATTTTTCACTCTCATTTGACATCTTAAATCATCCTGGAATCGAGCTCCACGGTTTTCCCTCTTCTGGGAAAGTGGGGTGAGCATGTGAGCAGGTGCTCTCCACTGTAGAGGTTGGGTGGCTAGGGTAACTGGCATCCTGGGGACAGTGAGATCTATAGTCCAAAGTGCCTTTTACCCAAACCCAGGTTGTGACCTGGGGATACTGTGTGAGGGGGGCACTTGATCACTTCATGCCTCACTGATTGTCCGTCCTCCTCAGCTGGCAGGACCTTGAGGGAGGCACACGTGTCCCATTATGAGAATGTTCTAGGCAGCCCCCGGGCAGTGTCTCTCAAACTTTAAATGTGCCTGTGATTCACCTGGGCATCTGTAAACATGCAGATTCTGAGTCGGCAGGTCTGGGGTGGGGCCTGAGGTTCTGCATTTCTAACCAACTTCCAAGTGAGGCTGACGCTGCCCTGAGGACCACACTCTGAGTAGGAGGGTCCAGGGGATCATGCCATTGCTGGATGTTTTTACAAGCAGTGCATCTGTGCAGCTCACCAGAGCCTGCCATGGAGGCACAAGGGGTCTGTGATGAGAAGGGTCTGAGTGTGGCCTGAGGCTAAGTGGGAAGAGAGAATCCACAAGTATGGCTATCGGGGCCTGTGAAGAAGGCGCCTCGTGGGCTTCCTTCTGCTTGCCCTGGCTTGGTGCATTGTGGCTTTACTTTTACAAATTTGGAGGGGCCTCATCGTACCTCATGTCTGAGCTGGGCGTTTAGACCAATCTGAGAATATAAGCAAGCTGGCAAAAGGCACCCAATTGAAAGCCTGGCCAGGGGCACAGGGGCTGGTACACATTCTCAGCTCTTTGCTCCCTGCCGGGCATCTCAGGTCAAAGCCCAGCTTGGTTCTTCTTCCCACCCTCCCAGGGTGCTGAGAAGGAGGACGCCTCCACTCTTGGAGAAGCTTGGATCCTTGCATCCCAACACGTGCGTGTTTTCTGTTTTATAGGAAGAAATGTGTCTTGGCGGGAGGCCCACGTTTCGTTCCAGCACATCCTTTTTACCAAAAGAGTCATCCTCGGAGCTGCCAACAGTGTTTATGAGAGAGCCATCTAACAATGCTTTGGATGTGGGAGCACGGCCTGACCACAGACATGGCCTTCCCCACCCCACACACCATCCGTCAGAAAGCCTGGCACACGGTGTTGGTGTCTTTATTTTTACCCCAAAATGTAAAAAATGTAAAACTGGTTTCTTTCTTTCCTTTTTTTTTTTTTTTTTTAATTTTTCCAGCTGGGAAAACTCCTGTCAGTGGATGCAGTGTCCTTTCCAGATTCAATATTATGCAAACTGCATATCGGCAAATGGAGTAAACAAATATGTCCACGAAGCTTCCTGAGGCACAGAGAGATGGGGCTGCCCCAACACATAGACGGAGACCTGCCGACTTGCCTGGAGCTGCTGCCGCTGCCGCTCTGCTGGCTCTGCTGCCTCCTCTTTCCTTCAGAACATGTGGCTGGAGTCTGAGAGCCTGGGATGATGGGCCACTGTGATGCCCAGCAGCAGGGGACAGCTGGCAGTCACATAGACCGAGGGTGGCTGTAGGTCAGGTTGGACCCATCCTTGGCTGGGGTTGGGGGCTCATGTCAGGGTCACAGAGTGAAGCTCACGACCCAGCCAGTCCTGTGCCTGCTCTAAGCCCCAACGTCTTCAGTCCCACCCCTGACAGTGAGGCTCCTCTACCCCAGGCAAGTCTGCGGAATTTTTACTTCTCAACTCTATCTCCCCTGCCTGGCAGTCATGGACAGGAGGCAGGACCCTGCATGAAGTCTTTCTGGAAGAGAGAACTTGGCCAAGTCCCTTTCCCACCATGGGCCTTAGTTTCCAGGCAAGCAGCGAGTTAACATGGGTGTGATGAAACGAAGCCTGCCTTCGGCTCTGCGATTCTACAAAGTGCAGACTGCTTCTGTGCTGTGCTGATTCCCAACATGTCCTCATTGCAATAATCCTGTGAGAGTAAGTACCTTTTAAATGTTCCCTTCTAAGCAGATGAGGAAACAGATTTAAGGGGATTAGAGTATTCTGTTGAAAGGTGGGCAGAAAATGAATAGAGAAGCTAGCTTTTAGACCTGGCACTGTCTTTTCAAAAATCTCGTACTTTCTTTTTTGCAAAATGGCGTCATCGTTCCCCAAACATACCTGCATTCAGAAAACAAACAAATAAACAAAACAAAGGGTCAAGGAACATCCAAAGGGTACATCTTCAAAGCCTGAAATGAAATTTTTATCCATCTGTCTTCCATGTACCACCTCTCCTATGCTGGCTGGCCTGAATATTTTTTCTTGTAGCTTCTGTCGCCTTTGTCTGTGAGAGGGTAGGGAGGGGAGGGGCGGGTGGAGAATCTGCCCATCTGCCCTTTCGGGAGGGCTGTATGCCCCTACATGCTTGTTTCTTGGACAAACAGAAATTGGCATGTCCTCTGCTGGTTTGTGATAAGGCGACTCCCTTCTCACCGTCAACAACCTCATAGCTTTGCAGAAGCAGTTGCTCAAACAGAGTGGGTTCTGTTACTACCAAATATATTGGAAGTCTCAGAATTACTGAGAACAAATGTTTGCAGCCGTGCTAGCTGGATCCCTGATGAACTGGGCATGTCTGTCCTTATTGTTTTAGAGGGGAGATGAGTTCTGAGGTGTCGAGAGGAAATGGCCCTGTACCCAGTTTTACGTCCTGACTGGCATCCCTGGTGCCTGGGATGCCGTATTGCTGAGCAGATGGTGGTGTCATGGGCGTGCTTCTGGTGGAGAAAAGACTGAGAGGAGACTGCATAACCCCCTCGTGCTGACAGATTTGGGCTGCTCTTATAGGAGAGGCGCTGGGATGGGAGGTTCGTTAGGCCACAGGAGGAACAACCGAGGCCAAAACTTCATGTGTTCAGTGGTTGGACACCTTTTTGTGGAGGCTGCTGATGAACTGGGTGTCTGTGATCCGATTTTTAGCACTTAGCACATATCTGATATTTCATGTAGGTTTTCGATTATCGAATTGTGGAAATTTTCAGATCTCTCCTCTTAGAATCTCATCGACTCCATCCTTCCTGGTGGGAGAGTGGGGAAATCAATCAACCAAAATATTCTTTGACCAATCACTGTGCCCATTCAATGCTCAGATCCCTTTGTCAATCAAATCTCCCAAGAATATCCCAGGTAATACATTTTGAGGGTTATCGTCAGCTTAGCTTATTTGCTTCCCCGTCCTTTACCCTCAACACCTCTCAAACATATGATAGGGACTCTCACAACAGAGTTAGACCAATGAATTTACTTACAAGAAACAACACTAATTAAGTGGTTAATGTGTGCAGTTGGCAAATTTATTTTCCTCATCGTACTGCCAAAATTCATGGTCTTTTGCATCTTTTATCGGGCTTACCATGGCAGAATATGTGGTGAAGGTGTTTGTGCCTCACACTACTATACATTTGCTCCATGGGGATGGCTTTTCAACTGTGTTTCTGTGTCTTTCCCATCCACACACCATGTGGCAGACAGACTCTGAGGTGACCCTCTAAGGTCCCTATCTCCTGTCTACATCCTGCATAGTCCCCCTACCCTTGAGTGTGGGTAGGACCTGATTGCTTCTAACCAACTGAATACGGCAAAAGTGATGAGACACCACTCCTATGATTACATTGCATTATATGAGACTCTGTCTTGCTAGCAGATTCCCTCCAGAGGCCCTTCTTGCTGTCTTGATGAAGTAAGTGGCCGTGTTGGGAAAGCCCATGTGGTCCTCTATGAATGGCAGGTGGCCTCTAGGTGCTGAGGGAGGCCTCCATCCAGTAGCCGGCAAGAAGCTGGGGCCCTCAGTCCTACAACCACAAGGAAATGAATTCTGCCAATAATGAATGAGCTTGGAAGCAGGTTCTTCCCCAGTCAAGCTGTTAGCCTAACAAGTGTAGTGACTTACACAGTGACAGGTGAAAGACACACCTGGGTACAGACCAGTGTGCTTTTCAGAGAACATCTTTGGTTCTCCCCTAAGCTGTGGCCAAAGGGGAAAATAAAGCCATTTAAAACTATTTATTTATATAAATGTCTTATATTTTATGTAGAATTTATTCTTAAATATATTGTAGATTTTGTGGACATTTGGGATTTATTTTTCCATTATATTCTCTAACTGGCTAATGCTGGCATAGACAGTAGTCATTAATTTCTAAATAATTATTTTTAAAAATGTCTAATAGCTTCTCAGCTAAAAGTCATCTAATCCTCAAACAGCAATAATTACGTCTTCTTATTTCTTGTGAAAGACTTTTTTCTTTTACCTTATTACACTGTCTAGAAGAACCTGTCCAATAGAAATATAACACCAGCCACATATGTAATTTAAAATTTTCTAGTAGCTATGGTAAAAGAAAGTAAAAAGAAACACATGGAATTAATTACACTTTTATTTAACCCAATATATTTTAAATATTATTTTGACCTAAATCGATATATTATTAATTAGATATTTCACATTCTTTCTTAAAATACTAAGTCTTCAAAATCTGGTGTGTACTTTACTCTTACATCATATCTCAAGTCAACTGCTCAGTAGCTGTATGTGGCTAGTGGCTGTTATTTTGGACAACACAGGTCTAGAATCTAGAATACTGTAAATAATAACCATGATTGCCAGTAGCCTTGTCTTATTTTCTGATAGTGGGAACACCACTTATTTTTAATTAGCAATTATTGATTTGGATTGGGACAGGTTTTAATTTTTTATCGTACCAAGCAGCAATCTTCCATTCCTAGTTTATGAAATATTTTTGTTGTGGTTATTATTATAAATTAGAAATGCACATTGAAGTCACCTCCTCACCTTTTAAGACAATGCATTGTTTTTTCTCCTTTGACTTAGTGATATGATGTTTTAAGTTTTCACCTAATATTTAACTATCTGTGCCTTCTGGGAATAACCTTTACTTAGTTATGGGGCTCTTTTTACTTTGCATGATTTAATTTGCTATTGTTTCGTTTCATAAGGTCACATTTCATTTCACAAGGTCAGATTTTCCCCTGAAAACAATGTGACTAATGCCAGATAGCACTAGGCAGGCTTTGGACTGCGGGAAGGAAGGACTGCTTCTTCTCCTGAGGGCCAAGAAGCTGAGAGAGTGGCAGGATGTCAGGTCAGAGTGTGTGGCTGAATCTGGAACCTTCTGGACTCGGTCAACTTGGCACAGTGCAAGTGCCTTAGGGAAAATGGCCAAGTGTGTGAGGACAGTGCTGTGTAGGGGAATGGCAGCACTGGGAGCTCAGACACTGAATGACGTGGAACCACCAGAGACAGGCATGGTACTCGGAGAGAGCCGAATCCTCTCCCTTCTCTGCATCCTGAGAACTTCTGAAGGACTAACCTGGATGGCGTGAACCTCAAGCACTCCAATGCTTGTGAGATGTGGCCCAGGAGCCGTGGACGACCTCGTGCTGGTGTCTGGGCCATTGACAAGCGTTGATCCATGGACAAGGATGACCTCTGTTTCTGGGTCATGTGCTTTCAGCAGATACCGTGTGTGGTGCAAGAGTTAAATAGCAGCTGTACACTCGGCCCTCTGGTGGACTGATCAGATTTTCTAGCTTTTCTTTTTACAGAACTAGTAACCAGTACTATTTGCACAAATTAAATGTCCTTGATATTCTTGGCATTTTCATGAAAGTGGTGCCCAGAGAGAAGGAAAAGAGATGTTTTTACGATGGTGGGATGAGTATTAGTAGCTATTTAAACTTGAATATTGAAATGTGGCTGTATTAGTTTGCTAGGGCTGTCACGACAAAGTGCCACAGACTGGATGGATTAAATAGCAGAAATTTATCTTCCCACAGTTCTGGTGGCTGGAAGTCCGAGATCAAGGTAATGGAGGAGTTGTTTTTTCTGAGGCCTCTCTCATTGGCTTGTAGATGGCTGCTCCCTCACTGTGTCCTCACATGGTCTTCCCTCTGTGTTTGTCTGTGTCCAGATTTCCTCTTCTCATAAGGACTCCAGTCATAGTGGATCAGGGCCCACCCTTGTAACCTTATTTTAACTTACCTTTTTAAAGACCCTATCTCCAAATACAGTCACATTCTGAGGCACTGGGGGTTAGAACTTCAACATGTGATTTTTGGGGACACATCAGCCATAACAATGACCAAATTTTTATCAAGTTGAAAAATGAAAAGTATCATTTATCTAAGCTTTTTGCTTCTATAGTCAAATGAAATAAGACTGCCGTTTCTTTTTGACTGAACTCTCTTTTGTCAAACTTTAGAGCAGGGTTAGCTAACTTCTTAAAACAGTTGAGAAAATTTTAATTTTTTTTCTATGCTCTGTAACAGTTTACACAGGCCCATAAGGCCTGTTCCGAAACCCTTGGGACCAAACAGGTTTCAGAATTCAGAACCTGTGGATTTCTAGAAACGTAATAAAGAACATATACTGTATATCACATATCTTACCCAGTGGGACCTGGGGCAGCTGTGCATAATAAAACATGCTACTAATTCACACCATGATGTGAAAACGATAATTGAAATAACTATATATATATATATATCAATTCTGGTCAAATTTTACTGTTAAATGAGTTCCAGTCAAGTTTTGTCTTCAAATGTTTTATGAAACAAACTGTGTTTGCAGAGTGTTTGGGATTCTAGAACTGTAAATAAGGGATTGTGGGTCTGGGTACCACTTGGATTATAAAAGTTTCACCTGGGTACAGCTTGCTTAAAAAACAAACATACATATATATATATATATATATATATATATATATAGACTTTTTATATACACATATGTATATGTATATATATGTTTTTATATATAGTCTGTTGAACTCGTTAAGTTTTGCCTATGATTATTGAAATTCTTGGGTTGTTTAGTTCATGAACCAATTTTGATTTATAGATTTTCTAGAAACTTTGTTTTCCTAGTGATTTTCAAATTTACTAGCAGGATTGAAATAGTACTTATTTAGTTTTTAAAAAGTAGACTTCATATTTGTAGTTAAATCACATTTTCATTCCTAACTTTTTTTCCTGTTAATTATATCAACTATATTTTTTCTGTTTCTTTAAAAAGTCAACTCTGGGAATTATTTATTCATTTTTGCTGAGTTCTTTCTAAAATGCATTAATTTGGAAAGTTATCTTTATTACTTTCTTTTAAGAGATTTCCTTATATTATCATATTCTTTTTCTGACATCTTGAGGTAGATGCTTCGTTTCTATATTTCATTCCTTTCTGAAGCAATAAAATGGTCTCAGAATTTTTCTGAGTCCTGCTTCCCTCTTGTTCTATAAGTTTGTGTAGTTGATAAACTGCAGGCTAATTAAATTCAAGGCAGAGACTCCACTCTTTTCTGACCCCACCTCTTCCTTAAAACTTCAGAACTGCCACCTTCAAAACTCCCCACTATCGATTTCCCTTTTCTTTCTTGTTTTTTCAGCCTCTTCCTTTGATGGTAATCCTTTCCTTTGGCGTTCTTGTTATGAAATCCCATTCTTTGCTATCAAAAACCCAAAGAAGCAAAAGCCTTCCCTTGAATCTGCCCTCCGTCCTTACACTTGAAATGTTGAGAGAGGTGACGTGCAGTGCTTGACTTAGTTGTTCTTGGAGGTGGGACACTTTTGGAGATAACAAGGTCCAATGAGTGACAATGGCTGTGGGTGGCCGAAGTGGAGAGAAGTCAATGAAGATGAAGAAATTGTGATGAAGAAACTAAGGGACTAAGTGGCCAACGCATTGGATCAGGATCCTAGATTGATCCAGAAGGATGGAAGGACTCAGAGCCAGGGAAAAGCCTGCAGGTGCCACCGTCCTTGATGAGGGAGAGAAGCAGAAGGTGGGGAAGAGCAGCAGCAGGAGGGAGAGGCTGGCGCGCTGCACGACCATCAAAAGAGCGCTGGGCGTTTCGATTCGTCTTTTAGGAAAGCATGCCTTGTCTTAATCTGCTGTCTTACTTTTCTATTTCTCCTGGTTTGTGCCTCTTTTTCTTAGGGGGTGGTTGTTTTGTTGTCTTCTTTCTTCTTTTATGTGGTCTTTTTTCTGATTTCCTTTTTGGCAATTTCTGTGGAATAACAATCCTTTTAAATTTTATTAAAGGTTACCTTAAATTAAAAATATTTTAGCTTATACATCACTTATGAGCAATGCCGGGTATCTGTTTACTCTCTGTGATCTGAGATGAAGAGATATGCTTATTTTTCCTCCCCGCCCGGCCCCTCTCTTCCCCTTGCACCTGACTCTCCATCCTTATTCTGAGCTGTGGGTTGATAAACTGCTTCTTTTTACTGAATTTCTTATTCTTAAATTGTTTTTTTTTTACATTATGTATATTCTACCAGAGGGCTTATCTATGACATTTGCATTCTGTTTTGTGACCACATTTATAACAATTATATGGAATTATTTTTTAGTGTAAATGCTTTTAGTGCTTCTGTTAGAAAGGTGGGAAGAAAGAGATGGGGAGACAAGCATTAGACGACATTCTGGGTGAGAGATCTTGGCTCCAGCTCTGGGTTAGGCCCCTTGGGTGCCTCATGGCGACTTGGGAAAGGAGATTTTTTCTTTTGTTCATCTTATCTCCCATCCTTGGCCATATCACTTACTCCATCTACAATGATAGCGGACCTGCCTGTAGGACCAGAGGCCAAATATGACACCAATGTCAGCCTGTCTTGTATTTTAGCTACCACACATCCTACCTGTGAGGCAGAGTCCTGTGAAAGTTCTCTGGCTTCCTTGCCCCGGGTTTTCTTCCTGCCCATTGTTGTTGTTGTTCTATAAGATCCATAAGACCCTTCCAAGGTAGTTTTGATCTTGGATATTTGGCTCATGAGGATAGTTGATCAAGAGTCAAACATTCTCCTAGGAGCACTCCAGGTATTTTTCTGGGCTTATATCTATATCTATATCTATATCTATATCTATATCTAGATATAGATATAGATATAGATATAGATATTTTTTTCTCCCTTTCAACTTTTCTTCATATTGATATGTGTTTGAGAAATTTCCTGGAACCATCTGCAAAGATTGGCAGTGCTCCTGGGTGGGGACTTCAGGGGTGTGGACCTCTGGACACACCACAGAAGTGATGGTGAGCACTCCTACGTTGTCTTCGTCTCAGGGGTACCCTTGCTAGTTACAGTCCTCATAGAAGACAGAGCAAATGTCTTGATGTAACAAATGCTACAGACACTTCAGATGCTTCCCTGGAATGCCATTAGGGTCTCCATCTGAGTGTGACTATGTTAGTGAACTCCTCTCATTCAGGCTTGTAGTCTCCCTGGGTGTAAGACAGCACTTGATTCTTCTCTAAGGAAAGGACTTGAGCCACAGGACACAAACTTGAGTTCAGATTTGGCTTGCAACATGTTAATGTTAGAGTTGTTTTCAAGAGTTTAAGAAAACCCGTAGGCTTGGATCCATTGGAATTTATTTACTAGTTTCGAGTTCATTTTTTACTCTTTTTTGTGTGTGTGTGTATGTGTATGTGTGTGTTTCTTGTTCATAGATTCACTCCTGCTATTGAACTTGGGAGTTGGCAGATGCATCTTAGAGCAATGCGCCTTTAGGTATGGTCCATAGACAAGCAGCATCAGCATCATTTGTGAGCTTGTTTGACGCATGTTCTCAGGCCCCATTCCACACCTACTGAATCAGAAACTGAGGGAGGGGCCCAGCAATCTGTATGCTAACAAGTCCTCCAGGGGATTCAGGCGCACATTAAAGAAGGAGAGCCACTGTCTTAGAGATCATCCAGTCTGCCCTTCTCAACCTGCACACGAGGTACTAAGACTCCTCAGAAGGGAAGTGATTTGCCTAAGATCACGTCTGTGGTCAGTGGCAGACCAGGGATTAGAGCCCAGGTGTTACACATGAAAAGAGCTGACATCCCGTCTGGAATATAGGGAATATTCGGTAAATTAACTTTCCTTCCTCTTGCTTCCACCTCTCTCTGGGAGCAGCTGGACATAGTCAGCTAGGGATGCATTGCTGACTCTCAATGCTCTTCTCTCTGTCTCCCTTCAATTCAAAGAAAACCCACAGAAAGATCCCAGGCACATGCAGCTAAGTCACCATGTATCCAGGAGCTGGCCACTTTGCCTGTATCCTCACTGTGATGATGAAGAAATGAAGGGTTGGCCTGCCTCGCTAAGATCCCTTCCAATTCCGACTTGCTAAGGCTCCATGGCAGGCTCTGACACACACGTTTCCGCGGTCGGCTATCAGCGGCCATCTGGCAATTAGCAGTCTCTGAGGCAGCTAATCCCACTCTGAGCTGGATTAAAGCTGAAGTTTAAAACATGGAGATAGGCAGGTGATTTATGTTTGAGTCTTTGGGGCCTGCTGTCCCTGGCAGCCTGGTGATGGAGGACAGAAAAGCTGATTTCCTCTCTTATCTATCCTGGGAGGCTCAGCGGAGTCGGATCAGCTTTCCAGAGGGACATCCTGTGCTGGGCTCTGGGAGGTGCCAGATGAGCTCCAGGAGCCTGGGACACTGCTGGGCTGGCTGGAGGAGAATGGACAGAGCCAAGTTCTGTGTCCAGCGCTGCATCACCAGAAGCAGGTGCAATGGGGAGACCTGGGGGATAAAGTTCAGATCATTTTGGATCACGGCTCCCAGATGCCATCAAGGGCCCTGGGATGGCAGCCGACAAGCCCTCCAGCTCCACTGGGCTGTCCTCTCATTAGGCAACATGGTCAGAAATCAAACTCCTGTGTTTGTTCATAGCCTGAGGAGATAATTAACTTATCTCCACGGAGGGACTTGATTACATTCCTAGCATGATCAGAATGAGAAGTCTGAACTTGGAAACACTGGTGGTGGTAGGGAGGTATTTGCAATGGTTGGCTGAGGAGCCATTTGTTCAGAAATTGGGCGAGTAATCAGACAAATGCCTCTTTCCCTAATTGTTGATAAAAATCAGCCATTACGGCAGAGCCGGGGTCTCACTCCTGAGACAGCACATTACTTAAGGTGAGCGTGCATCCGAATATGTTAGGACGATCTAAAAACATTGCACATAGCTTGAGTTTAAAGACAAGTTGTGCCACTGTGAATTTTGTGTAGAGCTAGGTGCAGGGGAGCGTGATTACTGCCTGCACTTCAGGGCTGGCTTGTTACTACTGTCAGGAACCACTTTTCACAAATATTTACTCAGGTTGGATATCTTATTGAGCACCTACTGTGTGCAGCTCTGTGCTAGGTCCCGTGGGGCTGAACCAGACAGGTTCTCTATCCTTGAGGAGATTACTCCTTATCCTAACAGAAAAGTCCCATAGAATATCCTTGAACCCTGAATTGTGTGGTTTATTCTGTGATGGCCACAGATGTTCAATTGATGGAGAAGTCAGAGTGGACCAGAAAGTCATAGCTAATGAGCCTTGAGAACCCACTTGCACCAAGCACCGAGCTAAACGTTATCCCCCTCAATTCTCACACAGTTTTATGAAGTAGCTGCTATTATTATTCCTGTTTTACATACGAGAAAGCTGCAGCACAGAGGAGTTAAGTAGCTCCATCACAATGGTAAGAGGCAGACCCAGGAGGCGCACCCAGGTTTGTGGACCGCAAAACCCATGCTCTTAATGCTGAGGTGGCAGAGAGCGTGGCTTACAACGGCTGCCCCTCCCTGTCCCTCCAGCTCACCTTAGCCACACCAGCCTCTTGCAGATACTTAGCACACCCAGTTGCTTCCTGCCTTTGGGTTTTTATCTCTGCTTCAAATGCTCTGGTCCTCTCTGCATAGCTTTCTGCTTCTCATTATTCGGGTCTCTGATTAAATATCCGCTCCTTACGGGGGCCTCCTTTGGCCATTCGATCTAAAATAACCCTCCCCGGCTTCATTCTTGAACCTCTTACTCTATTTTGTTTTCATAGCATTTACCATGATCTGAAATTAAATTGTTGGTATACTTATTCACTTGTTTATGTCTGATTATCTTACCAGATGGTAAGACGACAAGGAATCCTTGGATCTTACAGTTCTTGAAGCACTTTCCTATTGGGTTTTCCAACTATTTGGTGGGATAGACAGTTTAGGTGCTCTTATTCCCAGTTTTTGACAAGGATGCTGAAGCTCAGAGAGTAGAATTGATTTGTTCAAGGTCACACACCTAGTCTATGGCAGAGACGGAATTACACCGTGGCTGGGCCTTCTGATGCCTGGTTCAGCTCTTTCACCTGCACGGAGAAGGACTCATTTCATGTAACAAACAATAACCAATCTTATTGTTTAAGGGTCCTGGAAAGCATAAAGTCACTGAATTAACCAATAGCACTGACTTAAAGTTTCTCATGAGTTCTTTTAACACCCCCATCCTCCAACAGGTCATCTCAAGTGGAACAAAATAAGATAGCACTAACTGGTAAGAAATTTGATTTCTGGAGATTTGAGCAACCGATGGAACAAAGAAAATATAGACTATTTTACTAATTAGTTTGTATGCCTATCTTAGTCCACAAAGTTTCAATTTGGCCACAAAAATACTTAATAAAATAAGTTCCATAAGTAAGAAATTAGAGCAAAAGAAGAAAGAAAAACTAGCTGGAAGCATTAAGTGGTCCAGAAGTGACACCAAAATGCAAACTTAAAAGACCTGTCTGTCACTATGAACTGAACAATTTAGGCTCTAATTTTTCTAGCAGGTGTTTTCAAAAGGAAAAACTTGGTTGGTTACATAATTCAAAATGTCTTTACATAAAAACAGAACAACTACTTGGAGAAAAAGAGCCGTTCAATTTTCTAAACTGGAGATTAATTTCTCTTGAAAACAAAACATGTAGTACAGTGTTTCTCAACTTTTGTAAACCTATGACCTTTTTGATAGCAACAAAAATCTCACCCTTCCATTGAGAATTATTGATGCACACAAAATGGATTCTGTGTTCTATATGGTTTCGTTAAATAGGACAATTTTTTTGATGTTGATTTTCTATAGATTATAGTAAAAATAGGTACTGCTTTATATTCCAAGTCAAAAATTAAATCATCTGATTCCTCGGAGTTACTGGTACACCCCTCCATGGAGCATGGCATCCCTTCTCATTTGGCAACCATCACCGTAATAATTGATTTAAGCAAGAATCATCAATAGATGCTGAAACTACTGGGTGAAAGAAAATTTGATGAGGAACAGGATATTTACTTAATCTCAAAGTATCTCCACTTATTAATTACAAAGGGAAAAATAGTAATTTTATGATGGACACCACTTTACCAAAGTGATCAAGTTATCACCATTTACGGGACAAATCAACATAGGCCTCCCGATATGATACACTGAGAAGGACTCATCACCTCTGTGGCATTCCTGCCAAAAGTGTGTAATCTGATTATAATCTTGAAGAAACGTCAGACAAAAACCACGTTATTCTACAAAATAACTGGCTGATACTCTTCAAAAAGTGAAGGTCAGAAAAAATGAAGAAACTGAGGTACTGTTCCAGATTCAGGAAGACCAAGGAGATGTGACAACCGAATGCAATGTGTGATCCTGGAATGGATCCTGGACTAGAATTTTCTTTTGATTTATTCTTCCTTTTTGGTTTTGCCATTTTAAAAAAAATATAAGGGCAGTTTTTGGGACAATTGGCAAAATTTGAGTAAAATCTATAGATTAGATAATATTAAATATTATTTTCTTGACATTGATTATGTTACTCTATTTATCGCAGAGAGTGCCCCAAAATAACACACACCAAAGATTTAGGGGTAAATGAGTATCATAAATAAGCAACTTACTCTCAAATGATCAAATATATGTATATATTTAATTATATGTAATTTGAATATATATAACTTAAATGTATATAGTTTAAATATCTATATATGAGAGAGAGAGAATGTAGTAAAATTTTAACAGTTGTAGAATCTGGAAGAAGGGTATCCGGAGTTCTTTTTATTATTCTTGCAAATTGTACATTTGAAACCATTGTAAAATAAATAGTTACAACCTAACAAAGATTGACAGATCTAATTAGCTGGTTTTAAGGGGTCCTTGGCTAACAGGCTGCAACTCCACTTGTAGGTGGGAGGAGCATCTGTTTACTCGAGAATAAACGTCTATCAAATGTTGGGCAGCACTTTCACAGACAACATTTGCCATTTCCAGGACACTTTCTTTTTAATTGACTTATTTTGTTGACTCATTCTATCTCACTAGTAAGGTCCTGTCTCCGAATTTTATTGTGATAGAATTCCTCGTTAGCATAGAGAAAAGAATGACATTCTAAGAAGGGTTTAAGTATTTCTCACCTTAAAATATCCTAGTTAATTATCAGCACCTTCTGCTGCCTCCACATTACTGTTATTTATATCTCACTGGGAGGATTTCCACAAGCATCTTTCTGTTGCCTTTCATCACCTCTTTTTGATATATTTTCTTTTCCTCTGCTTTTTCCTTCCAGTTTTTGTATTTTATTTTATGCCGACAGTTTTATAAGAAATGGTTTTAATAGGTACATGTTGTAAAATGGAAATATTTTATTAGGATATTACATAAAATACACAGGAGAAACTAGGATATAAATTATATTTTTATCGTAAGATTTTACTGCAAATAAGTTCGCATATACAATCTTTTATTTATGATAAGAGCAAATTCTTTTTACTTATAGCTGCTTTTGAATTTGGTGCTTCAGTGAGGAAGCTTGTGTGTAGCTACATAAAAGAAGGTTCTATTTTGATGAGAAATGAATCTCTTATTTCAGGAGTGTTATTTTTCCTGTTGACTTATGGAGATAGGGAAAGGAGGAGGTGTTGGTTGCTGAAGGATGAAGGGAAGCGTCAGTCTCTGATTGTAAGAAAAGTCTGTGCTGTTCCTTTATGCTTGCAAAAAAGTGTATGTCATCAGCCCCCAACTGGGCCTCGATGCCAGGGTAGCCCCAACCTATCCTCTGAAGCTCCAGCCTTTCCCTTCACCTTAGGAAAATCTGCTCATGGCCTGAGACCCTGGGATATCTCCATTGAACAAGTTTTTCCTTCTTAGGAAGACAAATGGGAATACAGCATATGAATATTATCAATTTTTTCCAAACAGTAATGCAATGATCTGTGTGTCCCTCCCCAGGGATGAAGAGCTATCTTCCATGAAGATGCACTTTTGCCACAAGCAAGATCATGAAATGATTCCAAATTTCCTGCTTAAAATTATTCCTTATTTGGAAATTATGCTTTTTAATTTTTTATGTTTTCATTGAAACACATGAGTAATTCTGACCTTTGGGGTCCCAAGTAATAATTGAGCATCACATTGTAGCCATCCTTTCTGCCCTCAGGGAAACAATAGAAGGGTTCAGACCCTTCATGTGAGGAAGTGTCGTGGTTTTGCTCAGAATGGCTCAGCTCTTTTGCAAGAAAACTCCTCATCTGCACCAGGTATATTCTGAACTGGAGAGGCTGGATTACTTGGACAGTTGAGGGATGCCCTCATCAGCCATCATGCTGAGGCAGAGGGCAAGAGCAGTAGAGGTCTATCCTGGCTGTTTCTGGGCCCTGCATTTGGTGGGAATACAAGACTAAGGAAACTGTGTAGCCTCTGTTTCTTGCTGACTTGCAATTTCTATCTCATTGAATAGGAAATTAACTAAAATGTAGTCTTGCCCCTTGAGAAGAGATGTTCCTCTTTTGTCAGGCCATGAAAAATGTCCTATTGGAAACTGAAACTCCACAAATAAGACACTTTCATTTAATGGTCTGTACACAAGTATTTATTGAGTCCTCTTTACAAGTTTATATTCCTTCTCAGAGAACCTCCTCTTGATTTCCCATTTCCGTTAATGGCACCATCATTTTTCCTGTTCCTCAGGTGAAATTAAACAGCACATTTGGAAATGCAAAATTTCAGGGAAAAATCTTAAGAAAACCAATGGATAGATTTATTTCAGTTTTAATTGGCCTCTTTTTTTTCTTTGTCAAATCACAAATTATTTTTTCCCTTTTTTTCTTTTCCTCTCCATTTTTATCCTTTCTCTTACCTTGCTCTCCTAATCTTTCAATACATTCTTTGCATAATGTGGAGAGCTTACTTACAGATCCGTAACTGGAATTCATTTCTATAAATGGTACTGAGAAATTCTGGTTTTGTTTATTTTTCACACAGAATTAAGATTTTGTGCAAGTTGTCTTTACGTATGGCATCTCAGAGCAAAAGGAAACTGGCATTTCTTCTGCTTTTCACTTATCCATTTTTCTGAATGATGTGCATACAGTTTCTACCAGGAATATTTATTCAGCAGCTAACCCGTCAGGACTTCTGGTTTCTGGGTTCCTCTAGTCGTTTGATACCTGGATGGTTATAGGAGCTTTGATGGTAGAACAGAGCTGAGCTAGCCTCATAAACAAAAGTCTTGGTGAGCAATTTAAGAATACTATGAAAGGGTAAAATCAGTTTAAAAATTGCTGGATTCTGTTTCTGTAATGAATTGACATTTGCTGTTGTCAGGTTCCCATGCAGTCTTTGTCAAATACGCATATATAGTTTTAATTGGGTTGTAATCAATATGTAGATACATTCTTGCATTCTGCTCTTATTCTATCTGTTGTAAGTACTTATCCATATTGCCACATAATTTTATTTTTATAATAATTATTGGGCACCTATTATGTGTCAGTTGCTATGTTAGAAGAGAGAATGAGACAGTATGGTGGCTAGACACTGGAATCAGATAGACCAGCATTCAATTCTTGACTATGCCATTTGCTTACTTTGTGCCTTGAGCAAGTTACTTAACTTCTTTAAGACTCATTTTCCTCATATTTTAAATTGAGACTAATTAACAACATACTTTATTAGAGTGGTAAAATTTTAATAAGATACGGAGATAAAATGCAAAATGCATAGCACAGTTCTTGGCATATAATGAGCATTAAGTAAATGCTGGTGAATAACACACTGATATGATTGGTTATGATGATGTGCCCATGACCTCAAGGAGTTTAATGGAGAGAGACATATATAAAAATATATGCCTTAAGGAATGATAGGAGCTGTGATCAACATCCATACGGGGTTCATTGGAGGCCCCAAGAAAAGCATGGTTGATTTCACCTGCAAATGGAGGTGTAGAAAATCAAGAAAATATTTGCAAAGAGGCAATTAGTAAGCTCAATTTTGAAGGCAAACTGACATTTGTTGCACAGATAAGGCCCCATCAATTCTAAAAATGTGTGAGCAAAGCCCAGCTAACATTTTCTGTTGGATTGTGAAGGATGAGAAGGATTTTACCAAGTGGAGATGAAGGAAGGATATTCCAGGTAGAGGCTACAACGTAAGCAAGGACATTGAGTTCTGGATGTTTATTCAGGAAACGAATATGTTTGTGTTGTGTTTAGTGCATAAGGAACAGAGGCCTCTAGATGTAGCCAGTGCAAGAAATGAAGCTGGATGGGCAGGTAGAACAAAGTTCGCAGAAGCACTAGGAGCCTGTCTAAGAACTTGGAACTCCACCAGGCAGGCGGTGGGTGTGCCATACTCATAACACCCATCTGGTGGCAGGGTGGAGCCTGGACTGGAGAGGACAAAGCTGGAGACAAGGAAGAAGTCTATTGCAGTGGTCTAGACCAGAAGGGACATGGACTGAGCTAACTCTAGAATATTCTACCATGTTAATGTTCCCTATAACATAAACATCCTCTTGTTCGTGGGCACTTAATTTTAAACTTTTGCTGTTCTGAATATTGCTATGGTTTGCATCTTTATATATATAAATGTGTTTCTTTCTTTCAGGTATATTCTTTAAGGTAAAGGGCATAAACATCTGCATGACTCTTGACAATTACAAGTAAATTTGTTTTAAATGGGTTTTCCAAATTATATTTTCACCAGAGTCCATTTGTGTATTGCTTTCACAGCACCACTGGTAACAGTGGGTGGTGCTATTCTTTTCTTTGTTATTTTAGAAAGCATAAAACTGTTTTAATTTGCCTTTCCTTGATATCTACAGAAGTAAAATGTTTTCCCCGTTTGTCTTCTAATTATGTGTCCTCACTTGTGAATTGCATGTCCTGTCCTTTGCCTACTTGATAAGCAATTGTGTTAGATCCTTTTTTGGCCAGCCTCTCTTCTGGCAACTCTCCACATACACATTTCCCCACAGGCTCACTTTCTAATTTCTTTTCTCTTTGATCTGTTGAAACCAAATCCTTTTTCTAACTCAATATTACAGTAGACATAACAATTCTAATTGCTCTATTGATTCATGGCCACTACAGTCATGGGCACATTAGGAAGAACAAGACTTTGCTATCAGAGACCAGGGTTTAAAAGCCCGACTTCATGCTTTCTGGCTTTGTGCTTTGGTGTAAGCATCTTAATCTCCCTGAACTCGTTTGCTTATCTGTGAAATGGGAATGGGAGCAGTAGTATATGTCAGGATCAATTAGGAATTGTATTTGGCCATTGGTAGCAGAGACCCAATCACAGTGGCTTAAAAAAGCAGTAGTTTATTCTTTTATGTTAAATAACTTTGAAGATAAAGAACCCAGGGCTGGTATGGAAGTTCCATGAGGCCTTCCCCCTGCCTATGGCATGGCTGTGGGGTTAGGGTTGGGCAGCCTTATTCCTTAAAGACCAGGGAAGAGATTGGATAGTGTTGGATAGTGGCAAAGCTGAACCTATTCACTTACTCATTGAA
The DNA here is from genome assembly GCF_020826845.1 of Diceros bicornis minor. Taxonomy (NCBI): domain Eukaryota; kingdom Metazoa; phylum Chordata; class Mammalia; order Perissodactyla; family Rhinocerotidae; genus Diceros; species Diceros bicornis. Next base: position 59,243,212 of record NC_080751.1, read on the forward strand.
AAAATATTTGTTAAGTACCTGTTGTATGCAGAGCTCCAAGATTTTCTCTAACGGGAAACATATATGCTAAGTCAAATAAGAGGATCTTGGTTATTACGTTGATATCTAAATCATGGAGAATGATTAATTATCTCCTTCTTTAGGAAGACTCAAACTTGGAATCTCTGGGTTCCAAGGTGACTCTGTGGCCTTCTATCTCCTTGCCCAAGTATCTTTAGAATAATCTCTCATCCCAGAAAAGACATCCTTGTAAACTAAAAAAATACAGGCTTATAAATAAGCTTTCAGAGTTAATCAAAAGAAGAGTCCCTATCCTCATGACCAGATCAAATCAGTAATGGACGTTTGCTTTCTGGATCTATGTATTCTGGTCTGTTGGTTAGAAGAATCAGCCTCGTGATTTTACAGTCACACTATTTATACAGATGTTTCTGGAGCATCACAAGACCATGTCATAGGCAGAGGGTCTCATGGATCCCCTGCCAGCTTAGAGAACATAGAATCCTCTGGTTCCCTTGATATGGTTTATTATTATTATTAGCAGTAGAATCATCATAATTCTACTTCTGTCAAAATGTATTCATTACAAATGAAATTTCTGTTCAGATCTTGTAGTTCATGCCTGAAAGCAAAGATATTAGAATTAATGAGCATTTTGCTGATGAGAAGAAAAATCACTGAAGGGTGATCAGACTCGAGCCTTTTAATGGGTCTGATATTCTTCTTTCATTAGGGTTGACAAGGGCATTTCTGGCTCCCTTATGCTGTGTGCCATGGTTTAAGAATATACTTTATGTGACGTGAAGCTAGCTTTTCTTTGACAATAAAATAGCCCAGTAACCATGAGTAGTACATGTAAACAGAGCTCCATTGAATGGTGAGTCTCGGTAGAGGGAGAGTGACAATGTTAACCTGGTTAGCAGGTGATGAAAGGGCTTTGATTGGTTTATTAAAATGTCAGTGTAATTTGATGCTGATTTTTCTTTCATGCAGTGGGCAACAAGGATTTACAAAAAGCAAACCCACTCAGGGAACTGGGCAGCAAATCTGAAAGAACTGCAGATGGGCCCTGGAGACAACCACAGCAGTGTTGGTAAGCAGAAAGTACAGACTCCAACACGTTTAACTGTGGTTCAAATGGATGTGGATGTATATTGGAACATATTGTAACAGAGGGGCCAAGTGTTGACTCAAGGGAAACATAATTCAAAGACTTCAGGGCCTTGGGAGCTTGGGCAATCTTATTAATGGGGTCGGGGAGAGTTTTCAATATTGAGGACAGGCATTCATTTTTTTATATCCCAAGGCCATGAAATTATGGAAACCAGGGAGAAGAATTGAGGTATCAATGCTAATAGGCTCTGTCTGTCACCATTCTGTCGACATACTATTCGGATGGACAGGATGTGGGGCTGTTGAGTGCATAGTTCGAGGGATGGTGCCTCTTAGGTTAGCTAGCATGTTTTTATCAGATGGCTGCAGACTCCCATATGAACCTCAATGGCCTCTCTGAACTGTTTTTACTCACACTCTGTCACCAAATGGGTAGGTATTTTTCCCACATCAACCAATTCTCCAACTCTCTGGACATGAACAGGGTGGCCTACAATTCAATTTAATCTGACACTAACCACCCAGATTTAGCACGGACCCCACAGTTTAAGGGCTCCATCCTATGAGACTGATCCCACACCAGTTGCAAATCTTAAGTTTGCCTCCTATACTTCTGACCAACTGGCTATAAATTGGGGGTTCCCATGACTCCCTCCTGAGGTTTGATAACTGGCTAGAACAGCTCACAAAACCCAGTTTACTTGTGTTTACTGGTTTATTAGAAAGGATATTATAAAGAATACAAATGAACAGCCAAATGAAGAGGTACATAGGGTGAGGTCAGAAGGGTCCCGAGTGCAGGAGCTTCTGTCTGGTGGAATTCAGGTACACCACCCTCCCTCCCAGCATGTGGATGCATTTACCAATCCAAATCCTATTGTTCAGGGGTTTTTATGGAGGTTGCTTTGTATACGTATGATTGGTTAAATTTATGGCCATTTGGTGACTGAACACAATCTCCAGTCCTTCTCCCCTCCCCGGAAGTTGGGAGGTGGGGCTGAAATTTCTAAGTGTCTAATCAAAGCTTGATTTTTCTGGTGACCAGCCCCCATCCTGAAACTATGTAGGGGCCCCCAACCACCAGTACCTCAATGGCATAAAAAGACACTCTTACGATTCTGGAGATTCCAAGAGTTTTAGGAGCTGTGTGCCAGGAACCCAGGACAAACACCAAACATTTATTTTTTATTATGTCACAGCCTCACTGGCCAAGGGACCAGGGAAAGTGGGGCTGCAGTGAGGAGTCACTTGGGGAAGACACCGTCTGCAGCTGAACACAAGGTCACGGACTAGGCTATCATGCCGGGAGAAGACTGTCACCCTCATGTCCTTACCCTCTTTTGCAATCAGTATTTAGCATCTGCTATGTGCCAAGCATTTCTTGAGTGATGTGATGGATACATAGGTCAACTAGACATTGTTCACACCACCCAGGAGCTCATAATATTGAAGGAAATGACCTGTGAGCAACTGCACATAATACATTGTGGAAAGCCGTATTCAGAGGCTTGTAAAAGTGTTATGGGAGCACAGAAGAGAGAGCAATTAATTATGCCAGGAGGTCCCGGTAAGTTGTCACAGGGGACATAACATTTTCATCTGGGCTGTGAAAGATGAGAAAGAGATTACCAAGTGGAGAGGAAGGAAGTATATTCCAGGTAGAGGCTACAAGACAAACAAAGACATTGAGTTATAGATGTTTATTCAGGAAACAGTGAACTGATCAGTATGGCTATAGTGTAAGGTGTGTAACAGGGAGCAATCATAATAGTCAACATTCATCAAGCATTTATTATATGCTAGGAACTTTTTCATGCATATTAACTTATTTAATCTTAAAATCAATCCCATGAGGTAGTTACTAATATTGTCTCTATTTTGCAGAAGAAGACATAGAGGCTTAGAGAGGTTAAGGACATTTCCTAAGTTTGTAACCTACGGCCTGGAGCCAGGATTAGAGAGCAAACAGGCTGACTATGATTGACTAGAAAGACAGAGAGTATAGGGCTTTATGACTCAAGCCATGAGCTTATTCTTAATCTTTGTCGGTCCCAGAATCCTCTGGTGCAGAGTGTACAGCATGATCCATTTAGACACAGGAAGAATATTCTTGAATTTTCTATTTGATTTTGTCTCATCTTTTTGATGATTATATTTAGTGTGTTTCATAATGTACCCCCTATGTTAGTGCATTAGAACATGTGTATAATTTATAATTAAATAGGCATACATTCATCAGGGGTTGGTACTGAAACATTCTTTCCCGGAAGAACTACAAATCAAACAAGTTTAAAGACTAACGGTCTAGGCCGGTGATTTTCAAGTGTGGTTTCCTGACCAGCAGTAACAGCATCATCTGGAAACTGGTTAGAAATGCAAATTTTCAGGCCCCGCCACAGACTTACCGGGTCAGGCCCAGTGGGATTGGGGCCCATCAATCTGTGTTTTAACAAATCACCCAGGTGAGACTCGTTGGTCTAGTCAATGCAACTTTCAAGGTGGAAAGTTAGACGGTTTAATATGAGTTGTAGACAGATAATTCTAGTTGGATTGAAAAAAAAAATGAGATACTAGGACCCAGGAGATTCTTTATAAGTTCACTAAAATGAGCATGGCAAGAATTGAGCAGGGTTTGAGCCAAGTAAGAGAGGTAGATTTCAGAAATATTTAAAGGGACAAATTAATACGACTGAATTTGGGGGTGAGGGAGAGAGAGATAAATCCAGATATGGCACCAAAGAGTCTAACACACACAATTGTTGTCACCATGTGTTAGCGTGTTAGTGTGAGTTAGAGAGTTTGAAGGCAGGAACTGATAGTGAATGATCTTGTTTAATTCCAAGTGTGTGAGGAGTCTTCAAGATGAGTAGGCAGTTGGTCAGTTAGACTTTCAAACTCAGAAGAGACACGAGGTTTGGAAACATATATCAGAGAGAGAACAGCATATATGTAGCAATAGAAACATTGGACATGTACAAAATGAGCAAGTTCTATCTTCTCTGTGATGAAGTATGAGGCAGAATCATCTGTGAAGAATGAGGGGGCCAGAAGTGAGATAGGAGCCTAAGATGGGCTGATATTCGGAGCACCTAATGTGGGGAACGGGAAGAGGAAGCAAAGCATGAGAGAAAACTAATGTGTTGACGTGTTGACCTCTGGGGCCACATGGGGTCCATGGCAGGTGCTCAGCATGTGCTGGCTGGCTGGAGAGTCAAGTGAGCTAAGAGCCATGGTGTGGGCCAAAAATTTGGGGTTTTTAACCTTTTGGTGCCATGGATCCCTTTGGTAGTCTAGAGCCTACGGATCCTTTCTCAGAATAATGTTTTTAAATACGTAAATTGAAACAACAGCATTAAAAAGGAAGCCAATTATGGTAAAATACGATTATCAAAATATCAAAAGCAAATTTGTGATATAGTAAGATATATATTATAACATATATATCTTAGTGAATGCATTAAATAACAGCTCTATCAGTGGGATTAATAACCTCAAATTCAAAGTTATGATGAGTGTAAATGATAATATGAGTTATCTGCAACAACTCTTGTTGTGTTATGTGTATGTGTATGTGTTATGAAAATATCAGTGATTTCTTCTGGTGACAAAAATCACAGGTACTGCTAATATTTTTCTGGTTTGTTACCTGCATTCATAATTGAAATTAATGCTAAATTCAGTTAAAAGTTAGGGAAAATAAGTAAGTAATTGTTTCTCAGGAAAGTACATGACCCCCTGAATTCTATCCATGGGCTCCTTGAGGGTACATAGGCTCTGAGTTAAGAACCCCTGTGCTAAATGAGTAGACAGAAGTGCATGCATTTACCCACATGTATACATAGTCACCGATTGTTTGCAGATAGGAATTAATTTTCTGGATCAATTTGCATATGCCTTGTTCAAGGGACATTTTGTTTGAAAGACTTAGACGTTTTAGATATAAAGTAATTTGGGTGCATTTAGCTAACCCCTCTGGAGAGTCATTGAGGATAAATCGTTTTTTCTCTCTATAAAAACATTAACATTACTAACCTGTCTTCAGCCAGAATAGTGGTTAGTGTGTATTAACTAACCCAGTGTTTTGACTCTGGTTTGGATGTTTTAGTCAGAAGTGACATAATTTGTAAAGCTTACTATCTATAGATGACTTTATGAGTAAGATTATGGCAGTTTAATCAAAATAGTGACGTGTAATTTTGCTAATTTTGTTAAAAGAAACTTAAAGGTATGACTCAAATCGCACATTTTGTTGGTGAGGAAATGGATCCAGAAAGAGAAAGAGACCTTGTTCTGGTTATCTACTGCTGCATAACAAATTTTCCCCAAAACTAGCAGCTTGAATAAAAAACATTTTATTTTTTCTCACAATTTTGTGGGTCAGAAATTCAGGCAGAGCTTAGCTGGGCAATTCTTTTATTCTACATGTCATTGACTGAGATCATTCCCTAATATTCTACTGGAGGATGGGCTGGTCCACAGGGTCCAAGAGAGCATCATGCTATGGCTTCTCCTCGATGGAGAGCTGGAGGACTGTGCTAAGCCAAAATGTCAACTGGAGTGCCTACAGGTGCCCTCTCCAGCAGGGTGGTTCATGGCTCCCAGAAAGTGTTGTAAATGGCCCAGGTAAAAGCTTCAAGGTTTTTTATGATCTATTCTCACAAATCCCAGAATGTCAATTCTACTGCATTCTATCAGTCAAACAAGTTAACAGGGCCAGCTCAGGTTAGAAGGGAAGAATATTAGACTCCACCCTTCAAGGGGAGGAGTATCAAAGAAATTGTGACCATCTCTCATCTATCACAATCCACCTCTTGGGCAGAAACCATTTATACTTCCCCCACATGCAACCATGCAAATATATTTACCATCTCCCAAGACCCTCAAAATTCTTATCCCTTTCTATCATCAGGCTCAAGCTGAGGTCCAGGATCTTGTTATATAAAGATGTCTAGACGCTAATGAGACTCTTTAGGAGTGGTTCTTTGAGTATGGTTCCTCTTGATGTGAAGATACGCTAAATAAAAAGACAAGATATCTGCCCCCTTCACACCCAACACACAATGGTGATACAGGGATAGGACAGGCATAATAGACATCCTCATCTAAACGGGTGAAAATAAGAGGCACGTAGCAGTCACTGGTCTAGACCAATTCAGAAATCCAGCTAATTGTTAAATAGAGCCAAGCACATGTTGCCACTTCCTTGATTAGGCTCAGTCTTCCTCCCTGGGATGATTCTCCAGGGCTCCTATCTCTGTTCTTTGGGCTCTTGGTTTTACCCTCTGAACATCTTTTCTTTTAGATAACAAATAGCCTGTGTTTGCACTGAGTAGTTTTTTCAGTCTGTTTCCTTTGTGGGTACAAAGGTCTCTTTTCCTTTTGTGCTGTTTTTATCCAGTTAACTGCTTCTGTAGTACAATTCTCTTAAAAACTTTGCACGACTCTTTTTTGATTTAATTAGATAAAAGTCACACTCACAATTATCTTCCAGATAAGCTCCTCTCTGGCTTGTTGTGACACAAGTTTCTTTGGGACAAAGCTTTCAAGATTCTTGACGCCTTTTTATCCCAATAAAAGATTTTACAATATTTTACCCTTAAGATTCTTAAGGACCCCTTCCCTACCAAAGAGGGTCCACTAGGCATATCCTTAAGATTTTTAGAAGTCCTATTAGGCACACCCTTAAATCTCACTGAGTCTCAACAAAGGTCTTATAGCAACACCAGTAAAATATTTACTCTGAGACCATTTTTTATGTTGAGATTATTTCACCATCCAGAGATGCTGGAATAGGAAACATTTTTGTTTCTGGAATCAGCAAGTCCTGGCTTCATTATGTTCTTTCCAAATTCTGCCTGAAAACTGTACATGTTCTGTTTAATCTTATTTCTCTCTATCAGTATTTTATCACACAGCGTCAAAAGAAACCAGCTACTATTTTTGATATTCTGTCTGGAAATCTCTTTAGCCAGATATATAACAGTTCATTAGACACTTTCTATTTTCTACATTACTACAAGCAGCAGTTTCACTAAACTTTCCACCACTGCATCTTTTCTCCTGGTTCCCAAGACGTTTTTCCCATTGTCCTTCAACACTTTACCAATAGTCTCCTTCAGAATCTTTTATTTTTCACCCACTTCTTGGCTCCAAAGCCAATGCCCCATGCTTTAGGGTTGTGTTATAACAGCACTCCACTTCTAGTACAAAATTCAGTTTCAATTATCTATTATTGTGTAACAAATTACTCCTAAATTTAGTAGCTTAAAACGGCAACTATTTTATTATATCTAGCAACGTCGTGCTTCCAAAATTCGAGAAGGGCTCAGCTGAATGATTCTTCTGTTCCACGTGACATCAGCTGGGTCACCCCCACCCGTAGTGTTTAGCTGACAGAAGGGCTGGTCTGGAGGGTCTATGAGAAACTTACTCAAGCTGATTAGTGGAATGATTGAGAATAGAAACAGATCTTCCAGTTCCTACAACAGAGGTCTTTTCTTCCACACCAGGTGGCCAAGTCTGTCTTTTAATTTTTTGTTGTAGGAAGATTTCTTAAGCTTTTATTCAAATCTTTAGGAGAGAGAGAAGGTAGAGTTTTCCTTCATGGACATGGAATCATCCTTGACATCCTTGAATCTATATGTGTAGTTTCATTCATGGGATGTTCATGGGATGTTCTAGACTGCGGTGTTTCTCTGATGCTTCTTGCATGCTGGTAGCACACTTGGGAATAATATATAAATATGATGCTTTTTTTTTTCTTATTTTGTCCTCATTATCTGAGCAACAAGGAATTCAATTATAACTTATCTTTAATTCACTCAGCTCTGCTCTGCCTAACCTGCCTTTCTGATGACCAGGAAAGCTTCCTGCATCCATGTTTCCCTACCTGTTATACCTGGGGCTGCCCAGTAGAGAACTATAATTCTTGCCCTTAGAAATAGGGTTTCTAATCAGGAGGATGTCAAGGCTTCAACATTAGTGGAGCCTGGTCATATGTCCTGTCCTGACCTTCTACTGAGATGTATAGAACTGCTAAGCCCTTCCTTATTCAATCAACCAAGTCTATAGCCTTTCTCTCAGCATCTGTATTGGGTTTCACTTTTAGTTCATTTTGCTGCTGTCTATTTTTGTATGATTGGAGTCCATCTTACTCTCATTCCATGAGATAGAATATGGGGATTATTTAAAAATAGTGATAAAAGGACATCAGAAATCTTTCTGTGGGAAGGATTAATGTGAATTCTAGGGAAAAAATCAGTTTGCTTCTTTGCTAAAAAACACAATGAGTAGAAGAAAAATGAATCAGAAGAATGAAAAAGAGAAAGGACATCATCTTAAGCAAAACGGACATGAAAAACAAACTACGAAGCAAATACTGTGCATAATTATTGAACAAAAAGGAGAGAGGCTGATATTTGGAACAAATATTTTTCAATACAGACACATACTGAGCCAGAAGGCATTTTAATGTTTTGTGTTTTTTGTATCATCTATGCCAACAGAATTTATGATCAGAACATTTCTTCATGATTTTTGCAATTAATAATACAAAAAAGGAGTTTGGCACGTTAAATGAGGATTCTGTTTCCCACAACGGATTCAGCAATAGACAAGCCAGAATCTTCCAATCAGCAGTGAGGAAACTGAGGCTCAGAAATCTCCACATTTAGACTTCTATATCTTTTTAAAGTACTAACATGTAACAGCCTATGGGCCTGGATAAGCACATTTGTATGACCTATTTAAGAGTTTAAATGGTCAAGTTACCCAAATTTGGATGCATAACAAGCTATTTATAAGAATTCTAGCTACTCCTCAAAGCAGAGAGTAATTTTTTCCTCAGGAAAAATGTTTTTCTGAGGTCATAGTATATAATACATTATATATGTGTATACTATATGTATCCATAACTAGACCATCACATTGAAGGGAAAGACTGGAGATGGGCCAGACCAGAGTGCCTCATTTTTGTTTTTTGATGCAACTGTACAGAAAATGTCTACAACTGACCAGATTATTATATTATCCTGTCTCATTTGAGAATTTGAGAGTGTTTCATAGGATCACAAAATGAAGTGCTAGAAGGCCCCTCACTTCACTGGTGACAACATGGGATTCAGAGAGGTCAAGGGACCTGTCCAAAGTCACAGAACCAGCCCCGTGTTAGAGCTGAGGCTGAATCCATTCTCCTGATTCCTAAATTTGAATTTTAAAATCTGGACTCCACCCTGCATATGCAAACAGTTTCTGTATTCAATGTTTTAAAATCTGATATGTCTCTTGATTTTTTTTTCTTTTTATTCATATGGCTTTGGATTTTTATTACTTCTCATTTACTCATTTGTTCATTCAATCAGAAAATATTTGAGTGGCTACTATGTGCTGGGCATGTTCTGTGTTCTGGGTGATACAGCATGTATCACCATGTGTAGCATGTGTAGACTTGATGTTCCACTGGGGAAACGTAGGTAATAAATGAAATGGGCAAATAAATGAATGAATGAAGTGCCAGGGATAATATTTCCTACAGAATGGACAGAGAGACAACTTCTCTAACATAAGGTGACTTTGGAACAGAAATATGAAGGAAGCAAGGAGCCGGAAGGGCAGGCTACGTGGGTGTACTATGTATGGAGTTGCATGGGGTACCACACTTGGTTTAATGCTCTGCTGTCACCATCTTGAGATTCTTAATAATTTTTTAACAGAGACATTTTCATTTTATACTGGGGCCAGCTAATTGTATAGCTGGTCTTGGACCAAGAATGAGCTGTGATAGTTGGAGGAAGAGCTCTCCAGACAGAAGACACCAGTGGGAACACAAGGGCTGAAATGAACAAGGAACAGGCCAGTCGACTGGAGTGGTGCAACGAGAGGACAGAGTGACAGGAGGGGACATCAGAGAGTGGGCAGAGTGCCATGGAGGGGCCCGTGTAAGGACTTTGGTGTCACTCTGAGTGAGATAGCAAAGGCATTGACTAGAGCGGTGACATGATTTGTCCTTCATTTTAAAACAATTATTCTGGATTTGAGCTATTTGATTATCACAAGAGTTTAGTGTGAGATTTACCTATTTCCCAAAATAGACTAATAGCAATTTTACCAAAATTAACTACGTAAGTTATAGACAAGCCTTTTTATTTTGTTTAAAAATTCAAAATGTTAAACAAATATATTAAAACCTTCATGAAAGTGACAAAAAATCAACTTTCTATGATTATACAGACTAATCCTTTTTTAATATTTATTCCTTTCCTAGATAGTTTCAATTTTTAGAACATTATAGCTATAATTCCTAACTACAAATATTTCTGTCCACAGGAATATCCTTTTCTTTATCTAGATTTACTAGAAGGGACCATACATATCCTAGAGAATGTTTAATCTCCTGCTATACTTCAATTTCCTCCCTCGAGAGAGAGAAGAAAAAAAAATCACGCTCCGTTGTTGAATAACACCACTATTTCATGAAAGAAGATGTTTCTGCCAAATGTCCAAGGGAAGGAATTTTATTCAATTCTATTGCTGGCTAGAGCATTTCTTTTTGAAAAAATAAAAATTATAAGTTTCTGAAATGGAATCTGAAGATTATTCAGTGTTAAATATATGGAATTAAAAAAAAAAGAAATTGATATAAGAACATGAAAAGAAAATTTGAAGTTGCCAAAGGATATTCTAGAGTAAAAGAGAAAAGCACTGGGTACACAAAATATATGAGAGCTGTATATTTGTAGTTACGGAAGTACCTTTGTAACGTGAGGTCCAAGTGTGTCTGTCAAAGTTGATGGGAGGGTCTTGGAAGATGAAAATGTTCCCTTGATGATGTCCTGCGCATGTATAACCCTTCCAGCACTTTGCAAGTGCTTTTGTATCTTTTATTTCACTTTATCCTCACCATTCCTGAAATCAGTGAGGTGGGTTTTATTTCTAACATGTAGATAAAGAGATGAGAGCCTAAGGAATTTAAATAAAAAGCTCACAGTTGATAGCAAACCAGTGACAAAACAGAAAGCTAGATGTCCTGATGCTCAGTTCCATGTTCATTCTATGTCCTCATACTTGTTCCTTTCATGCTAAGGAGATGGAGTGGCAACTGTGTGTGCTTAGTGAACTAGACCAAAATATACCTATTGTACAATGGTCACTGATGGCAGTGCAAGGAGTAAAAAGAGATAGAAAAAAAATACACGCACACTCTGTTAAAAAGGACTATAAATTGGACTTCTTCACAATTAAAAACTTCTGCTTTGCAAAAGATACTATTAAGAAAATGAAAAGACAAGCCATGGACTGAAAGAAAATACTGGCAAAATAGAAAGGACTTGTGTCCAGAACATATAAATTGCTCTGCACATTCAACAATAAGAAAATGTCCAACCTAACTTACCAAAAATATGTATGGCAAATAAGCCCACAGAATGTTGCTCATCTTCATTAGTCATCAGAAAAATGCAAATTAAAATCACAACGAGATACTGCTACACACCTAAAACAAAGGCTAAAATAAAAATATCAAGCAATACCAAGAGCTAACGAGCGTGTGAAGCTACTAGAATTCTCATATGTTGCTGGTGGGAATGCAAAATGTACAGCTATTTGACAGTTTCATATAAGTCACTGTGCAACCCAGAAATGCCACTCCTAGATGTTTACCCAAGGGAAATGAAAACGTATGATCACACAAAAACCTGTCCCTGAATGTTTACAGCAGCTTTATTCACAATTTCACTAGACTGAAAACAACTCAAATATACGTGATGTAATAAATGGATGAACAAACTGTGGCACATCCGTGTCAAGGAATACCATTCCGCAATAAAAAGAAATAAAGTGCTGATGTGGATGCCTGCAACACCCTGGGTGAATCTCAAATGCATTCTGCTAAATGAAAGAAGCCAGACTCAAAAGGCTGCATGAAGTATGATCCTGTTTACACGATATTCTGGAAAAGGCAAAACAGATCAGTAGTTTCCAGGGGCTGAAAATAGAGGGAGAGGTTGACTGCCAAGGGGTATAAGGAAGTTCTTGAAGGTGATAGAATGGTTCTACATGTTGATTCTGATAGCTGTTACATTATTTGTAACCTGATGTATCAAACTCGTAGAACTGCACATCAAAATGGTCTGTGTTATAGGTAAATTATGCCACATTTTTAAATAAAAAGGAATATAAATACATGAAATCTAGTTGAAACCAAAACACGTGATATCTAGTTGCTATCAAAAGAAAAAATATGCCAGACGATAAGAAAAACGTAAATCGTCCAGAGTGGCTCATATTTGATAGTAAACTTAAATTAGCAGTTGAAATTTCCAATTACTATCTTTGAAAGTGAAAATTAGAAGACATCTGATTGGGATACAGTCCATTTACAACTTTAAAAACTATATATTAATGATAATCGTATGAATGAAATCGAGTCATGAGTGATCTAGATAGCTATTTGGTATAATCCTTAAAATGAAATAATTAACTGCAAAAGCCTTTATTTACTAATTTATTCAGGCATACAAAAATAATCTGAATAATCAAGCCTTCAGGATGTAAACCCCAAAATCTTTACTCAGCAAAGGCAAATAAAGCGTGAAAACCATCACCTGTGAGGGCCACTCTTCAGCTGGGCAAAAGGTGCTGATATTCTGTGAACCATGTCAACTTTAGTCCTTCACATCATATGTGACTATTGCTTATTTTTGCCTTCAGTATTTGACACTTAAGTATTTGGTAGGTTGCCAACATGGTAGGTTTGCCTTCAGGACCCTGTCAGTCTTTTTCATATTTCAATTCTAGTAGCTTTCATGATCCAGGCGTCCTGATGGAAAAGCCTGATCAGTTTGTGGAATCTATTTCCCTGTCTTGGTCTTTGACGCGGTCTCTGCTCTCTTGTTGAAAATGCAAAGACCTCAAGTTTAGTTCCACAAGGTAAAGAAGTACTGCTTTGTATTCAGGCAATCAGAATTTAAAAATAAAAATGGGAGAATCAAAGAAGTACAAATGAAAGTAACCTTGAAATACCATCTTCACATCTACTAATACAACAGGAAACAAACAAAAAACAGTAGTTCTCAATCCTGTTGATATGATGAGAGTGGTACATTCATTTTTGCTAAAATGGCCTTATAGATTTCTAAATTTATCTGTGATAACAAAATGGAAGTACATCACGAGATCTTAAAAATGTACATTTTGATTAAATAATTCTCCATTTAGGAATTTATCCAAAGGAAATAATTTGATGGGAAAAAAATGATGCCTGACCCATATATCATCCCAGAATGAGCTAAAATAGCATTAAAATAGAAAGCTAATTAAATGTACACCATTAGGGGAATTGGATAGAAAAGAAAAGAAATTTAGTGGGATACATACAGCAGGGACCTCTTAGGTGGCGTGAGATTTAGTTTTAGCTACCTGTGGTCGGCACTCATGTTTTTAAACATCCCCTGTTTCCTCCCCCTACTACTGCTACAATGGAGCTAAGCACCTTTTAACAAACTAAATATTTTGTTTATTTTCTTCATTATCTGTCTCCTTTAACTAGAACAAACCCCGCCCTGTTAGTGCAAGGATTCTTGCCTCTTTGCTTCACTGTTGTGGTTGGTTGGTTTGTTTTTTTCCTGTGCCTAGAGCAGTTCCTGGCACATGGGGGACACTAAATAAAGATTCCTTAAAAAAATAATAACCAGAAATGAAAGAAAAGATACTCAGTAAGGACTTTTTAGTGGCCTGATTTTGATTCTCTTTCTGTTTTTGCTTTTTATCCAGCCATTTTGTTTATTTCTTCATTCAGCAAATGTTTACTAAGTCCTTCTCTGAGCCAGACGTCATAATCGGTGCTGGTTCACAGAGGTGAACTAGACAGTCGTGATTGGCAGTATTATGGAGCTCACAGTCTGATGGGACAGACAGCCACTGGAGCAGTGATCATGAGGGAGATGGAAGAGGAGTGGAGGGTGCTATGGGAATGGATACCACCAGGAGCTCATGTCCTTAGGGATTAGAGATCCTTAGGGATCAAAGCCTTGAGTGGTAATGAGGACCTCATTAGGAGAGAATGTTCCAGGCCTGGTGGACACACATGTGAAGGACCATTGCCATGAGCCTGGCACTTCTGAGGACAGAGGAAGGCCAAAGTCACTGTGGTTGGGGGTGTGACCATTGCAGGGGAGCACAGAGCATGATGAGGACCCGAAGGCAGACAGACTGGAATGTGGAGGCTCTGGAAACCCTTCTTCAGGACTTGAGTCTCTATCTCAAAGGTGATAGGAAACAAATGACAAAATATAGATTTTAAACGGGGACATGATCTGGTCATATTTGAAGTTTGCAGAGATGGCTGTGGTTGCAGTGTTAGAGCCTGGGCTGGAAGCATGGAAGACTAGAGCCAGTTGGCCTGGGAGGGTAACGCAAGCTTGGTTGGAGGCCGAAGACCTGGGTCCAGTCCCTGTTCTGCTCCCTGATCTCCCATGGATAAAGGAGATCTCTGTTCTGTTTGCCCCACCGAGTGGTTATAAGAAGTGCTGTCAGTGTGAGGTGCATTTTGTATTCTTCATCTTACCTGGAAAAGGAGAGCACCAGAGTGAAGAGACGGCTCGTATTTTCTCAATACTCATGTGTGAGCTGAGAAATGGGCTTATTCTCACCAATAGTCCATCTGAAAAGAATACGAAGATATTTGTGCAAGTCACACTTTCAATTCCTTTGATCAGTTATCACAGGCTTGAGGATGGGGAACATGAAGCGACCTCTGTTTTCTTGCTTTCACCATATAGATAAATTTGGTAGCAGAAACAGAGGGTTGCTACAGAATTATGAGGAAGCTAATGCTTGCAAACTTCTTCCCGCTGTCCCATAAAAAGGCCTGGGCCCCGGCAGCAGGCCCCGAGGGGCGGTTTCCCTGTGGAGTGTCCAAACGCACGGGGTGACTGCTGGTTCCCCTGTTCTCCCTTTCTAATCAATTCCTAGCCTGCTGGGCTTGGGGCCCAGCCTTGCAATTATTCAAGAATCTGAAAGTATTTGTTGCATGATGCAGGATTTGCTTTTATTCAACAGAACAAAACCCTGGTAGGTGAGATTCAACACCCAGGGCAGCCAGGTCTCTAGATGCAGGCAGATTGCCCACAGAGGGGCAGTTGATCTGGGAAGGGGTCTGGTTCAAACACCATATAGAGTGGATGGAAGAAGGGAAAAAAACAAAGAGAGATTAATAGGGAATAGCCTGATTTTGCCTTCTATCTGTCCAGCTAGAAAACTGGAGCATGCTGAAACAACAAAAACCTCAGGCTGTGGTTGAGGAAAGAGGCAGCTTTGCAGGGAGCAGCCTCAGACGGGTGGTAAGAGCTCAGATTCTGCTGCTAACCTGCCCTGTGCCTTTGGAAAATCACCTGTCCTCTTTGGGCCACGGTCTCTTCACCTGCGAAATGATGAAAGTAGATTAGATGATCTCTAAGGTTCCTTGACATCTCTGTCTTCTAATTTCAGGGGGACTTTCAGGTCGTGGTGCCAGCCGTTAGTAGGTCCTCTGCTTAGGATGGAGCTGGTATTGTTATAACCTCTTCTGCTCCTTGTTATCCATTCAATCCTTTATTCTTTCTTTCAACAAATATTGAGCACTTGCCGTGTACCTGGGGGAACCCCTGCAGAGGATCCCAGACTACGGTCTTGTGTGATGTATTATGAGGCAAGTTGAGCATCACCTCTACTATGGCTTTCTCACCTCTACTAAACTACTGGTTTAGTTTTGGAAGCCATGAGGCCCATTCATTTATGCGTCTATTCATTCAACATCTACTGAACATAAACTATAAGCCAGGCGGTGTGTAAGGGAAAATCAAAGAAGAATCAGGTAAAGGGCTTGCCCTCAAATTCATATGGTCTTGTTGATGAGATTGGTATGTAACAGGAAAGTTGTAATGCAGAGAGAGAAATGCAAATAAAGTTATATGCACAGGGAATTATGAGAACACAGAACACAGAGTATCATCGAGCACTGACCGGAAAGCCAAGGAGCACTTCTTAGAGGGGCCAGGATCTGAGCTGGGAGTTATTTTTAAACAGTTGTATTACTTTATTCCGACTATGAAAGTTGTGTACATACATATATATGTATATATGGGATATATAATATTACATATTATATAATAGATATACAATCAATATAAATACAATATATAATATTTATTATATTTATAATATATAAGTATAATAAATATAAAATAAATGTATATAATAAGTAAATTTCATAATATATTGGGAAAAGTTATATACAAACATATATATAATATGTGTAATATATATAATTATGGGATACATTTCTATGAAACAAAATTCAGAACACTCAAAAAAGAAGAAAATAAAGATTAACAGTTCCCACAATTCAGAGATAATAACTAAAAAAAGATTTTAAAAAGTTATATAATTTTGGTATATATCTGTAAGATGTTTTTGATGTCTTTTCTTTCTTCTTTCCTTTCATTTTTTCTGACAAAAAATAATCACACTATAAATACTGCTTTGTAAGTTGCATTTTCATTTGATAATATATTATTGACTTTTTCATATCAATAAATAAAATTCTACTTCATTATTTTTAAGAACTGGATATCATATTCTATTGTATAGATGCCTGTTATTCTTTTGACTAATGCTCTATTGATGGATTTGGGTTATTCCAATTTTTCAGTATTATAAACAGCATTATGATAAACATACTTCTCCTTAGGACAAATTCTTAGAAGTTGGATATCTAGGCAAAAGGATATTTTAAATATTGACACACATTGCCAGATTGTGCTTTCGTTTAAAAGCAGAATTATAGTTGTGAGTGTGTGTGTGTGTGCACTCACACGTGCACATCTGTTTGCTGTAGCTAATATTAATTGAGTACTTACTGTAGTCCAGAGATTAGGCTAAGTAGTTTATACACATTATCTTGTTTAATTATTGTAATAAGTATATCCATATACTTGTCATAGCAGATACTTCAAGAAAAATAATCCAGAAACATATTTTATTCACCACCCCAAGAAACTTAGTGATATTTGGAGGCAGAAGAGTAAGCATATAAAATAGGAAAGGAATAATAAAATCTTTGTTTTATCCTTGCTAAGATGTCAGTCATTCTATGCTGTTGGCCAGAGTCCATGACCAGTAAATTTAAATCCAAATGGAGAAGTTGCCCAGTAAGGGTCATGATGAACATCCAGCCTTGCCGTAGCCCACTACATTTTTAGGTCTCTATACCAGCTGCTATTGCTGAAGTTTTTCCTAGAAATAGGGAGACCCTAGGTCTTGATTTGCGTAGGACAGTCCTGGTCTGGGCCTGTTGTCTTCAAGTAATTATCTATATTGCATCCTTTCATTCTCAAAAGTGTCCCACTTTGGACAATAATTTATTTTGAAGAAACCTGTTGCAGACCAGGCAGGGATTGCTGGTGAGACCAAGGCAAGTTTGAGCAGTGAGGTCGCAAACTGCTGCCCATTGCCTTATACTTAGGGTGGGCATCTCTGTCCCTAACTTTCTAAGGAAATTCACTTCCCTTGTTATGCACCAGGATATCTGGTCACCTCACTTATGAAAATAACTGCTGAGAATCAGAGAAAAAGCAAAAATATCTGTGTAGTAAGAATTAATGGGTCCTGTAATAAAATTCTTGCCCTGTCTATGAGAAAAATTCTTATTCAAAGCCTGTCATGTCTTCTTTTACTCATAGACTCCAAAAAGCTTGGGTATCTTATTTTCTACCCACAGGTGATTAAGAGGATAAGTTAGAAAAGAGAAAGAATGCTTAAGGCACAGACTTCAGTATGAACAGAAGAGAGTGAAAGTGGCTCATATGAGAGGCAAAAGACAGAAAGCTTGAGAGGAAACGCAAGAATTCCCACTGCAGGTACAAACAGCCCAGCCCACCATAATGGACCCCGAGAGAATCAATGCAGAGGCCAGTAATGGGCATTCATAATGATGACGTTGAACTATCAAGAAAATGTTTCATTGCATTTGGTAGGCTGCATTTCAGAAGGTAGGGTAGCGTGAAACATTTTAGATGAGATCTCTATCCGACATATTTCATATTGCTAAAATTAGACCTATAAGATGTAAGTCTTCAGCAAGCTGAGCACCTTGGTTATATGGAATGACTTAACCTTCTGAGAGTCCTGGGCAGCTAAGAATTTAATATACAAGAACAGGCATTTAAGTCATCTTTCCTGCCCAATGACATCAAATTCTTCTTGATAAAATAAAAGTTTCACCCTTCCTGGATGTCTTTGCATTTTAATAAGGAACTTAAAAGACCAAAATGCCTTATAATTCCAAGGGAGTCAAGTTCTAATTATATGATTCTAGGCACTGAGAACGCAGGAGGACAGTTTTAGAGGCCAAAAGATTTTTCTGATCATCTGTGCAGAAAGCATTAGCTTTTCTTTGTGTGCAGATAGTCCTATAAAAAAGGGTGGGCTTCTTAGCTGCTTGTGTCCTTTGGAGTTATAAACTCCCACCTCTGAGGGACCCTCTGGACCTGAAGTATGCCCATAACACACAGAGCAGATTGAGTCAAACATTCTCCTGGTCAAGCAGAAGGCTAAGGGGTCCCCGGAGCCACTGAGGGTACTACTCAGTGCTAATCAGAAACAAAATTATGTATCATTTAAGTGACAAGTGGTCCTAAGCTCTCAGAATCAAGACCTTTGGGGTTCTGAGAATTCTGACTGAATATCCAGTAGGCTTAGCTCATTAATTCCATCCATGGCAATGCTTAAAGTGTAATGAAAACTCAATGCAAAAAATTAGAAGACTTGGAGCTTTAAATAGGTGTTCCCAGGATGCACAGCCCTAAGACAGAGGATGGAGGGCACCTCCACGGCACTGCTGCTCTCCTCACTGGTGCCTGGACTGTGGAGGAGCACCGTGGCTGGATAAAGGCTCTAGATGGAAGGGGAGCCCCTCCCTCTTTAGAGGGTCAATCCACACCTTGACCCAAACCCTCTACTCAACAGGGTAGCTCTGAGGTCAGGGATGGTCACTTAAATCTGCTGAACTGTAATGCGTTCCTGCCTGTCCTTCCCCAAAGTAATTCAGGTCTACGTTTCCCTGACAGAGGCGTAGTGCCCCTCCCAGAATGTCACTAACCCAACACTTACTCTTTCTCTGGGAGGTAGAACCTGGGTCTCTGACATCCAGGCAGGAAAAATAGCCATTCAGGTCCAAACAGCTCTCTGTTGACTCCACTTGGCATTTCTATGTTTTTGGAGTGCTGCTTTCTCGCTCTCTTCTGCTGGAGAAAAAAAGAGCAGCAAGGCCATTAGTAGCTGATTCAGATATGCAGGGACAAAATCAAGCTCATCATGCCAGCCACGGGCTGAGGCACAGAGAGTGGCTGCTTCCTGTTCATGATCTCAGAGGTACCTGAAAGTCTTTTTTCTCCTAAACCATATCCATTTTCTGTGGTTAATATCTATTATTCCATTATTAGAGGCTTATTTCCCTGTGGCCTGTGTGGGTTCACATTTTATATTTCATCAATCATTGCACCTCTCTTGTGATGAAAGAAGATGTGCAGAGGGAGAGGTCCAAGGGACGATGGGACACTTGCACCTAAGAACTGGGCAAGTGCACTCCAGCACAAGAGGAATGCTGATGATAGCAAAGATACATTTCACTTCTCAATTCCTGGTGCCTATCTCACACAGCTTCTGTTCCTTTGTCTCATGTGTTATGGGCTGAATTGTGTTCCCCCTAGATCCATGTGTTGATGTTCTAACCCCCAGTACCTCAGAATGTGACTGTACTTGGAGACAGAGATTTTAAAGAGGCAATTAAGTTAAATTAGGTCATTAGGATGGGCCCTAATCCAATCTGACTGGAGGCCTTATAAGAAGAGGAAATTAGGACACATGTACAGAGGAAAGGCAATGTGAAGACACAAGGAGAAGGCGGCTGTCTTCAAGCCAAGGAGAGAGGCCTCAGAAAAAGCCAACCCTGCCCACACCTTGATCTCAGACTTCTAGCCTCCAGAGCTGTGAGAAAACAAACTTTTGTTGTTTAAGCCACCCCCCAGTCTGGGGTACTTTGTTATGGTGGCCCTAGCAGACTAATGTAGCATGCGTCTTATCACCTCTGCCCCACCCACTCACCAACCTGCCCTGTCATCTCTACGGTCTCCTGGGACTATGGTCGCGAAGTTTGGTATAGCTTATGCCACCTGACCACAAAGTACGACTTCAAGATCTAAAGAAAATCATATCTGCTGCTCTACTTGGAAAAGCCAAACTTGAAATATTTTAGGTTTTATGTAGTTCAGGGATTGAAAAGTCGGTTGCTGTGAATAGTAACAAGGAAGCTCAGGAAATTAAGGGGGGAGAGGCTGACCCCGGAGTGGAGGCTCCAGAAACAGATTTTGTTGTTTCCTAAAGAGGCGTTAACCACCACGCCTAGGCCAGAGAAAACCCTAGGTGTAGACCTGGGCTCTAGGGGGCTGTAGAGTCCCTAGGATGGGCCAAAGTTGGTTAGACCCCTTGCTCAGCTCCAATCCCCTAGGGAGCGCCCAGGCTGAGACTATAAGCCCTGAGGGATGGGCACTGAGGCTCAACGTATGCACATATGCACCGAGCATCCGTGTGTGCGCGCGCGCGTACACACACACACACACACACACACACACACACACACACAAACACAGTAGTAGACTGGGGCCTGGTTGAACAAAAGGGTTTCCCAAGGGAAGAGGATGCTCTCAGTTGAAGGAGGGTTCAAAACAAGGACTGGGAGGTAGAAATCAGAGAAAAACAAAACCATCAGCTTAATTTTACTCCCTAAAGCCAGAGTGTTGCCCTGAGCTAGTATAGCCAGCAATCAAAGAGGCCCCGTCACCTGTCATATCCTGTCCTTCCCAAGGTGCGAGCCAGGACAGCCTACACCTCGGTGTAACTCATTTCCACATCATCTACACTTTCCAATAAGCTCTTACTCTATTAGATTGCTTCCTGGAAGAGCTAAATATTAAAAATCACCGGTCAGTCAGTTCTTTATTTTGTTAGTCACCAAACTGATTTTTTAAGCTCAGAACCAATAAAGCTGTGACGGCAAAGAACGGATATGGATTTCTCGTTCTCACACACTCATATATAATAATAATAAAACTTTATTAAACAAGAGACATGTTGTTTCAGGGAATTTTTCTTTCCCTTCTCCAGTGCCCTGAGGCTAAAATATACAATCTTATTAACTTCCTGGAAGAAATACTCCATTCTCTTGGTGCACATGCTGAGCATTCATCTTCTTGGACCTGGAAAATGAGACAGGCCCTTGACGTGAGGGTGCATGGGCCACAGTTCTATCCAGGAAAATCTAGGGAGTGGGTGTAATTGGAAGACTCCCAAGGAATTTGCATTGAGTCCAAGAAGCCCTCTGGAATGGGTACTCCTGGATGTCCCAGGCCAGGAAGAAAAGGAGAAAGGATTTGGTAGCAGGTTGGCACAGCAGAGCATTTCAGATCTGAGGGAGACTGGAGATACCATTTAGTTCACACCCTCAGGGAGTAGGTCAGGGGACAAGCCTCAGACAGGGCTGTCATTTACCCACAGTCACACGGAATAGACGATAGAGCGGGAAGCAGACGCCTGGCACCCTGTTCTGAGCTCCTTCCTCTCTTGCCTTCTACCCCACAGTCCTGGACTGATCTCACACTGAGGAAATTCAGCTGTTATCCCTACCTCTCCTTAGGCTTCACGCTCCTCCTCCCATCTCTGCCCACAGCAAAAACACGAGTCACGCAACTCACGCAGGCAGGGGAGTCAGGCAAAACTAGCCAAAATCTGTTGACTGAATAAATGAGCTCCACCAGGTGGTGAATAAGATTAGGACTCAACTCTAATTCATATCATTCTACCTGACCATGAGAAATATTTGGTCCAGGGGCCAACCCACAGTGGAAATCCTGAAGCAGCTCGACAGCAAGAGCTGCGGCTCTGTTTTCCAGGGCCAGAGCCTTCAGGTGGGTAGAAGACAAGGAAGCAGCCATCACAAGGGTGTCCAGGCCAGAATATTTGTCGAATCCTCAGGAACGAATGTCTCTGGACAGCCAAGGGGTCATGATCAGGTCTGCGAGGAGGGAGGAAGGGATCCAGGACCAACTGAGGGGGTGATCACTGAGAGGTGACACGTGGATCTCAGGTGCTCACTGGGCCCTGAGGCAGAGGAGCACCCTGACATACGGTGCCCAGCTCCACACAACTCTGCACAGCAGCCTCAGGATTTAGGGTGGTCGTCGGGAGTGAGGGGCTCTTATGGACCGAACTGGGTTTCTCCGAATTTCACACATTGAAGCCCTAGCCCCCAACATGACTATATTTGGAGACAGGTCCTTTAAGGAGGTAATTAAGGTTAAATGAGGTCATAAAGGTGGGGCCCTCATCTGATAGGACTGATGTCCTTATGAGACAAGAGACACCGCACGTGCACACAAGGAAGAGACCACGTGAGGACGAAGCGAGAAGACGTTGTAAGCAAGCCGAGGAGAGAAGCCTCACAAGAAACCAGCCCTACTGGTACTTGACTGTGGGCTTCTAGCCTCCAGAACTGTGAGAAAATAAATTTCTGTCATTCAAGCCCCCCAGGGTGGGACATTTTGTATGGCAGCCCGAGCAGACTAATACAGGGCTGCTGCAGGGCAAAAGAACAGGGCAAGAGCAGAAGGAGTTAGGGCAGTGTGCAAAACTTGGGGCTCAGGTTCTTGCTGGCAGCTCTGTGTGGGCAAGTCGTCTCTCTTTGTGAATATCAGCAGAGTATCAGCAGAATGGAACAGCCATGGGCTCTTCAAGCACTGATATTCTGTGTTTTATCCTTTTCTTAAGTCCTAAAAAGAAGACTTGTCCCTGTCATTAGCTGGGGTCGTTCCAGGAAAATGGGAAAAGGATCAAATGACATCTGATGGCCATTGTTGTCATAAAACTCTGACTACAGAAATAACACATGCAGGGGTTTATCAATGAAAATGTTCTACTGGGATTTTTGAACTGCATGATTAGAAATCTTGTAACTCCATATAAAAGGAGCAACAGTGGGATAATTATAAATGAGTATTTATCCATATTTCAGATTATATATTCCAGATACTGTTCAGTGAAACCAAATCAGGGACTGTCAAATACACGTGGTGTTCAGCAGAAGTTGTCTAGGTATTTACACTGTAGAGGAATACACACAACAGCTGCAAAGCATCAGACATATTCTCCAGCCCCCCCCCCACACCCACGATTAGTGGGGTTAATTTGTAGGGATCTTCCCAATGTCCCTCTGACTCCCACTCAGGCAGTATCAACACTGTAGCTCTGAGCCCAGCTTTTACCCTCAGCCTCTCCGTCTGCTGCATTTTCCTCTAGATCCCATTTAAGATCAAACACCCAATGTTGTGCAAGCAGTTACTGTGCACTCAGCTCTGTGCTTTGCTGAACTGTGAGACAGTGACTGAAATGACCTCTGAGGTTACTCCCAACCTAAGAGAGAGGAGAGGCTGCAAGGATGTGCATCCTCAGAGATCTCAGGTATTGCTCCCTCCAGGAAGCCTTCCTGATTGTGCAGAAAATGGAAGTGTTCACCAACCCCCATTAATTTCATTTCCTCCTGCACACAGAGATAGACCATATTTTCTTACCCACCCTTCATGGAAATGCAGTCCATGTGACAATAGAATGTGGGTAGGAGTGATGTATGGCACTTCTAAATTTGGCTCCTAACTCCATTTTTTCCTTGTCTGCCAGTGGGAGAGGGAGGAACAAGTGTAAAATGCAGAGGTCCCAGGAGATGGCGGGATCTGCTAAATCTGAGAAGCCTGATTCGCTTAACGACTATGTGGAGCAGAGCATCCCGCATTAGCCTGTGACAAGAGTGAGAAATAGACTGGTATTGAGCAAAGCCACTGCGAGTTGGAGGCTGTTACAGCAATTAGCCTGTCCAGACTAATATACTGATTGACTCTTAAGTTGAAAATAATAATCATTTGATCTCTAATTGAACACACCCTCAGATAGGGAGCTCATGAACATGTGTAGACAATCTTCTAATTTGGTGGCGCTATAAATGTAAGCCATGGCCTGCCTGACGCCAGAGAGCGTGCTCCTGATCCGTTTCTTCTTCAACATTCTCTAGGCTGCAATGGTAATCCCAAGTGATGTGGGAGAATGTAGGAGAAAACCTAACTTGTAATATTCCTGAGCTGGAGAACATTGTTCAGACTGTGCGTATATGGGCATTTTTGTTGTGTACTGTGAATGTGCCTCTCCTTCTCTCACCAGCGTGTTCCCATCTCATTCCCCCAAGTATGTCCTCCCAAAAGAAACTGAAGCAGCTTTTGAGCTGGATCTAGGACCATCTCCTGGGGTAACCCTCAGACCAAAGGCAGCAAGCTCAGAGAGCAGACTTTCGGACAATGGCCTTTTTGGCACGTTCTAAAACCCGCTGGGCTGCATAGAGCTCAGCTGAGATTCAAAGGTCTGATGTGGTGACCGACTAGGTCTGCAACTCGCAGGCACATGGTGGCAGAGAGGCCTGCAGGATCTTGGGCTGGGAGCCCAGGACTCCTGAGTTGCACTTCTCCTATTTAACTGGGAGGTCCACAAATAGAGAAATTCATAGCATTCTCAATTATTCCCTTGCTCGGCTGCCTCCCCCGCCTGGGCCTTGGCAGCACCCGCCTCGGTATAAATCACATTCCATCAGCGTAACTGCAGGGCTTCGGGGATCGTTTTGGAATACGAGGATGTTAACGCATCGGGTTTTGTTCCAAGCAGTGAGCCACCTCCTGGGTTTTGGGAATCTCTCTTTTAAATCCAGATAGCACTAATGAGCTAGTAAGGGCTCCTGACCCCCTTGACACACTCCCTCACTCCCAGGGCTGCTCTGAGCACTGGAATCAGCCGCATCTGCACTGCACTTCAGCCAGCCACGGGCCTGACGTAGCCACGGGCTTCCAGTGCACCTGCTTCCGCCTGGAGGCATTCAAAATGCAATTTCTTCTTCTTTTTTTTTTTTTCTAAATTACGGAGTACACCTAAAAGTGCTTTGCACATGCAGGTTCTGGATAAACATTTGTGGTTATTTTGATGGCAACTGCACTGTGTCCCTTACGACAGAGTTTGGCCAGGAGCTGTCCTCTAATTCTATTCCCAAAAGCAAAAGTTATGCTGGGATGCCGAGGAGATGGTCGGATAAGGAAAGACACACATCTTGGCAAGCAGTTGAATATCATTTAGTCTTTTAGCCAGGCCTGTCTCTCAGTGTCCCTAATTGACATTTACTCACTTGAGAAAACCTCATGTGACACTTACTATGTATCAGGGGCTGTTCTAAGTGGTGTGCAAATGTTTACCAATTCACTATTCTGCACCATTTTTTATACCCACTTGACAATAAGAAACCTAGGACAAGAGAGAGGTTAGAGAACTTGTCCAAAGTCACAGAGCTAGTAAGTGGCAGCACCAGGATTTGAAGCTGCGAAGTCTGGCTCCAGGGACCACACACTTAATCACTCTGCCATTATCTCCTCCACAGTTATTCCTGCCTCCATAACTTGGCTCAGGCTGCTCATCCTATCTAGAATGTCTGTTCTCCTCCTCTTCACACTTCTAACTTCTAACTCCTCTCTCAAGACTAATTTACAGCCTAGTTCAACAAGAAGCCTTCCTGAACATTCTGCACCATGCTGCAGTTGACTAGCTCTGAACTCCAATAGCATAGTGGTTCAGAGCATGGCATTTGGAGTTAAACTGTATAAGCCTAGTTCAAAACTTCACCGTAGCTTTATGATCTTGGGTAAGTTACTTAACTTCCATGAGCTATATGTTCTTATCTGTAAAATGGAGATAAATACTACACCCACCTCACAGGGCTGTTGAAAGAATTAATTAAATTACTATATCTAAAATACTTAGAACAGTACTTATGCTGTGTGCTATATACACATTTCATTATTATTGTTGTTAGTGCTCTTATTATTATTAGCATTATTTCAAATTCTCTTCCCCCATTGCTGTTGTCTCACAGTTCTATTTTCCTTGTCTGATTCTTATCTCCCGTAAGATGGCAGGATTATTTGCTCCTCTTGAAGACAAAGATCAGTTGCATATATTTTTTTAATTCCCTGGCACTTAGATTAGTATATTGCAGATAGTAAGCATTCAGTTAATAGCAATATCTAATTAATGAGTTGAAGGTAACTAATATTATATCCCTAGCCATAAGGATTCAAAAATCTCTTTCTCTCTCACTGGAGTGCATGTAAATAAAAGTCACAGGTCTCCATCAATTTTGGAATGGTCCATCAATTTCAGGGGAAATTGAACTTGTCATAGTTTAAAGAAAACCGACTCCTAAATAAATTAACAGATCCATTCATTAACTGGAGTGGTCCAGTTAAAACAGGGGACGAACTTCATGAGATGTGAATATCAATAATCTGTAGAGAAGCATCAGCCTCCAAGAATTTCTGGCTCTTGATGTCATCTTCTTAACCTGTACTTTCTAGTCTTGTCTTCACAGAGGCAGCCACTTATTTATGATGGAGATACACTATGCCAGATAATTGAGAAACCATTTGAAGACTGATGTCTTATTACCACATGAGGGATACAGCAAAAACCACTTACAAAACTTTCTCTATTATTTGACTATTTAGATCCTTAGCTTCATTGACTTCAGAATATTTTTAAGGAATCATTCCGTTTAAGGAAGTCAATAAGGCTCCATGGCTTGCAAGGAGTCAGGAAGCTTCTGAAAGGCCCTAGGACTGTAGTGGTCTGGCACTCCGCATGACAGATGCATGCTGCTCCCACTGAAAACAGGCCCAAAGTTTAACTCCATCATGGCTGGCTCAGCACAAGTGGATATGCTCAACTTAAAGGGGCAGGGCCTCCTGCGGTCTTCCTCTGGACAACTTCTCGTCATTCATTATTGTTTTGGAAAGTTAGTCTTTGGAAAGGAGGCAGGCGAAGTGTTATGGACAGCAGACTCTACTTTTCTTATAACAGAAAGAAGAAAACCACAATGTGTTAATAAATACACTCTGATTTCCCAAGGCACTCTTCCTGGAGCATGGACATCCTCTCCCATCCCTGAGGTTGTCAACAGGTCTCCAAATAGCCATGAGAAGGAAAATTAAGCACCAGGAAGCTGATGTGATCCCAATGGTTCTATCCCACTACGCTTCATTCCCCACTTGTCAAAATGTTTCCTACCTCCTTTCACATAGAACCCTGTACAACTTTGGCATTTTTTTTCTTCCTGTTCAGTGACAGGTTTGGGTTGAGTTGATATGTCACCTCATACTCTCCTGGCTGTCCTGAATGAACTATACATTGAATGGCCTCCCACAGATTGCTTAGCTTTTCTTTGGCCTTCTGGCTTGGGAGGTTTGGAGGAAAGGAGATGACTGGATACGTTCACAGAAAGGCAACCAGTGAGTATTAACTTCCCCTGGAGGTGGTTTTGGTAGCACAGCAATAACCCCCCTGTGGTTATTGTGTGTGTAGCTTGTGAGGGGTTTCCACAATCCTTTTAAAATAACGTTCTCCATAACTCTTTTAAGGCATGCTTAGTATTGTAAACAATTGTTAAGGACATCCATTTCCTTGTTATATATACCTCAGCAGCTTCTCCATAACATTCTACCTTTCTTCATAAATTTTATTTCATTCAATATTTTGTGCACAGTGTAAATCACCACCACTAATCCTCTTTCAATTTGTACCCCTTATCTCACATCAACCACAAGAACTCTGGTCCACTTCTCACCATCTCACACTCAGACAACGTGATTCAGCTGGGCATTCTGCCTCTCTGCTCCTTGCACACCAGTTTATCCCATGAGCACATGACAGATTAACCTTCTTAAGTCACTGTCTTGCTCAAGAAAATTCAAGGGCCTCCCATTGTCTACTAAAAGTTAAGCTTAGCCCTGCTTTTAAGGCCCTCTAGAATCTGGCTTTAATCTTTTTTTCTGGGAGTCCCTAATTTATACTTTATAATTCTCATCATTCCTAAATTTACACCACACTTGTGGTCCTTTGCAATGCCACATAACCTGTTCTCTTCCTGGAATGCCCAACACCCTCTTCCTTGCCTCATCTGTCAAGTCATTTAATCACTTGGCAAAGAAATCCTCTTCCAACTTCTGCTCTCTTCAAGCACCTGGCTTGTTTCAACCACTTCACATCTACTACCCACTGCCTTGTTTTCAGAAATATGAGTGCCTTCTGCCTACATTACCGGACCATTAGCTTGAGGCCTTATGAAGTGTAACATCAACTTTTTCACTCCCACCCATATTCTCTCCCTCCCATATCAGTACTTACCCACATAGGGCCAGGATTAGAATAAGTGCTCCATAAATATTTTAAAAATAAATGATCTGAATTCCACCTTTGTGAACTAGGTGACTGGGGTACAATCCTATGCAAAAGAAAAATAACGTGTTTTATTGTCAGCGTTATTGTGAGGGACACACCTGAAGGTACCAAGTCCTAGGGGAATTTTCCTTTACCTGTGGTGACCTTGAGTGGAAGGAAGGCCCACCCCCAAGTGTCAGGGGGATAAACTGCCTTGCTCTCCCTCACCTTCTTTGTATACACTATTTCTTCCACTTGGAATTCCCTTCCTTTTCTTTTCCCTTGATTTACTCTTTCCCAGCCTTCAATATTAATACCAAATATTATCATCCTAGTGATCTTTGCCAGACCTCACCTCTCCATCATCAGTCTATGTTGTTTAAAAGAAAAAACATAAATATAAAGGTTAACACAATTACCCAGTATATATATGACCTGGTTGTTTTGGGAATATAAATCTTATCTCATCTGTGGACCCATGGCCTGCCTTGAATTGGCCCTTCATGCTGCTTTCTCATCATTATAGAGATGTGTCGCCTCTGAGCATTTCTCCCTAGCTCTTCCTTCACAGGATGTGCTGGCATTCTGGCTTTCTCCACTCTCACCTGCGAGAACTACATTGCCAAGGTGAAAACGTGAGCTTATTTTCTGGTCATCCAGGATAATGTATGGTCTTAAGACATTTCAGCCACTGCCTTGTGTCCCCACAACTGACACACATGTGTATAGCTTTTGCTTCTCGAATGGATCATTTATGTTTTTTTCTCCCCCCAGATACTAGATACTGTATCAGTTCCTCAAGGGCAAGTGTGCTGTGATTTATACCTCTGTTTTCTCATTGCTGATCCTGGCACCTAACACAAAGGTGGGACTCAGTATCTATTAGCTCATTGAATGAATGAAGTAAATTAACACCAGCCAGACAGTTTTCTGATCATCTTTCCTCATCTTGATTTGCGTGCTCATTCTTAGGTGCATGGCTATATATATTCATGATTAAGGAGAAATAAGTAGGTCAAGTGAGGGAAAACAATGAATAAATCTATAAATTATATTTTGATTTAAGCTTCTCACTCTTTACATAGTAAGGTTCTCTATTCTTCTGTGAACTTTTAGGCATTTGTGGGGAAACATGGAGGCCTTGTGATAGCTATATCCCGGAAACTCTTCCTAAATCCAGGTCCCATGCTGCTTTCTTCCTTGAAGCAGGATCTCTATTCTTCTGTGAACTTTTAGGCATTTGTGGGGAAACATGGAGGCCTTGTGATAGTTATATCCCGGAAACTCTTCCTAAATCCAGGTCCCATGCTGCTTTCTTCCTTGAAACAGGATCCATCAACTCAGTCTACCTTTATTTCCTTTTTACTGTTCCCATTATATCCCTTGGGATTCTTCAGTGTGGAAGGCGCTGTCTCTCCCAGACCCTTTGACTCTTAGTGAGTATCACTACAGGGACGTAAAATGAGGAAACAAATAATAAATATGTGGACGTTACAAAAGCTTAAAAATTTCAGCCATGTCTACGATTCTGTTCTTTGCCTTTCCAACATGGTAACTGGCTGAGGGAGGCAGTGTAGCCCAAAGGTTGTGATACCGGCTCAATACAGTGTTGACATAAGGGAAGCCATATTGTAGAGGGGAAACCATATTGTGACTTGGAATGACCTCTGACTAACTCTGGACTGTATGGCCCCTCCCAGCTGCTATAAGTTGATAACTTTGTTCTTTTGAGTTCCTTAGGAATGTGATGACCCCCAGGCAGTGAGTCTATGTTGATAGCCATCATCAAGGATGACTGAAGATCAAGATATAGGGTGTTGCTCCAGCCTCTGATGCATATCAAGTAAAACAAAGGACTGCCAGGAACTGAAACCAGATTGATGCCCCCACCCTGAGACCAGAAGCTTCCCCCACTGGGAGACCAGTCCTCTATATAACTGGCCTGTAGTCTTTGTTCTGTAAGATGGTTCTTTTAGACATGAGTCTGCCATCTTCCCCCTTGCTAGCAAGCTGTAATAAAAAAATCCTTTCTTTCCTACCACCTTGCCTCTTGACTATTGGCATGTCTTGTGGCGGGCAGACAAACCCACTTTTCGGGCAGTAACAGTTGCTTTGAATCCCAACCCAGCCCTCTGCTAACTGAGGAGGGACTTGGGCAGCCTATGTAACTTTTGTGCTCTCGGTTGTACCATCTGTAAAAATGGGACACTGATCTGCTTCTCAGGGTGGTTTTGAGCATCCCATGGGATGACTGACACATGTGTGCTCTTAGCCCAGAGCCTGTGACATCATTACAGCTCAGACCATTGTAGTTAATGTCACTGCAGCCGCTCTTGCTGGAGTTATTGGCAGCCTGTTTCTGAACCTAGGGCAAGAACAATCTGCCTGGAGCTTTGTTTGCCTTCTCAGCAAGACTTGATGAGCCAAGTCCAGAAAACTCAAGCCAGGTTGAGGAGAGGCAGAGGGCAAAACCAGTCTAACGCAAGGATAAATGCAAGTTCGTTTTCTTGAGGCCTCTAGGAGGATCTCAGATACTCAGTTTAAGTCAAATGAACCACAAGTGAACAACAAATACAATTTCTTTATTTGACTGAAAGTTCTTTGGGCAGGATCAAAATTTCTAAGGATGCATGTTGCTTATCAATGGGAGTTTTGGAGTTCTAGGCAGCTGACTCCTGACTCCTTTCACCCTGCTTAATGGCAGAACAGGAGCCCAGACCTCCCCAGATGTCACAGACAAAATGATAAACTCTTTTTGAATGAATAAATAAATGAGTGAGTGAATGGATGAATGAATACACACCTGAATATAAGAAAGACAAGGCCTCTATGGCAGCCAAAACTGTCTACATACAGTAATCCCAAATCCAAACCTAAAGCATTTCCTTGGAAAGACAATATATATGTAAATAGAGCCATCACGTTTAGAATGTCAGGCCTCAGAGGGTTCCCCTGGAGCTTACACAGGCCACTTCACATTTCTCCATGAAATTCCAAAACTTGACAGCTTTCTTAACACAGTGATGGTGAAGAATAAGAACTTCAAAAATTATGCTATTTGAAAGTAAACTATTTACTGTTCAGAGGAAAAATTCTGAATTTAGCTACTTGGCAGCTATCAAAATGTAACCCTATGACACAACAGTGATTTAAAATGTAAGTAGAGGGGGCCAGCCCAGTGGCTTAATGGTTAAGTGCTCGCGCTCTGCTGCTGGGGGCCCGGGTTCGGATCCCGGGCGTGCACCGACGCACCACTTCTCCGGCCATGCTGAGGCGGCGTCCCACATACAGCAACTAGGAGGATATGCAACAATGACATACAACTATCCACTGGGGCTTTGGGGAAAAAAAAAGGAGGAGGATTGGCAATACATGTTAGCTCAGGGCCAGTCTTCCTCAGCAAAAAGAGGAGGATTGGCATGGATGTTAGCTCAGGGCTGATCTTCCTCACAAAAAAATAAATAAATAAATAAATAACTTTAAAATGTAAGTAGACCTTTAGGCATGTAGATAAGGGACAAGTCATCCCCACCCAAGACTAGTTCTGTGGAATCTTAGCCCTTGCAGGGACAGGATTGAGACCCATGCACTCACTTGGTCATGGTCATGGCCTAGACTAGATCTTAGACTACTTTAGTTTGCAGGATAGTTTGCAGAATGCCTTAAGATACATTTTCATGAAGGAAGAGTGCACTAAAGGAAGTCTCGGTTAATAACCAGGTCAGATATTCTAGTAAAAGCAACGTGTGACCTCCAGGATTAAAATGTTATGTGTGAACTGCATTGTGTTTTGTGTGTACTGTGTGTCCTTGTTGTGAGTATTAACTGCATCTAGGTCTTGAGATGTGCACATCTGTCCATATGAACACACTCACACTCTAGAGCTGTCTGCCTTAAAAGTATATCCAATTCAATAAACCCCACACATTCCTGTTTAATTTCATAAGATGGAGACTACCAGGAAGACTCCTTGGGGTTCAGTGGTCAACACATCCTCACAGGCCTATTAGCCTCTCTTTAGCTGTGGGCATCTGTTGCCCCAGGGTCTGGCAGTGTGGATTGGGGTTGGTGCCAGTTCCCGTGGAGCCAGTGCTGTTCAGTTTTCCTGATATGAGCTGGCAGACATTGCCTGGGGTGGGGGTAGGACTAGATGACCTCTAAATTCCCTTCTAATCTTAAGACACTGTGACAGACTTAGAAGACTTGGCACTGATATTCTGCAATATTAAACTATCACCCCTAGCTATAATTTTAAAGCCTTTTTATGGATCTCTCCCACTTTTTTTAGAAGACTTTTCCAAAATGTGCAGCATATAGATAGAAATATGATCCATTGATTCTGTTCTTTTTTTTTAAATTGCACCATAGTATTAATATAATTATGTGAAAGTGTATGACCAAATATGAAATTCTTCATACACAAAAAGTCTTAAACATTTCCTAACTGCAGCCCAAACCATCAGAAGTTCTGTGCAGGAGGAAGCCAACCTTAATTTTTAGAGGAATATCGAAGCCAATGAAGCAAACCAAGGAAGCTGCCTATGGATGTAAAATTTTGGGCACAATTCAGTTCAATTCAATTCAATTCAACAAACGTATACTGAGTATCTACTAAGTGTTGGGCACTGTGCCAGGTGTCTGTTCCGTATGAAGGGGGCTTGTTTGTTTTTAGGGATTGGTACTACACAGATGGTTTACATAGAGATGGTGAGAGATGGATCAGAGCAAGAGCACAAATAAGCAGTTTTCCATTTAATAATCATAATTATAAAAACAACCTAAAAGCTACATTTACTGAGGGCTGATCATATGCCAGGGCTTATGGCACACAAGGCATTATATATGTATATGAAGGTTGGTATATGTAGTTCCTAATCCTTATGCCAACTCAGCAAAGGTAGTTATTCTTACTTCCTATTTTACACAGAAGAAAACCAAGTCAGAGAGAGGTTAAATCACTTGACCAAGGTCACCTAGCTATTAAGTGCTGAGCCAGATTTTGAAAACATAATTGTCTGATTTCAAAGCCAGCAGGCTCTACATTACATCTACATTCATCTACATTTCATCACCTTCTATGATGGCCATTAATACTTGGCAGAAGGGATGAAGAAGGGGCTCGCCTGGCCTGTGGCTCTTGGTGAGAGTGGCTCAGCCTGTGCTCAGCCCCTCCTCCAAGGTTGCCTAAGCCAGGCACCTCTCCTTGTTGTTATTCTAAATGGGCTAGACGGGTGATCCAGGTAAGAAGTGAAGAGACAGCTTTTGCACCTGGCTTTGAGCTTTGTTAGATGCTCCAAGTAGTCAATTTAGGTCAAGTATATTCTAGCCACCTTCATAAAGTCTTTCTTTCTTCTGTTCAAGTCAATTTGACTACAAATGCAACCTCCCTGACCTCAAATCTATCAGCAGCTCTGAATGGGGCCCATCTACCCCTGGGTCCGGTTCCTGGTCAGAGGGCAAATCTTGCCTGGAAGTGAGACTTTGAAAAGGTACTTGGCTTAGTTCCCTGAAGTCAGGCACATGCTCTCAGCCCTCCAGTCCTTCTCATACTGTTGGAGCCACCCAAGGGGAAGCTCATATGAAAACAGCAGGTTACTCCCCATCAGCAGAGATACATCTTTGCCCGCTGTGATGGGTTCGGCTGGTCTGGCAGCCACAGGCAAGCTGTGTTTTATTCGTGAACATCCTTCTTGTTTCAGGAGATAATGGACTCTAGTTAGGAGACAACACAGTAAACACAGCATAAACATTGGGATGTGCAGCTGGAATGAGACTGCATATAAATAAGAGTGCTGGGAGCCAGGGAGGTAATAAGTCAGGAATGCAATGGAGAAAGGTTATTAAAAGAGGAGCTTGTAAAAATCTGCAACAAGGCTGAAAGCTTGGAGCATTTCTTGATTACCGGAGGACTAAAGGCAGCAGCCTGTCTCATCTGTCCTCTGACTAGCTGGGTTACTGGACACCTCACTTAAAATCCTACTGTTACTTATTTTGTTCAGTTGTTAAAATTGAGATTTTATACACTTAAAAAAAAGTTCTAGGGCTGTTGTGAAGAGGTGTGCATGAAGGCAGTATGAAAAAAGCTGATACTGGTACATAAATGGAAGGTTATATGATTCTTAATTTTGGAAAGTGGCTGAAGTTGCTCTTTACACATTTGAGCCCTCTTGTTGGTTGACTATCAAGCAAAGTTATCTTTTGTAAAAGAAATCTCTCAGGGACATATCAGGCTTAAAAGGAACCAAAAGTATGTGCTGCTGTGTTAAAACAGAAAGATCTTTTTTATTAGCTTTGTGTTAGTCAGGATATGGTAGACTATGCTGCAGTAACAAAAAAATCCTGAAATCCCATTGGCTTAACAACAATAATGAAGGAGGATGTTCATATCATTCTGAGACAACAGCAGTGTGTCCTGGGCATTTCTCTTGTTTCTCTCTTCCAAACAGTGAGTTCTGAGTATTAGGCTGCTTCCGCCTAGTAGCTACACCATGACTTCTTGCATTGCTACAGAAGGGGAAGAAAGGGCTGGATCCCAAGATGAAATGTTTTTAATAGTCAGGCAAGAAAGTGATTTATCACTTCTACTCCTATTCCGCTGTTCAGAACCCAGTTACGTGACTTCAACCCAACTGCAAGGAAGGCTGTGACATGTAGAGGAGCCCATGGATGTCTTGGGGAGCTCTGTGGCTGCCTCACCTTTCTTAAAGTTAGTATCTGGCTAATGAATATATAGAAGAGCTTGTAGTCATGGAAGAGACTATACTGCATTGATGTTGCCCCAATGACTTGTAAGTCTGTGGCCAGGATTATGAACCTGCATATTTTTTGGGGAGAACAAGATTCCCAAAAGGACTTACCAACCAGCTGTAGACCGGCTATGTGGGTCTATTGTGATTTTAATTCTGGAAACTGATGTATCTGCTCCCTGGTTTATTCAGGGTAACACTTAAGTAATTTAACCATATTTCCAGGCTAATTGCTGCCATGCCATCTTAGCAGCTATGATATAATTGGGATAGTATTACCTTCTAGCCTTCTAATGCTGAGGCTAATAGCTTTGGTCAGGCATTTTACTATTGATTAGAACACTTTATTAAAAGCCTTGAATCATTGTGTGAAAAGAAAACTTGTTAAATGCAACCGTATATATCTTATAGCATAACATCTGGCATTTTCATAGTCTCAATTCATCATAAATTGCTGACATTAGCTACTACCTTCAACCTTTCTCAATTTTAAAGTGATTCAATGGTAACTTTTAGAGTTGCAGAAGATATCTCAGCATTAAGATTTTTGAGATTTAAATTAATTTAACAAGGAGGCCATTAAACTGATGTGGTTCTAATGCCATGGTGGCCTATCTAAGCAAACCCAAATCAAAGCCTGTAAATGTGTCAAGATTACAAACTTGATACCGAAGGACAACCAATCACAGCCAACTTGGCTTTAAGCTATAGCCAATCAATAATTCCTTACTTTGCTTCTGTCTTTTCTCCATAAAATTCTGTCCCTGAGCTCCTATCGGTGGAGCGCTCCTAACCACTTCCGGTTTGGCATTACCCAATTCAAATTGATTTTTGTTCAAATAAACTCTTAAAATTTTTAATATGCCTCAGTTTATCTTTTAACAGATTCCAACGTTATTTTTTATGACTTTGAGGCCTATGTTTGAACAGAAAGGACATCAATAGAAAGCAATTGTTACCTTAAAATAGCACTCTGCGTTTAAGTTAATTTTAAATACTTTTTCCAGATGGACAAGCCAACTGTTTTCATCAGTGTTTGGAACTTCCCAGCAGTAAAATGCTGGTGTGTAAAGGTTACCCTTCCATTTTATCTTCAACAATGCAGTCTGTTCTTAGACTGAGTCCATCCTCCCTCAGTTTGTAAGCTTGATGATTTGAATTCACCAATCCTAAACTCCATCTGTTTGTTGCCTGAAAACAGTTGAATGGATTTCAATAAACTTAGAAACTGTAAATAAGTTGTTGAATAAGCCTGAACGATGGGTAGGATTTAAACATTGAGGATGGTCAGCCATTATATTTATTTAAGACTTATAGATGTGGATTTGCCCGTCTCATCATCCACAGGTCAGATGAGAATTTCTTACTTTCTCATACTCCAAGTGGTAACATCATTTGCTTCAAACCTTGCAGAAGAAAGTAAATCCAGACCAAATTTAAGCTGCTGGATCTTTCCCCTCTGATTTCCCTAGGCCCTTGAAATCCATCATCCATACATTCTTTTTGCATTTCCATCAGTTTTCCTTCAAAAGAAACAAACAATAAACAAAGGGAAAAAATGATAACACAATACATAAAACATTTGTGTATTCTTTAAGGATTTGAATATATTCTAACAGCAGAAGCTGTAGTGCTTTAAAGGCATTGTTGAAATCCCAGGAATTCTGGGGAACACATGTTGATGTAAAATAAAAGGACTAGATGACAAAATCTCACAGAACAAGAGCTACCTTTTTTCCCTAACTGCTATTTACTGCAAGTATATTTCAAGCATTGCTAAGCATTTTCCATATGGTATTCCATTAATATTTGCAAAGAATTTGTGAGTTGTACCTTCTGACCTCATTTAGCAGATGAGAAGAGCAAGTCTGGAAAAGGCTAAGTACAATGCCCACACCACAAGGCTGGTAAGTAGAGGAGCTGGGACTCAAACGCAGGGTTTCTCTCCATCCTCTCCTTTTGATTCTTTTTGTTTGTTTTCATTGAAGAGGTCGGGTGGTGCCAGTGAATTTTTTTTTATAGTTTGTGTTTTTTTCTGTTGTATTTAAGAAATCTTTACCTATCCAGAGGTCACAAAGATTTTTTCCTATGCTTTCTTCTAAAGTTTTAGAATTTTAAGTTTTCACATTTAAGCCTATAATCATTTCATGTTAATTTTTATGTATGGTATGAAGTTTTATTTATTTCCGTATGGGTACCCAGTTTTCCAGCACTTTTTGTTGAAAACACTATCTTTTCCCATTGAATTACCCTGGGGCCTGAAAATCAGTTGATCAATTGATCATATGTGCACAGGTCTATTTTCAGGCTCTGTTTATCCTATGTCTTACTTTGACTTTATAGTACATCTTGAAACCAAGTTGTGCAATTCCTCCGTTTTCTTTTTTTTTCTTTTCAAAATTGTTTAGGTATTCTATATTTTTTTGCATTTCCTTATACATTTTGGAATCAAGTCACTTTCTTAAAAAAATACCCTGCTGAGAATTTTACTGGGATTGAGTTGAATCTACAGATCAATTTAGAGATGATTAAAAACTTCAGTTTTTCAATCCATGAACATGTAATGTCTATCCATTTATTTTAGTCTTATTTTTTCCCAGCAAAGTTTTATACTTTTAAGTAAACAAAACTTGCACATGTTTTGTTAAATTTATTCCTAAGTATTTAATTTTTGATGCTATTCAAATGGTATTTTTAAAATTCAATTTTTCATAGTTTGTTTTAGTATCCAATTAATTTTTGTACCTCATTTCCTGAAACTCTATACAACTCATTATTTGTTCTAAAAGTTTTTCTCTAGATTTATTAGAATTTTCTCTGTATATGATTATTTCATCCATGAATATAAACACTTTTATTCTTCTTTCCCAATCTGTATGCCTGTTTTTCTTTTTCTAGCCTTTTTGAGCTAGTTTAGACCTCTAGTAGAATGCTGAACAGTAGTGGCGAGAGCAAACACCCTTGCCTTGTTTTTGTCCTTCATGAGAAATAGTTTAGTTTTTACCATTAAACATTATCGTAGTATAGGTTTTCCATAGATACTCTTTACAAAGTTAAAAGAAGAGAATGGGTGTTGAATTTTGTCAAATGATTTTCCTACATCTATTAATAGGATCTTATGGTTTTTCTCCTTATTTTCTTAATATGGTAAACTATGTTGATTGATTTGGGAATGTTATACCAATCTTTCAATGCTGGAATAAGCCCCAAATGTCATGATGTATTATTCTTTTTGTATATTGCTGTATTTGATGTGATAATATTTTGTTAAGGAATTTTGCTTCTATAATCATCAAGGTCTTCAGTTTTCTTTTTTGATAATATCTTTGTCTAATTTTGGTGTCAGGATAATACTAACCTCATAAAATGAATTGTAAAATGTTCTTACATCTTCTATTTAGAAAGGGTCTTGGTGTAGGAATAGTATTATTTCTTTCTTAAATGTTTGGTAGACTTCACCAGTGAAGACATCTGTTACTTGGAATTTTCTTTATTAGAAGATTTTTAATTAAAAGTCCAATTGTTTTAATAGACCTATTACTATTCAGAGTTTTGATATTTTCTTGTGCTGTTTTGGTAATTTGTGTTTTTTGAAAAATTTGCCCATTTCATTTAAGTTGTCAGATTTATAGACAAATGCTTCTTCTTAGTGTTCTCTTATTATTTTTAAAATATCTATAAAATACCTCAAATTCCAGTGGAGTATAATCTAAGTTTATTTCTTACTCAAGTAAAATTTGCTAGAGGTCATATTAACCCACAGGGGTTCCCAAGCATGTATTGAATCAGGGATCTAGGTTCTGAGATCTTGTGGTTCTGCAATCTCCATGCATGGTTTCCATACCCACTGCTAAATGAAGGGAGAGCTAAAATGTCTGGTAGGGTTTTTCCTTGCCTCAGCTTGGAAGTGAAACATGTCATTTCCACTCACAGCCTTTAACCAGGAATAGTCACTTGGCTCTGTCCAGGTACAAGAGATCTAGAAGATGTAGTTTCCACTGTGTCCAGTAAGGAGAAAACTTGATACTGATAAGCACTAATGATGTCTACCACAGTGTGCATCTGTCACCAGCTACTATGTTTCTCTACACTGCTGAATAGGCATATCAGACCACATTACATGGCTGTAATCCCTTCCACTGTTCAAAGGACCTTTAGAACTTTTTCAAAGAACACAGCATCCCATAAAGGGCCACTCAGGGGATCATCAGGGTCAGTCACGAAGCAGAGGGAGGGAGGGCAACTGTGGGCAAGCACCTTTATTGTGATTTCTGCAGGAAGGAAAGAGCAAGGCAGGGCAAGCATATTTAGTGTTGGCTAATTTGAAAAATTTCAGCAGGCTCTGGCCATAAGGGCTGTCAATGGCTGTCTGTTACTTGGCCCTGAGATGATTACAGTAGGTTTATTAGGCCTGGAGTATAAGAGTTTGATAAGGGAGGTGACTGGGGTTGCGGACTTACTAGGCTGCTCACGAAGGGGAGCTGACTGGCCTCTAACCAGGTCCTCAAAACTGGGTCAAGATAGCATTTAAAAAACCTATTCTACACAAGTATTATTTATTGTCCCCATTTTACATTTAGGGAACTGAATCACATTGGGGTTAGTTCATTAACTTAAGGTGATCTAATTATCTCCTAGAAGGCCCTAGAATTTGGACACAAAAATCTGATTCACTAATGGATATGCTTTCCAGTGCAGTGCCTTACACATAAGAGAGGTTTAATAAATGCTTCCATGTATCACACTACCCAGACAGAAGCCTGGGTTCCCCACTCTGCGGCCTCATTTAACGGCACGGTCCTTCCTCTTCTCACGTAAGACCACGATATGTCAGTGTCACAGAGGGGCCACTGGACTCAGAGGAAATACTTTCTTAATCCAGTTTTCAATGAAGGCAGAGTCTTTCCATCAAGAGGAAGCACAAAAGAGAAAGACAGTAGATACTGTGGGCAAGGTGGCAGCCTTCCAGGGGATGGCAATAATTAGAGCTGGTGAATGAAGCTTTTCTAAGACTAGATTTTTGTAGAACAAGAGGTAGCCTAAAACTCCAATGTCATCCTTTTTAAGGGTATATGGCATAGAACCATCACATTCAACAGTGCTTTAGGAATCTTAAGAACTAAATGGTGCTTCCCACCCGCCCCAACCAATCTTCTAAGCACTGCTGTCCCAGGCAAGCCTGCTGACTGCTGAATCCAGCTTTCTGGGGGAATAGCCAGCAGTCCACGAGTTGGCATGTGTTGGTGTTTGGGCCATATGAATATTAAGACCTATTTGCAAACACTATAGAAAAGCTAAATTGAGTTAATTTCAATTTCTTGAGTTGAAACACTGAATTAAAAAACAATTTAAATGTCTCAGTCTTTTAGAAAAAAATCAATGCTTTAAAATTAATTTCATTTTTTAAACTTACTGTTAACTCAATAAAGCCTTTTGGGCTTTTTAAGCTAATTGTCTTCGAACTCATTTTAAATTCAAAAGTCTTTATAATTTTGATAATATTTTAAACACTATCCTCACTATAGCAGTTCATATTATAAACTTAGAAGGATACAGAAAAAATTAACAAGGCCCTACTGCAAGAATGATACACATATTTTTGAACCATTCCTATTATTTTTGTAGAACAGTAGGAATTATATTATCCCATTTTTGTTTAATGAAATCTTATGTGTGTACATGTCTATGTGTCTATGTATAGAGTGAAAATTTATAAATTCATGGAAAAAAATCTGAAAGACTATCCAATAGAATGTTATCTACGGGATGGACATGAGGATTTTACTATAATTTTTATCCTTCTTTTTAAACCTGATTATTTTCAGCAATTAAAAAAAATATAACTGATAAAACAAGTGATTTAAAAAATATTTTAAGCCTTGAATCAAACAATTTGAATGTGGTGAGATTCATTTTGCCCATGCATGAATGGGACTTAAGGCTCTTCTTAAAAGTTTGCCCACCTATTATGAACATTTTCGATGTCATTAGTCTTCCACAACAATGATACTATAAGTAGTTTCATAATCTTCTACTTTATAAATGTATAATCACTTATTGTCAATTTTTAAATTTTAATTTCAATGGGAACACATGTTCATTGGGAATAACACAGAGGTTAAGCAAAGCAAAAAGGATAAATATTCTCTTCTCAATCACTTTACACTCCCCTTCTCTAGATGAACACATTTTTAAAAGTTTAATGTACCTTTTTCTAGACCTTTTACTACTTACATACACATTTAAACAGTACAAGAAAGTATCCAATGAAAAGAAGTTCCTCCGCTGTCCCACATCTTCCTTTAACTATTTCTATTTTTAATTCTCCTAGTAGTAGTAATGTGGATATGATTTACCAATTCAAAGTATCATTTGTTGGTTTGCTTAGTATATGAGACATTTCTGTTACTTACACAACTTACTTCTTTCAACCTTCAACCATCATATTTTAGTTTTAAGTCTGTTGGTTTATTTTCTGGTTTTGGAATTACAGTAAAATATCTCTTTCTAGACCCATCTACATACGATTACATTTACCTTGGCCCTTTAGGGCTGGGACTGGTAAAGGGTTAGGAATGTGGAGTCCATGTGTTTTTGCTTGGCATCTACACATGCACACCAGAATTCCAGCTCATTCAATGACCCAACTCTTCCTTCTAGAGCAGCCATAGGCTCACAGACAGCAGCCTCTGCATTCCAACTGGTAGAAAACCCATAGAGAAAGGAAAGGCAAGGAAAATGTGTAGCCAGGGCTCCTGATTTGTCTTCCTCCACTGTCTTGAATTCATTTAGGTCTGACTTGTTGAATATATGGACACAAAGCCCATGAAGACTGTAAGACTAAAGAAAGTATTTATCCTCTTTTCTGGACATGCTCATGACCAGAAGGAGGATGAGGTCAGAAGATCTATCACCAGATACTCTTCAATATTCCCCAAATTAATATCTGTTTTCAAAGGGGGAAATGTGACCAAGCAAAGAGCTGGGATTTTCTGGAAGTAGTTTTTCAGAGAAGTATTATTTCAGTGGTCCCATCTGTCAGCCTGGGATCACACACAGGGTGGCAGACTTTTCAGAGTGAATGAAGTTTCCAGACTCCTGCTAGTTGCTGGCAGGAAGACAGGGAGGATTTGAGGGAACAAAGACCACTGTGACCGAGAAGGAGCTGTCTTGCTCACTTTTAGAAATAATCCTCCTATCTGTACAGCATTTTTCAAACCATCCTCAAATCCATCCTCGGGTGAATTACAAATGGCATTCACATCAGTCAGACCTAACCCACCCATTCTTCAGCCAATAAAGGCCAGGTTCACATCACTTACACGGCTAGTTTAAATTATCAAGAATGTCCCCCCACCTTGCTTCCACTGTGCTCCAGTTATGCCAGTTTCTTAACTGCCACTAGTTTCCCAGTATTGGCTCCACTTCTGCTTTTTGACAAAATCCTTTGAGATTTTGATGATTTTATTTCCTATCTTTTACAATTGTTTTACCATCTAATTTGCCTGCCTCTTTTTTTTTCTTTTTAACTGGCTCATCTTTATCAAGTCTTTCTAAGGCATTCCACTTGGTGTACATAAAAACAACTCTCTTTTCATGTTTATCTTTCATTGGTTTATGTGACATTTAATTACAAGAGCGTATACAACTGGCATACACAGGTTGGGGTACAATCACAACTGACATGGCTGAGCATCCAACTCAATTCGCGGCAGTGACAATATTAGTATATATCAGAAATTAGCCATCTAGCAGAGAGCCTTCACTGTGCTGTGCCGTCAGTCAATGGGATTTACCCAAGATGTGGAGAGGATTCATTAGGTAAGTGGTTGGTTGAGGGAGAGCAGTTCAGAGAACTTGGACTTCCATGAATTCTACAAAGATTAGTCATCAGAGCTCTTTCCATGTTACAGAGGACCCTGCTTTAGCTTGCATCCCTGGGACCTGAGTCTTGATCAGCCTATGTGGCCAGAACCTTGGCAGACCCATTTTGAATGTGGGAGGCTGGGAGATGTGGGGATGGTTCAGACTACCTTGAAATTGTCTTCCCAATTTCGGATTTCAATGCCAGGATCACTAAACTGCGAGCTGAGCATAGCTCCAGTTGTATCTCTTATGGTAGGCAGAGTAACGCCTCCCCTCCTCAAAAGATGTCGATATCTTGATCCTTAGAAGCTGTGAATATATTGGGTTACATGGCAAAGGGAAATTAAGGTTGCAGATGGAATTAATGTTGCTAGTCACCTTATCTTAAAATAGGGAATTATCCTGGTGGGCCCAATGTAATCAGAAGGGTCCTTAAAAGTGGAAGAGAGTGAGTTGGAGGAAGATGGGACTGTGGAGGAGCTCAGAGTAATTCAATATCAGAAGGACTGAACCTGCCACTGCTGGTTCTGAGATGGAAGCGCTCAGAAGTCAAGGACTGTGAGCACCTTCTGGAAAAGGCAAGAAAACAGATTCTCCCGTAGAGCCTCCATAAAGGAGGCAGCCCTGTGTACCCCTTGATTTTAGCCTCTTGAGACATGCCTCAGACTTCTGCCCTCCAGAACTGTAAGATAATAGGTTTATGTTTTTAAAGCCGCTAAGTTTGTCGTAATTTGTTATAGCATCAACAGGCAGCCAATGCATCTCCCTTCTTACTTCCGTGACATCTTCCCTTTTCCTAATAAAGGAAATTACAGTTAGAGGATTTATTTAACCTAAGCTCCAAATTTTACAACCCCTTCCTACTCCCTGCCGTATTTAAATGCAGTTTCAAAGCCACTGCCAGTGACTAGATGAATGTAAAATAAAAGGCCAAAC
Organism: Diceros bicornis minor; assembly: GCF_020826845.1. Classification (NCBI taxonomy): domain Eukaryota; kingdom Metazoa; phylum Chordata; class Mammalia; order Perissodactyla; family Rhinocerotidae; genus Diceros; species Diceros bicornis. Next base: position 59,287,254 of record NC_080751.1, read on the forward strand.
ATCTTTACAACACAACTTTCAAAATGCTTTAAATACCTAAGGAGAGCTTTTAAACAGCAGTTCTGTCATGGATGGAGAAAGAACAAGGAGCATGAAGTGCTCTGCAATGTGCCAAGCTTGATAAGCCAAGGTTCTGGGGGAGCAAGTGTCAGCCCCCCAACTGGAGACGGGAGGGCTTCTCCTGGGGGCAGCAGCCCCCGCCCCTCCCCCGGTTGGTTGGCTTGGTCCCAGAGTGACCTTGCAAACACCACTCGCTGCCAATTTCTCTTGGTCAGTGTTGTCTCTCAGCACAGAACCTCTTACATTTAGACAGTGAGACCCCAGGGAGTTGCCAGGAGGAGAAACGCGGAAGGGAACACGCACTGTTGAGTCACTAGGGCTTCGTACAAACCACCTGAGGAACCAGAGGAGGGAGCAAAACATCCGGCGACAGGCGTGAGGCCTGTTGCTGTAGGAAGGCAGAGGACTGTGAGGAGGCAGAACTTTCCTGACCCCAAATCCAGATAAGATACACATGCAGACAAATACCTTGTGGAGTGGCGGTGAGTAAGTCCCAAATGAGTGTCCACTGGTCAGTTTTTGAAGTGCAAAGAGGGGCTTTCACCCTCAGTTCCGGTGTTGGGGCCCAGTGGAAAAGGAATGAGGTAAACAGAAGAGGAAGATGATCGGGGTTCTGGACGGGGCCAGAGTCTGAGCAAATACACTTGCTCAGGGAACCCCCATTGACCAGGAGTAGGAGCGTGGGAGATTCTGCTATGGACCCTGTCCCGAGTGAGAAGCTTGGGCAAGCAGGCTCTCAGGCAGTTCTTTAACTCCAAACTAAGAAAATTAACTTGCTCTCATTAATAGTAGGGATTCTCTGAGGTTTATGAGTATGGGGTGACATATATAAGCATTTCTGAAATATTAAGAACTTAGAGATGAGAGAGAAGTTTATCCAGGGTGGATGTGTGGCTCGGGACAAGGCATCTCATGCGAGACTTGATTTCCTCCTGTAAAATTGGGTCAAAGGGCCTCCCTGTATCTTTAGACTTAAGAATAAAGTGAGATATACACGAGCTATTTTGAAAGTATACTTGAAATATTTTGCTTAAGTTATGATTAATATTTTCATTACTGTTAATAGATTATCTTAAATTCATACCAATTCATCAATTCATCAGAATTACCAAAGCTTTATACCAATTTTTCTGTCAAGTTATGGTGAAAGAATGAATTGGTTCCTTTTTGACCCTGTGGCCTTCTTTGGTTGTTATTACTTACCTGTTTTCCTCCTTTTGACCAAATTCTATGTTTCCACCTTCTCAACACTTCCCCCCACCGCCAATTCACCTATCTATCCACATTCACACTGGCTTATATTTCCCCTTTTGTTTATTAAAATTGCTTTGGACATGGTCACTAATGATCTTCTAATTGTCAGATTCTATAATAATAGTAACGATAATAATGATGGCGATAGCAAAGGTTTATTGAGTCTTAATTATGTCAGGCATGGTTCTAAGTGATTTACGTGTATTAACTAACTTTACACTGTCCTATGAAGTAGGTGCTATTATCAATCAGATTTTAACAAGAAGGAAACTGTGGCACAGAGAGGTGTCCCTTGCTCAGGTCACAGAGTCAGAAAGTGGCAGAGCCAGGATGCAAACCCAATCATACTCCAACACCACACCTGTAACCACTATGCTATGTCACCTCTTCATTTGACTCTGCCCTCCACTAGATGTGGATGTTGCTTCCACTGACAATCCTTGGTTGGGGATATTGAAAAGCAGAGTGGGGGCGTGTACTATAGCAGCAGAGCTGGCAGTTAGGGGCAGGGATGCCCCTGCTGTTGACACTGAGAGGTCTGTGGCATGAGCCATGGTTGGCAGTCTTTCTGAAAGTCCTTTGGCCTGAGGCTGTGACTGGGCATGTACAGAAGGGCTGGCTGTAGAGGCTGTAACTTAGGGAGCCAAGGAGAGCCTAGGTGGGCACTTGGACGAGTCACCGGCATGGAGGAAGGGTCAGTTCCTCCAGATCTGGGGCACAGGAAGGGTCAGGAGGATGGTCCATGGGGAACCAGAGTGACTTTCAAAGCCTTTCTGTGGCACACTGGGGGCTTCAAGATCTGTGGTTTCCTGTGCATGAGTGGCCTTGTCTTTTCTTCAGGCTCTGTGATGATGATAAATGCCTAATGTGCCTCGGTGGTCCACACATCTTTAGGACTTGGGTTAAAATGGCAAATTGGCTATTCTGACAAAGCAGACAGTATCCTCTCGCACCCTCATTAGCTTCCTCTCAGCCTCCCTAGGGGTACAGTGGAGCTGGATGGAAAAAGCAGAGCCCAATGCGGTCCGCCCATGTACCTGTCTGTACCCTATAGAGATGTGAGAAGAAAGGTGGGAAGAGAAAGTGACATTTTGGAATGCTATTTTGAAGGAAAACCCTCAAAAATGAAATAAAGCTTTAAGTAACTGAAATACAGATGCATTAGCTTGCCTATTTTGGGATAAGTTATTTTTTCAGATGCACCTAAAGCAATTTAGCCACTCATAAATTTGACGAGTCAAGACATAATCCCTTAAAAAGCAATGTTGAGTACTTTGCCTGTTATTTTACAGACAGCATTTAGTAACCATATAAATGCTGTGAGAGTCGACAGTTTAAATATTCCTGACACTCCTAATCAATGAAGAGAATCGCTAAGGGAAGACCCTGGAAGTATCCTGGAGCAAGCTCACGCACTCTGTCTGTGAGTGTACACGTATGTGTGCATGGATGAGGACAGCTTTGTTTGTGTAAAGACATTTTATTTTGTCAACAGAATGAAAATAATTTGACCATGGCAATCCTGACTCTCTATGGCAGAGAAAGCTTTGATTGGTCTCTGTCTCCAGAATAAAGTACCTTGGGTCTCTGGTAATCTTATGGCTACTTAAATAATTTACTCAAATGGGTACCAAACAGGACAGTGTCTATTTTGGGAGCCCAGTTTCTCCCATGAATTTCCTACCTCCTCTCGAAATCCATACCTCTGTTGGAAACATCTCTCTGATGCTCTGCTAGTCCTATAGAAGACCCCCACTCTCTGTTCCCTGGGCAGAAGCTCTAATTACTTAGAATTATCCTTTCTCACTCTCTTCCTCTTAATAATAGAACATTACCCCCACCCTGAGTTTTAGCTGGAACATGGCTGGCTTCCACCCAGATAACTCAGCCACCCAGGCTGAGTAATCAGCCTCCCTACTGTCTAACTGTGGCATGTAATTAAATTTTGGCCAAGAAAGTGAGAATGGAAGTGATGTATGCAAACTTCCAGATTGAATTTTATAATGAAGCTATGTGTCTTTCCTTCTTTCTTTCCCTGTCTCCTCTGGCTAGGAATTGGCAATAGAAGCTGCTCCCTTGGACCCAGAGATGGATACTTCAGATTGAGGATGGCAAAGCTGTCCAACCTTCCTGGACTGTTCGATGAGAGAATGGAACTTCTATTTATTTAAGCCTCTGGATTTGGGGTCTCTTTGTTATACCAGCTTAACCTGTAACCCAACTAAGACATGACATAAAAGATCTATATGTAGGGCCCATTTGTACCCTGAAATATTCTCGTTGACTTCTCCCCCAACAGCCCAGATCTACTTCCTGAAGACCAGACAGAATTTCCTGAGAATGGAACCCAGAGCGTTGTGGTTTGTTTAAACTATTACCGCTTGAAGAGTTAAGAAATGGAATTTATTGCAGTAGCTGGGAGAATACCCCCAGAAATTCACAAATAAACGTTTTGTTGTTGCTGATTGTGTAACTTTTGATTTTGATATAATCTCAAACTTATGCAAAACTTATAGAAAAGTTGCAAGAAAAATACAAGACCTTCTGCAAACCCCTTTTCCAGCTTCACCAACTGTTCATATTGTATTCATTTACTTTATCCTCTTTGTCATTTACATTCTCCTCTGTTATATGTGTGCGTATCTATCAGTATAGTATTTTTTTCTGAATTACTTGAGAGCAAGCAGACTGTCTTTCATGATCTTGCACTTTTTGAAAAACATAGCCCAATTATTTGTAGAATGTTCCTCAGTCATGATTAGATTCAGGTTATGCATTCTGGGCAAGAATATCACAGAAGTGATGTGCCTTATCAGTGCATCATACCAGGAGGCAAATGATTCTGTTACCGCACAAAGGACATGATCTTCTCGCTGTGAGACAAAAGCCAATCGTCAAGAGGCAGGATGGTGGAAAAGAAAGGGCAGTTTATTACATCTTGCTAGCAAGGGGTAAGATGGCCACCTAATGTCTCAAAGAACCATCTTACAGAACAAAGACTACAGGCCAGTTATATAGAGGGCTGGTCTCTGAGTGGGGGAGGCATCTGGTCCCAGGGTGGGGCATCCATCTGATTACTGGGTGGAGGCATCCATCTGGTCTTAGTTCCTGGCAGTCTTTTGTTTTACTTTATATGCATCAGAGACTGGAGCAACACCCTATACCCTGATCCTTTAGTTGTCATTGATGATGGCTATCAGCATAGACTCTCTGCCCAGGGGTCATCACATTCCTAAGGAACTCAAAAGAATAAGGTTATCAACTTATAGCAGCTGGGAGGGACCATAAAGTCCAGAGTTAATCAGAGGTCATTCCAAGTCACAATATGGTTTCCCCTCTACAATATGGCTTCCCTTATGTCAACTCTGTATTGAGCCGGTATCAATGCCCATTTGTCACTTTGATCGCTGGGTTAAGATGATATCCACCAGATTTCTCCATTGTAAAGTCACTCTTTTTTTTTAATAATTAGTCAACAATGTGTGGGCACATTCACCATGTAAATATGCTGTTACTCACCACACTGTCACCACCAGTTTTAACATTCACTGATGATTTTATACACTAGGATAACATACTTGAAGAAAGTATGTTATCTTAAAAAGTTTCTTAGGGGTATCCACCTTGGAAGAAAGAGGCCTGGAGTCTAGTTTCAGCCCATCGACTCCAGACTTTGATTTCCACTTTTGTAAAATGGATCGGGGGGGGGGGTGTCATGTTCTTGGATGAAATGGCCTCTATCCAGCTCTCAGAATCTAAGGATCTAGTGTTTGTAGGTAGGGGCCCTCCTGGCATCCTGGGAAGACCAGTTCTTTGAGGTGCAAGACTATCACATGCTTTGTAGGATTCTTTTAGCATTCCTGGCTGCTGTTCATTGAAGTCTCAGAAGTTTTCTGCACTGGAGAGGTTTTAAAATGTGGTTGTTCATTCTTTGACACTTCTCCCATCAAGAGGGGGGTGGGTCTATGTTACCTCCTCTTGAATCTGGGTGTGCTTGTGCTTGCTCTGGCCAACACAGTACAGCAAAAGTGACACTATGTGACCTCTGAGGTTTGGTCCTAAAAGGCTATGTACCTTCCCTCTTGTTTGCAGGAAGTCTTAATCTTGGAGGCCAGAGACACCATGTAAGAAGTTGGCTACCCCCGGAGTGTCATGCTATGACAAAGTCTATGTGTAAATAGTTGTCTTGGTCAACGGTTCCAGCTAAACCCAGCCTTTGAGTCATCTCGGCCCAGGCACCAAACATGTGAGTGAAGAAGTCTCCACATAATTCTGGTCTCTGGTTATTTGAGAACTTCTCAGCTATTTGAATCTTCCTAGCTGAGATCCCAGGTGTTGTGGAGCAGAGACAACTGTACCCTATCTGAATTCCTGACCCACAAAATCTGTGAGCGTAATAACATGGTGGTTTTATGCCATTTTAATTTGGAGGGGTTTGCTGTGCAGCAACAGATAACTGGAGCATCCACCCCTTTCCAAGCCCCCCTTAGGGGACTGTACCCCCCTCAGGTGGGAGCCACTGTGGATTCTATCCTAATGTTTTCTCTTTCTACTACTTGTTGACAAAATATACTTTAAATCAGAATATTCTGACACGGTGAATGCGGTCTGTCTCTTCTGTGTCTTTTTGGGGACAAGGTCATGACACGTGTGGGTTTTTTGTAATGTCAGAAGCCCTGAAACTTGAGCCTGCTTACCCTCTGAAGTTTATAAAGAACCATGGCATGTTTATGGGACACTGATAACTTCCACACAATAATTACTTAACATAAGAAATGTCAGTTGTACTCTGCTTTTGTAATAGCTGTGTTCCTGAAAAGGTGGTGTGATAAAATGAATTCTACAGAGGGGGTCATATTTCTCTAGAGGCATGACTTATAAATTTGGTGATGTATTCTGGAGTCTTCTGTCTTATTGCCTTGACACTGAAGACTGGGTAAGTGGGGAGAGTGAGAGCTTGTGAGTGATCTCTATCTTCACTTGACATATGTGCCGTGATCGCCTTCTCTTGACATCAAATGGCTGCCCAATCTGGGAGGGAAGCAGAACTCTAAATATTGCTCATTTGTTCATTCAACAAACCAGGATTTGTACTAGGTTTTAGTGATAGAGCATTGAAGAAGACACAGTTCCTGCACTCATGGAGCTTACAATCAACCTAGGAGGACAATGAACAGTTAATTTACAAGTTTGGTGAATATGATAGCACTGTGCTTCTCAAACTGTCTGTGGCAAAGGACCTGTTCATTCTTCTCATCTATCTATCTATCTATCTATCTATCTATCTATCTATCTATCTATCTATCACCTATCATCTTTTTAGCGTTTTGGATTTCTAATCTGTAATGGATAGATATATTCTTTATTACATGTGACTAGATAACAGTTTGAGCCAATGGGATTCACCACCCAAGTCTGACAAGCCCAGATTAGTGTGTACACTGTTAAATAAAGATGAGTCCACAGATTACTTCCTTGGATGTTGTGGCAATGTCAAATTGCTATACAGGTATTGACATGTTTACTTTTAAATTCTGTATTTATCTCATTGCAGATGATTGACAAATAGTTCACATGCTGGCCCTAGTCCAAGGACCACACTTTGAGTAACACAACTATAGATAAGTAGTGTAGGAGGGTGTCATGTTGTCAGTTGCCCTTCTTCATACATTTCTCAACAAAAACTAGAAAATTGGAGGGAATTTTCTCACCATGCGCAGACTGTCTTAACTTCTTATTCTTTAATTTTAGGCTGATCACAGGAGAATTGACTAGCAGAGGCCAGGAGCCATCACTCCATCTCTTAGAATCTACTAGGATATGCAGGTTCCTTTCACGTTGTTCCCAGAATATTTGGTTCAGGGTCTGGTGGGGAGGATGCAGACAGAGTTAACTTGTGGTATCTAAGTTCCTACCTAGTGTTGATACGATTCTCTAAGGTACAATGTTCTCTGGAGGGAACTTCTTAAGGAAGAAAGTGACTCTTAAAATAGCTTTAAATCACTCCACTTATGAAATTCTCAGTGATATCATCTGAATTTTACAGGTAAAGAAATGGTAACATACTAATTAAGGAACTCTCTTGGGTGAAAAGGTAAGTAGGAAAAGGGACACTCAAATTCTGAATAATTTTTTCTAGAATTTTAAAAACTGAAATATAAAACCAATTTCAAAGTTTGGAGGAGAGTAGCTTTTTATGACCTAGACTTTCTTAATAATTCCAATTATAAATATTTTTCTTATAAATAATTTCTCCTTAAAATTAAATAATCCAAAATGCAATGAGCTAGGCAGAATATTGTCCTCAAACCCTAGCTTGCTTTGTGCAAAATGAGGAAAAAAGTGTGCTCTATCCCAGACTCTGTCTCCCAGTCTGACATGGGAGGACTGGCCTCGGGAGCATGCAGAGGGTGAGGCCTCCAGGGAAGATCACGTGGCCCCTCTACTACTCTTGTTGAATCTGGCCAAGGAGTAGAACTTTGCAACAGAGCAGGGAAATCAGCTAATCATTGACATCTTGCCAGCTGTGGAGTATTTTCAGGGAGGAATTGGAGCTGGCATATCAAATCCTGCTGCTTGTGTCCAGATCTATTTGTCTGAAAAAAATTGTTCCCACCTTAAAAAACAAATCCAAAGATCAAACAATGACGGCAACATCTAAACCACACAAGATATACAAAGGCCACCTAATAGTCATTTCTCCTGCTCTTCCTTCAAAATACTAGTGTTTATTTAATAGACCCACAGTCCCAGGATAGAAACAAACAGATCAGTCACTAGGGTGTTCCATTGTGCCCATCATCTTGACGTCCGGAGATGGTATTTATCTGAGTCTAAAAGTCATCACACGGTCACAGGTGCAACTGATGTGGCATGACATTGGTGCTATATAAAGGGCTGTGAGTGACAGCATGGAGGCAGAGGAAATTATGTCTGAGTGCTCCAGGAAGCCAGCCCATCTCCCAGTCCTCCTGCCTCCCTCTGCCTTACCAGAGTCACCTCCTGGTCACGGCCACCATGTCTCATCATTGACTTCAATAGCAGTTGGCACTCCGCTTGCCACCTGCTCTGCCTGTGGCCAAGAAAGATGAATGTCTAACGGGCCCATCTTTCTCTGCTGGGAGGAGCTCGTTTTTGTTTTGCTCCCTCGCATGGAGCTGTGCTTATTTCTCAGACAGGATACAAGTTTCACAGGTAGAGTCTGCCTATATCCAGAAGACAAAGATTGAGGCTTGAGATTTATGAGCTAAACAAGACTCTGGCACAAACCAGAAACTTAAGGACAGTAAAGGCAGTGTGGGTCCTCAGCATTTTAATCACTGATTTATGAACGGGGGAGAACACCTATCTACTACAAGGGAGTCAAATCAAAGCCAGTGCTTTATGCAGCTTAAATAAATGAAACACCACAAGAAACTTCAGGTTGTCCTAGTCACGCTGGGGGGCTGGTGGCTTGAGTTGAAGGCCATGCCCTGGGGATTTTGGAATGGTCATTGTGGAGAATGAGCAGTGGTCAGCAACATTTTGGTTATGGGCAGAGTCACCACCTACCCAGGATCTCCCAGAGTTGAATCTCTGGTAGGAGCCTCTGTCTACAAATTGCATCTTTTGGGAGCCACTTGTGTATTCTTAGGACATAAAGGCTTATATAGAAAATTTCATGGATGTTCACAACTCCCCAAGAGCCCTGCTTCCAACGAGGAAGGAAAATACATGACTGAAGTCTGTCAAGTATGATGTGCATAGAAAAAGCATGGCCTAGGAGTCATGGCACCTTCGCTCTAGGTATTGCCAACGGGGATATGATGACCTACTAGCACAGGATAAGAGTAAAGCATGTTAGGTCCATCTGGAAAGGAGATCACAAATGAATTAAGCCAAAGAGTAGTAGGGATAATAACACTGCTCCTGATCCCTGTCCTGGCACCAGCGTTCTAACCCAGGAAGGACCCCACACAAAGTCCAAATCACAGAATCCCGAAATTGTTGTAACTCAGACTCAGTCTGGATCAGTATCACTTTTGTCATCTATAAAATGGACAGATTTTGATGTACCTAAGGGCTCCCTAGGTAACTCACTAGATTTTGTGGTCACATGAAATAGGACACTGTGCAAGGTGGGTTGTGTGTACACAGGCAGTTGGGGTGGGGGTAGGAATGGGGCGAGGTGTCCTGTAGGACTCAGTGAGGGGAACTGGAAGCTTCAGCTCTGCTACTGTGGTGAGCGCTGCTGGGCACATATCACAAAGCTTGCCCAGTGTATGCCTTCGGGGAGACTTCTCTCAGGGAACAAAACTCTGATAGTTTTTTAAGTAGTATATTCATTTGTTCATTTAGTTATCGATTTTTGCATTATTTAATTCAGTAATTCAAGAGATATTTATATGTGTAAAAAGTCTGCCAACCCCTCTTGCTAGGATATTTTTGGGGCCCCCAGCTTAAGTTCTTTTGGAAGGTTTACCCTATTCATTCATTCATTCATTCAATAACATTCAGTAACATTCTTGCCCCGTGGAGTTTGCCTTCTCATACATGGCTCTTTAGCAGAGAAGAACAAACAGTTCTTCGTCCAAGATCTCTGCTGTGGAGTTGGGGTGATTTGTGGCTGCTTAGGAGACAACCTCATCTACAAACTCTTCCCAGAGCTGGCCAAAGTCTTGCCTCACGGGGTCCTCCAGAAGGTGGGTATCAGTATTTGCTTGGGAGGAGATATGTTAGGAGGAAGGGCAGTGATTCTTTTTTTTTTGTGAGGGAGATCAGCCCTGAGCTAACATCTGATGCCAATCCTCCTCTTTTGGCTGAGGAAGATTGGCCCTGAGCTAACATTTGTGCCCATCTTCCACCACTTTATATGGGACGCCACCACAGCATGGCTTGACAAGCGGTGTGTTGGTGCGCGCCCGGGATCCGAAACTGCGAACCCCGGGCCACCGAAGCGGAGTGCGTGCACTTAACTGCTATGCCACTGGGCCGGCCCCCCAGTGATTCTTTTTTTAAGACTTCTCCTTGGATGTTTTGAAGGTCGCAGCTGTGTACCTGTGACAGCACTAAGCAGAAGGAGCAGAGTCATTGTATCCTTGAGTTAGCTTTGCCATTACTGGTTACCCACCCTTTTTATCGTTTACCTTGTATTATCAACCCTAGCTGACTTCCCTCCTATTTCTCTTTACCTGTTCTTCAAGGTTCAGCTCATGCGCCCATTCTTCAAGGAAACTCCCTGACTGTAGCAGGTTGATTATATATGGCTCCTCGGAGCATCTTTGTCTCTTAGTATCTGTCTGCACGTTTCATGGAGGCCTTGAGGGCTTCATAGATCACGGAGGGCATATTATCTCTGTCTGTCTAGACTCTGGCCTCTTGGGAGAGCAAGCATTAAGTGCTGTCACTCCTGCCTGTTCTTGAACAGTGGACACATTGTTCCGTGGGCACTGATGACTTCATGGTGCTACTTGAGTGGCCAGGTAGGCAGCTGGATCACACTCTGTGGTTACCTTGGTAGGGCTTTCTGTACCGGTAAGAACTTAACACCAGCAGCGGTGAGGCGCATCTCCAGCTGTTTCCACTAGATATGTTTAGTCCTTAGTGGTGCCCTGAGGGCTCCTGCCTTCATCTCTGCAGATTTTCCTGTTGGAAATTTGCATGTGTCAGTTTGCCTGCAGACACTGCTCTGGTGTCACAATTGCAACTTGATGAGAGTAATTTTCCCAAATGAAACAATCCTGGCGATTAGCTCCAGCTCCCTTCTGCCAGCCAGTATGGTTGGGATGGGCTGCACTGTCTACACACACACACACACACACACACACACGCACACACAAGCACACACGCAGCATGAGGGTCCGGTTTCCTGGGCATTCTAGGACTCACCGGAGGAGTTCGCTCTGTAAGCCCTCCCTCCCCTCCCGAGTTAACAGCAGTGTCCCAGATACATGCATAACAGGTTTCCAATTTATTTCTTTTCAACAGCCCTTGGCAAACATTTCTTCCCCCCTTTCTCTCTTTATTGCTTGCCTTTACTTTATCTGCTAAATCCCTGCTTGTGGGTCTCCAGCTGCCTTTATAGCACCTGCCCTTGTTAATATCTTCCTGTTGTTGCAGTTACTGCCTTGGGGTCTTAATGATGAACAGGTGGATATTATCAGGTCACTTTCAGAAAAGGATGGGAAGGGAACCTATTACCAACCAAGGCATTATGTAGGTTATCTCATTTAAAACCATCCTTGTGCAGTAAATATTATTTCCCTGACTTTAGGATGAGAAAACCTATCCCCAGGAAAGCCCCTAAATATCTTTCTTTTGAAATGCCCTATAAGTGTCAATCTCTCTTCTGCTCAAGTTCTTGCAATGGAGTCCTAGGATCTATTACAGAATAAAGATCACATTCCTTAGCTCGATATTCAAAATTCCTTGTGGCCTGGCCCTAATCTACATTTTCTCATGACTTTATAAATATTTAGTTATAATCACATTGAGCTTTTTATCCTTCTGCACAAGGACCTAATTCTTTCCCACCTGTATGCCTTTCCTCCTGTGAGTCTCCCCATTAGAATGCCCTCCTCAAACCATATTTCTCACAAACATAGGTTATGCTTAATTACCAGGAAGCAGCTAAAAAATCACAATCTCTACACAAACCCACCTGACCTCCTCAGTTGGGAATAATTGTTCCCGCTCCACCTACCATAACACCTAACCTGGATCTCTCTCCTTGTCATCGCCCCGTCTGAAGCTGTGATCTCCTTGAAGATGATACTTGTGTCTGATTTTAATTTATCATCCCACAATATGGCTGGGGCAGTGCTTTTCTCAGAGTTGATGCTTAAAAACAAAATAGTTGTTGAATTAATGGTTTGGGGGAAGTCACTCCATCTTCTTCTAACTACTGTCTCCATCTGTGGTTAATAACTAGTACTAATTAAGACAATTCTGACTAAAACTTATGAAACACAAAAATCTGTGCTAAATGATTAGCTTTCTGAAAATTTTGCTTAATGAAGCTAGTTCTTTCCTACTTCCTAAATGGTTTATCTTCAGTGACTATCTTTATATTTTGTTAAATAGACATGGGTATATTTTAATGTAACTTGAACTTTCAAAATAGTTAAAATTTTTTCCACTAGAATAGGACATATGCAAATCAGGTTCAAAGTAGGCTAATCTCTTTATCCATAGACAATTAGTGGTTATGCAAAAATATACACATGAAATACGAAATCTGCCTACCAAAGAACTCGTGTAGTGTTCTTACCTCTCTTGACTTGCATTTAACTATTCATTTAATCAATAAGCATTTATATATACCGACATAAATCTTACCTAAATTTCAGACCTTCAACAACTATTTTGTTTTTAAACATAGCTCAATAACTCTATGCAGATGATCCACAGCCTTCTGGAACCCAAGTTACATAAAATTGAATTTATAATCCCATACCCTTGTCCAGTCACCAAGCCAAGCCACATGTAACCTGTTTTGTCTGCTCTATCTAGATCAAATAGCAGCACCCACACCATTTCCTTAGTAAATCTGATAATTATCCTCTATTTTACTTCTTCTCTCTTTTTCCTCAATCCTTCCAAACCAATCAATTATTCAGTAGTATTGATTATACTACAGAAATATCTGTAATATATTGTCCCCTTTCTTTCCCTCCACTGCTCTTGTGTGCAGTTTTTTTGAATAAAACAAAAAAATTGGCCAATATCATTAACAATAAATTTAATGTATTAAGAATCTATGATATCCCAATGACATACGAGGTTCTTTATAGATGTTATCTCATTTAACACTCATAAAAACCTCTTTAAGGAAGGCATTTCAAACAAAATTTTTCTTAAACGAAGAGATGGAGACTTAGAAAGTTGAACTGCCCAGTTTCACATCCAATAAGTGGCAAAATGGGATTTAAAGTTAGTGTCTGTGACTCCAAAGTCTAATCTTTTTTGCTATACTACATTGTTTCTCAGTGAAGAAAATGATAGTTTTTATTTTTTTTTGTGAGGAGGACTAGCCCTGAGCTAACATCTGATGCCAATCCTCCCCTTTGTTCTTGAGGAAGATTGGCCCTGAGCTAACATACGTAGCCATCTTCCTCTACTTTATATGGGATGCCACCACAGCTTGGCTTAACAGGCAGTGCGTTGGTGCGCGCCCGGGATCCGAATCTGCGAACCCCAGGCCGCCGCAGCGGAGCGCGCGCACTTAACTGCTTGCGCCACTGGGCCCGCCCTGAAAAGGACAGTTTTGATTAACAATATTCATCAGTTTATTCTGCAGATCCATTGAACATGCATATGTGCCGGGCTTTGTATTAGACTGAGGATATAGTGAGGGATACGTTCCTAGAGGAACTCCTAGGATCATCAGGATGGGCTAGGCTATGCTACTGTAAGAGACATCTGGAATATCTCAATCACTTTGAAAACACAAGTTTTATTGCTCACATACACCACTTGCCTACTGATAGTTGGCTGAGAGCTCTGCTCTGTGTCATCCCCTTCCTCACCCAGGACCCAGGGTGATGGAGCAGCCGCTTTCTGGAATATTGTTTGTTACTTTGACAGGGACAGTAGGGTTTGGTGAAGCAAGTACTGGCTCTTAAAGCTTCTAACCACAAGTGTTGTCATCTAGTTAGAAATTCATACTTTGTTGGCCAAAGGAAATCACATGGCCAAGAGCAGGAAAGCAGGAAGGTATAGGGAAGGGCAGTAAATATTGCTGAACAGTAATACAGTTTATCACAGGTAGCAGACACATAGATGTATAAAGTTAATCACACACATACTGCTGGGAAAGGGTTTTAGTCTCATTTCCCTTCATCAGAAATATCCTGTGGAAGGAAAGCTTGCTAATACGACTGATCATTGTTCAAGGCACTAATTGTGCTCTTTGGCACTTCCCACTGCCCTGAGGTAGACAGACCTGGATAGAGATTGTCCTTAGGAAAGAGCTGTCTCATGTCCCTCTCTCTCTATTCTGCAATATTTGGTAAAATTGGCAAAACTAGGTGGCACCTTCTTTGGTACCTAACCTCCCTTTTCCTCCTTGCTCTGGTATTCCTTTCTTTATGTGGCCACTAAGATGGTGGTAAGAGGCCAAGTTCAGACTTCACAGCAATGGGAGAGAGGAACTAGGAGGCCCTATGTAGGCCTTGAGCCAAATCCACTTCTCTAACCCAACTTTTAGGTGAGCTCAGCATTGGGTGTGGGACACCCTTTGAGCTACCAGCAGAATAGTGCTTTGTATCCCATTTGGCTACAGTTCCTTGAGACTATTTCCATCCGATTCCCATTGGGAGAAGCAGTGATTAGCAGGATTTAATTTTTTCCTTTTTGGACCTTTGCCTTAACACCATCAAATTCCCACTGGTATTCATAAAACATGCTGGTGGAAGCACACACATAGTTTATGGATCACAGAGGAAAACAAAATGACCAGTGTATTCTGCAGGTAGGTAAGTCAGGGAAGGATGAGCCCCTTAGGTCTTGAAGAGTGAGAAGAAGGAGTAGGGCAGAAGAAACAGCAAACATGCAGAGTCAAGAATGAGCATAGCATCTTAGACGAATAACAAGTGAATATGACAGATTCAGAGCAAAGGCTTTTTAGTAGAATTTGTCAAAAACTAAAGCTGGAAAGGCCAGATTGTTAAAGGCTGCTAGACAATAAAAATCTTAAACTTCTATTTTTCATTTCCGAATGTGTAGTACTTGTTATCCTACCTAGGACAGAACAGACACTTAATCATTATTCAGGGAATGAATGAATTAATGAATGAATAACGAATATAATGGGTATAGGTTATTTACTATATATAGGCATTAGATTATTATATCTCTACAAGAACTCAGTATAATAAATTACTATTGTTATGCCCATAGTAAATACGGGAAAACCGAGGCTTAGAGATATTAAGAATTTGATGTATCATGCATCTATTAAGATGTCTTTGCCTTCAAGTAAAGCTATACTTGTGAGATAATAGAAAATATATATATTGGTCTCTGTCCCTGGTTCCTGGCACAGAACGCCTAAAACCCTGGTAATTTCCTAAGTGATAAAAACACTAGGAGCATCTTTTGTTCTATTGAGGTGACTCTGGGTGGGCTCCTGGATGGGGCTGGTCACAAGAAAGACTAAACCATGGTTAGAACCTTGGAATTTTCAGCTCCACCCCCACTCCGCCCCCCCCACCCGACTTCTCCAGAGAGTGAGGAGGGGCTGGAAATGGAGTCAATAATTGATCATGCCTAAGTGAGGAAGCCTCCATAAAATCCCAACAGTAGGGGGTTCAAGGAGCTTCCAGGTTGAAGTATTTCTCAAAGTTCTGTGAGCCACTGGGGCAAACTAATTGAATCCACGGAGGGGGTTGTTGGAACCTTCAATCTATAGCCAGTTGGTCAGAAGCACAGGTGATAACCAGAGCTTGAAATGGGCATCTGAAGCATGTGTATGGGGGCAGCCTTAGGGGACTGAGCCCTTAACCTGTGGGATCTGATGCTATCTCCAAGTAAACAATGTCAGAATTGAGTTGATACACTTATCTAAAAATGTTTTAAATAACGATAAAAAGAAAGGAATGTTTACTATTTCTTGTAAAAGAGTTATGGTGGTATTCCTTTCAGGGTTAATTTTGCAGCTCAATACTGTTACTAGGGTCCCAAGGCCTTTCTACTCTTCTGTTCTCAGCCCTTGTGTTTTCCCCCTGTGGTTACAAAATGACTGCCACAGTTCCAGACCTCACATGAAAGTGTGATGGTGTCAACTGACGAAGAGGGACGCTTACTCTCTGTGTGTCCTTAATATGAAAGAAATTATCACTGACTATCTTTGGGAAAATATCTCAATAAGCTTTTTGGTGCGGTCATGAGAGCATGATCTATCTATCTATAAATTGTAAAACAGAGCGAGTTGCACTGCTCTATTTAAGATGTTAGATAAAATTTGGGATTGGGGCAGGCAGAGAAGTGAGAGAGAGAGAGGTAACAAGATTAATACAAAAAAGTCCAGTGAGTTGAGCAACATTACAAGGTCTTGCATTTAATTGGAAGTCTGGGAGGCTGAAAGAATTTTTGGGAATTAAAAATTTTTTAATTTTAAAACAAATTCTTTGTATTCCTGTGATCTATATTCCCTCCATCTTCCTGATTCCTCTCTAAAGCCTGAAGCATTTACAAATTCTGCATGTTTGTTTTGAAGAGAAAGTCAGGAGAAGGGTCTGTATTCCCTGACCTCAGCTCGTATAAAAGTCTGAATTTAGATTAATGTTGGGAAGACTTAGATGTCACCCATTACAGGAACTTAAAGAGTAAGCCCTGAAGATCCTCAGAAATCTTGAGGAAGACATTGGAATTTCCATAGGATATGAGATAGAACCTTGGGATGATTTTATTTAATTTTCAAAAGACAAGAAGGCCTCAGATGACATGTGGGTCACATAGAAAATGTTACATTAAGTATTCCTAAATGTCAATCTTTGCCTGCATTTCTGATAATCCCTATGTATAAATTCCCATACAAGCAATTACTGGTCGGAGGTTGTGGACATATAGAAAGCCCTTGAAATGCACTGCCAAGTGCTGTGAGAGGCCTCACTTCCCCATACCCTTGCCATCACTGGAGGGTATTGTGATGTTTTAAAAACCTTGTGTCTGAAGATTTTAAGTGCCTGATCCTAAGAAAGTGTCCATGTTTTCTTCCGGAAATCCCTGACCACCTCCAGCCACAGTCACTATCCATAGTCTGGGTGTTTTCGATTATGTCTCCTCTAAGAAGAAGCAGAAAAATGTGTGTTGCGGGGAGGACGAAAGGAGCATGGGTTGAATGAGGGATCCAGGATGCTTAGTGTCAAGAAAAGTAGAAATAGCAAGTGGTGAGGTCTTATAGGAAATGAGCACCTCTCCTGAGAAACTGAATTTCTGTGAAGGATCTTTAAGGCTGAGATATCTTAGCCCCAAACTTGAGGTTAGGTGCTGTCTCTGGAGGATATTCTAATTTCCTCTTTATCCCCCACTACCTACTACCCCCACTGCCTGCAAGCACATACACACACCACAGTCCTGGGCCACTTTCTGAGGCTGCAAAGCTATTGCTTTGTCCTGAAAATGTAGATTGCATGGTAAGATTTCATCAAAACTCGTTTCTTCTGAGTAGCTTTGAAGGTAGGACCCATAGTGGCAAGGGGGTGGGAGAAGCGCTCGTTTTGCACTGACCAGCGCTCTCTCCTTTTCAGAAGGAATCCGTCTTTTGCCTTTGGCTACCTGGATTAGAGGCAGGTCCACTCACAGGAAACAGAGCCCAGCACAGCTCTGGAGGCCTGGGCTGTATTTGGGCTCCATGGGAGAAACCTAATGAGGGATAACACTAGGAAAAATTAACTAATCAGGTAATATTTTGTTTCTTTTCTACATCTGCTGCCGTATGAGTGCTGTGTGCGTCTGGGGGACAGAATAGGGCATGAGAAACGCAGCTGGGCACCAGATAACTTGAGGTCCTTCCGCAGGGAATTTCTATGTTATAGTGAGGCAGTCTGAATTGACCTCCAGAGGAAACTTACCAAGCTCTGAAATCCAGTTTGCCTAAATTCATTTCATTTAAATATATATGCTAGTGAGGATGGGGAATTATTAAACTTAGGATATGTCACTTGAAATGTAATGTTGTCATCATCATCATGATCATCATCATCATCCCTCACCATCACCATCATCACTTTCATCATCATCTCAGTTTCTCTTAGAATCATGGAAGCCCAGAGTTGATTACTCACAGTGGTCTGTTCTTTTCCTCAATCCACCAGTATGAAGTTGCCTCAGGGCAGGGACCTTTTCTGTCCATTCATCTGTGTAATCTTAGTGTACCTACCAGACACGAGTAGGCACTCAACATGGAGGTACTAGATCAATGGGTGAATGCAGGCACAAACGAATAGTGTAACATCATTATTCATGCAAGATGCTGCTTTTGTTTTATTTTGCTTTAATTATTTTCCTTTTTAACTCCAATTCCCATTTTCCTTCTTGTGTAGGCGCTCTCTCCAGTGTATTTAATGCATGTCCTCCCAATTCAACTTCCATATTTATTTATATAGCTGTGTATCCCTAAAAAAACTGATATTATATGTACTTTAATTCATATGAATAACTGATTAAATCTCTTTCCCTTTACTTGACACTCTCATGTTATTCTGTGTAAAACTAGTTGACCATTTCTGACTGTTGCAGAGTATTTCAGAGTGGGCTTATACTACATTTCATGTGCCTATTCTCTAGTCATGGGCATCTAGGTTGCCTCTGACTTCCTGGTCACAAATCATGTGGATGTGGACATCCTCATAAATGTCTCCCTGTGGACCTGTGAGAACGTGCCTCTGGGATATCCACTCAGGGATGGGATGATTGGGATGTCATGGTCTATGTGTATGTTTAATTTCACTAAGTTTTACCAGACTCTCTCAGGAAAGGCACCTGCAGTGCATGAATATTTCTATTTCCAACCTTTAGTTTTGCCTACTTTCTAATTTTTGCTTATCAGGTGATTGCAAAGTGAAACTCACTGATGACTACTGAGTGTGAGTATCTATTATTAGCCTTTTGGATCCCCTCTGAGCTGCCTGTTCTTATCCTTTGTCTATATTGTCTATATTGCTTCTTATCTTTTCTAGATGATTTACAGAAATTCTTCATATATGTATGGTAATTCCTTATTAATATCTTCTCCCAGGCTGCTCTGATTATTGCCTTTGCACAGAGTGACATTTGAGGTACAGGGATCTTTTTCTGTTTAGTTTTTTCCCTCATGGTTTTTGTATTTTGAGTTTTGTTTAATAAAGCCTTTCCCACTATAAGGTAAATACTTATCCAATCTGAGGTAAATATATATTCTACATTTCCTCTGTTAACTTAACACTATTGCTTTTCACAATCTATGTTTCTAATCCATATGTATATCTGAACTTGGTATATGAGAGACAGCATCACAAATCAGTGGAAGAATGAATAGATCACTTAGTAAAGCTTTGAGAAGAATTAGCTCATTATTATATTATAAAAAAATAGACCCAAGCCAATTAAAGACCTAACTGTTTTCCTTTTGATATATATTCTATCTCCTGCTATCGGTTGTTCTATTTGTTGTTTGTTTGAATAGTGCATGTTGTCTTCAGATACCTTACTTTTCTCTATGAGCTCACTTTTTATACCCTAGGGATCATCTCCTGCCTTGGCTAGTAATGCCATCAGGATGGAGGAGGAAACCTTAGGTCCCAGATTGTTCCTCTTGGTGAGTTTAGGGGGATGTGGAGTCTCTGGTATTGATATTTGTGTTCAATCATACCTTGTATCCTTTCTAGAAAATTTCTCAATGCATCCTATTTCAGGGCATCCCCCTCTGCGTAATGTGTGTAGGATGGTTGGGGAGTTGTAAACAGCTGCATTCCTACCTTGTGCTGAAGCAAGCCAGAAAAGGATGTGCTGGGGCCCTACTGGCAATCAAAGTGGTAGTATATCAGCTGTCTCCCAGTTGATCCCTGGCCTGCCCCACTTTAGGCCACTGCCCAAACTCGACCATCAATCTTCTGCCTCCCCAGAAGCTTCACACTTGTTGTTTAGTTTTTGAGTACCCCTCAAATACACAACCTTCCTTTTCCTCTTCTGGCGTCTTCAAAGTTGGTTGGGGAGAGTGCCAACAGCCTGTATTCATTGGCCATGATGTAAAGAACTGGAAGCCTGTCAGAAACCTGTCACATTGGGCATCAGGTATTGGAGATTTGTGCATGTCAAGCATAATTGTGGGATGCTGTATGAGCTTTTACTACATTAAATTGTTCAGATTGCATTTGTCATCTTTTAAGTTAAAAAAACTTTCAATATTTTAGTCTTATTTGTTGGACGCATAATTATAACAGCAGGTTTGTTGAAAATAATCATGTTAATTGAAGAGTAATCTCCATGAAATTCTATGTGCTCATAATTAATCATTAATTTGATCTTCCAACATCTTTATAAGAGCAGTAGGGTCTCTGTTTTATTTTACAAATGAAGAAACCAGGGTAAAGTTGCAAGTGACATACTCAAAACCACAATAGGTATTGGTGACACTTCCTGAGGCACAGTTGTGGAGGTCTCTGTTAAAAGCCTTGTGCTTCGATGACAACATGTCCCGGGGTCTCCTGGTTAGGTCCTGCAGCCAGTCTGGCTCTATTTTCAGGCTGATGGAAGCTATAGTCAATATTCAGCTTTCAGTAGGAAGGAGCAACCCACTGTTCACATCACCCCCATTTCAGATAAGTTGTGTGAGGAAAGAGTCTAGGAATGGAAACCCAGGGACATGGCTTCCAGCCCTGGTCACATGACCACCAGGATGCATGACTTTGGGCCAGTGTCTTATCTTCCCTGAACCTTAGGTTTCTAATCTGTGAATGATGAAGCAGACTTAGTACATCTCCTTTTTCACTCAGCTCTAAAGAGTTTAGGGTTTGTGTTTGGGGGGGTGGGCTCAAGCAGTCCCTGTCTTTCATCCAGAAGAACTGAATTTACTTCCTTCCAGACCAGAAAGTCTCAGCATCAAAGGTTTGGAAGGCTCTTTAGAGACAGCCTAGGCAGAGGCCAAGGCAGGGATTCCATTTGCATTGTGTGAGTCCAACAGTGCATTAGAAGCAGACATCTCTTCCAGTATATTGCTAGGTTTTCCATGGAAGGGGCAGCCAAAGCCTGTTTGCTTTAAGTGTTCACTGTCTTCAGAGTAAACCTGGCCCAACTTTTTTTGCCTCACTTCTTTCCTGCCTTCACCCTTTCTAGCCACCCTATGGTTTCCAGAGGCTGCTTTTGCAAATGTGTAGCCTGGCACAGGGCCATGCCCACAGAAGGTGCTCATAGAATATCGATTTGTGATGTGCTCATTGATCCCATTTTTGCAGCCATAATCTATTATTATCAACTCTATCAACACCTGGACCAGTTTTCATATTGGAAATTCAGGCACATGTTAACCTTCTAAAGCTCCCAGTTGTGGAATGAGATTGAATGAGGGAGGAGGAGACTGGATGATATCCAGCCCTGGATGGAAGGATGAGAAGAGTGGCGGAATTGAGTAGAAAGCCTGCCCCAGGCAGGGCTTCTGATGTTGGTGGATGAGCAGGGAGTAACTGGAGATCTCAGCATCCCATCTTTCTGGGTTATCGCTGAGCCCCATGCTGTGGCCCAGGTGACTGTTCCCTGTCTGGAGGCAGCAGAGAGGTAAAGGAGATCTTTAAAACTGCACAGCAGATGGCCGCTCTGTAGGAGTATCCATTTTGACAAAATAAACTGTGGATTTGTCCTAAGAACTCAGGCAGCAGAGATTGCAGCATCCTCCCTGGTCTCATGCTTGAAGACTTTTTCTCCCCATAATGAGAGTGCCGAGCAAGCAGGCCTTTCCCTGACAGTGCTGGAAGCAGGACAACTTGTGGCCGGGATGGATTTTTCTTCATTGATTCTAATCTTCTTCCTGACTGTCTGTCTTGGCTGCTTTGACATATTGAACACTGAATAGTCCCTGAGTAATTCTTGAACATTTGGGGATCGTTTTTATTTTTACAAGACAGTCAAATCCAATGGAGTGACCTATATAAGTACTAGAAGAAAATGAAGAAAAAAAAAAAATAACAAAGTGGTTTAGTTCTGGGAATAAACACAGACTCAATGACGATTAAAAACCATGCCAAACAAAAGGTTCACACCCAATCTTCAATAATTTCATAATTTCATAAGGATGCACAGAATCATGTAGAGATGAACAGGAACGGATAAAGGGCTTTCACAGCTGTGACTTCAGCCATGATTGATGAGAAAATGCTACTGGAGAGAGAAAAGGAAAATGAATATTTATTAATGGAATAAAGTGTCAGGGGCTTAAAATCTAAGGAGATCCATCATTTCACATTCAAGGTTGGATGCATTCAAAACAGAAGGTTCAATACAACAAACCCATAGCTGAGCCATAAACCAGAAAAATTCACAGGCACTTCTGTCATTCGGACCATGGGGGACTTCCTGGAGATGTTATTCCCATTTCAGCCCCCATTAACATCACCTGAACAGGGCAACATTACATGAGTTATCACTCCAGGAATGCTTGACAACAATTGCCTTCACATTTTAGAACACCCAGAGCTATGTGGTCTGGTCATTCACCCAGAAATTAATATATCGTGTCTGCGTACTTTCTCTGTATATGGTAGTTACAGTCTCTGTGCTGACAGCTTGGGAATTATTAGTAAGATTCCTTCTACCATAACTTCATCAGTTCTCCCTTTCACCTTGTAAGGGTAATGTTCACCCAACCGACAGCACCTCTTCAAATCTCCTTCCACATTTTCTTCCTATAAGAACCCCTTCCCTGTGGTTGCTCTCTTTAGCTTGGTCAATTAGTTAAGACTCAGAAAAGACTGTTTCCTTTTGGGGAAATGTTACTCACCTGACATTAACATCTTAAAAAAAATGAAAATTGGAAATCCAAGGAAGGCATTGTGGACCTCTTTTGTGATGATATTATTTCTCCATGTAAGCAGCTTATTCAGACAATTAACAATAGTGATATTGTGGCTTGTTGTTTTGACAGGGAAGGAGAAATTGACTGATGGCATTTAACTGCCTAATTTAATTTAAGGTGTTGAAGTGGTAGTGGAAGTTTCAGTGTGTAGACTTCAACTAAGGCGTAGCCCCCGAGCACATCATGCCTGTCCATGTAACAATACACACAATGTCCTTGACTCCCCAGGCTCCCGTGGGATCTATCTTACTTTATTATAGAATATGGCAGTGGTGGCTTATTGGTCCTATAAATCCACCTACACTAAGCTTTTGAAATCACTGTCCTGATAGATGGTCTGGGTCTTTAGACTGTCACACTCATGTTATTTCTGGGTGGCAAATCTTGGACTGCAGGAGCTGGCTATAACTGCTTTGTTGTATATGTTATGCCAGAAGAAAAGTTGCTATTCTGTTAGACAGTGTGTTTCAATTTATTTTAATCCACTGATTCTACCAAATCTTTAGCAATAGACATGGATGAGTTATGTCTGTTGGCCATCTTTGGGAGAAGGCAAAGAGAGTATAAGCTATATTGTTCATTCTTTTATATTGTGTATATTTCCCACCTCCCAAGATAGACTGGGCAGTTTGGTCCCTAGGAAAGGGCTGGACATAAAGTAGGTACCCAGCAAATATTTGATGGGTTAACTAATTAATAGTTCGTTACTTGGACAAAAAGAAATATTGGAGTTCTATTCTTCTGGAAAGGAGGATTCAGGTCCACTGATAATTATGTAACAATAGCTAGAAGGTATGTATTCAGGGAGGCTGCCAATCTCAAAGGATATAGTTTAAAAAGCCTCTGAGTTGAGCAAAAAGATGAATCATCTCTGCAGAGAGTTGTCTCGGATGGCTGCAAATTGGGGGTTGGGCAAGTGAGGAAGAATGATGAGAGATGAAGCTAGAAAAAGGTAGTTAGGGGCAAGACCCAGAATGTCCTGCTATTTTCTGGCTAAAGACTTTCATCTGTGTCCTATCAGCAATGAAGCATTAAGAATCTATGAGACCAAATTAAATAGATAATGCCTTATCAGATTTGGATTTTAGAAAGATTTCTTTAACAATCATAGATGAATGGAAGTTGGCAATAGTGGAGGAAGAAAAAAAAATGATAGAAGACGATTTCCACAAGCTAAGAAATAGCTGTAGTGTTATGAATTTAATTGTGTTTCCCCAAAACTCTTATGTTGAAGCCCTAACTCCCAGTATCTCAGAATGTGACTGTATTTGGAGACAGGGCCTTTAAATAGGTAATTAAGCTAAAGTGAGGCTGTTTGGGTGGGTTCCAATCCAATCTGGCTGGTGTCTTTATAAGAAGAGGAGGTTATGTGACAAGAGACAAACCAGGGCTGTACACGCACAGAGAAAAGGCTGTGGGAGGATACAGTGAGAAGGCACCCATCTGCAAGTCGAGAGAGGAGGCCTCAAGAGAAACTGAACCTGCTGACACCTTGATCTGGGACTTCCAGAACTGTGAGAAAATAAATTTCTGTTGTTTAAGGCACCCAGTCTGTGGTATTTTGTTATGGCAGCTGTGTTAGTCCGAGTTCTCCAGAGAAACAGAACCAATGGGATGTGTTTGTCTGTCTGTTTGTTTGTTAATGTATATATTTACTTATTTATTTTAAGGAATTGACTCACACCATTATAGAGGCTAAGAAATCCTTATAGCTGGCAAGTTGGAGACCCAAGGGAGCTGATGGTATAGTTCCAGTTTGAGTCCAAAGGCTTGAGAACCAGGAGAGCAGATGGTATAAGTTCTAGTACAAAAGCCAGCAGACTTGAGACCGAAGAAGAGCCAATGTTTCAGTCCAAGTTCAAAGGCAAGAAAAGACTGATGTTCCAGCTCAAGCAGTCTGGCAGAAGGAGTTCTCTCTTACTTGAGAAAGGGTCAGACTTTCTGTTTTATTCAGGCCTTCAACAGGTGATTGGGTGAGGCCCACCGAACATTAGCGAGGCAATCCACTCTACTCAGTCCACTGATTCAGATGTTAATCTCATCCAAAAACACCCTCACAGACACATCTAGCATAATGTTTGACCAAATATTGGGCACCACGTGGCACAATCAAGTGACACATAAAATTAACCATCACAGCTGCCCTAGCTCTGTACTAATACACATAGCAATGGAATGCATAAGAGGAGACAGGTTTGAGAAATATTTTAAGTGGAATCGTAAGGATCAGATGTGAGGAGTAAAGAACAGTGAGTCAATAATATCTTCAGTATTCCTACCCCAGATGATGGAGTCTGTGACGTGCAGGGGAAGCACAATACACACACACACACACACACACACACACACACACACACACACACACACACTCTCTCACACCGGCCTCTATTAGATATGCATAAAAGTTAAGGGGTAAATTGAACTTTAATCACTACAAACATTCTTTGCAGCTATTAGGAGCTAAACTGTTACACTGTAAGGATCTGTGCAAATTAATAATAAAGGTAAAGATGATGCATTAAGCTCATAGGAGAGACCTTGAGATCTTTAACCAAAACCTTTTAACTCATTTTTCATAGATATCTTTTTTTTTCCTGTATTTTCCCCGGAGCCCACATGGGATGAGAAGCACCACATTAGAGGGGAGTGTGAGTATACGTGTATTTTGATTTGCATACAGGAGAGTGTTCTAGTCGGGTGGATTAACCACGTGTAGTAATGACTGTCAAAGTCCAGTTTTGAGGGAAGAGAGAGCAAATCTATAGGAAGTAGTACATGAACTTAAAGGCACAAAGATTTGGCAACTTTTTGGCCAGAAACAAGCAGACACACACTCAGTGGTCCTGAGGTCATTGGTGTTTGGTAACTAAGTCATCAGTAAAAGGTTATATGTGATACTCAGATCTACTATCTAATTAGGCAGAGAAATAATTGGTAGGCTTAGAAATAGTCAAAATATAAAAGAGTTTTGCAGTAAAACTAATATGTGAGGTTACAGCCATTGGCAGGGAGTGAAAATGTGGGTGGAGATCCCTCATGATTGGACAAAGGGGTGAGTGCAGGCAGCAGGATGGGAGAGAGACTTCACACATATGGTTCATCCCAGGGCCCAGTCCTCCAGGACCCGACCTCCCAGGCCTGCTCCTGCTGCCTCCTTCTGCTGCACCTGCTGTGTGAGATGCTAATCTACAGAATGTCAACCCTGAATGGCACTGCCACCACTGATTGTTTTTCTCTCCCACAATTTCCCAGCCCCACCCCATGGTCCTTTGATTGGTGGAGGTGGGGGATTTGATGAGCCTCAGCAAACAGAAAAGTATGGGGGAATGAAACACATCCTGTCTTAAAAGGCTTTGCCTTTCCTTGTTATTTCAAAAGCTGCGGCTTCACATTTAGTCCAGTTGCTCTTCAGGTGGTCTCGTGGGTGGAATGAATTGGTTGGCAGAAGAGTGGACACTTGTTTGTTGAGAGATTGATGGCTTAGTGTCAAGAAGCCGTTGGCATTCTGCTGTGCAAGGGACTGCTCCCTCTTTGGTCTTTAATCTGTTAGTACAATTGCAAGTGAAAACTCACAAAGAATTGTATTACAAGCCATTTTTTGGTAGAACTCATGTGACACAGGGAGGCTAGTTCTATGTAAGCTGCTGATTCAACCTTTTGTGAAATAAATTTATCCTGTGATTAAAGGCCTATGTGTATGGGTAGGGGGAGGGAGCAGGGAGAGAAGGGGGAAGGGGTGAGCAGGTATAAATTCAGAGTGAGAGTCATTTGTCCAGTTAATAGAAAAGGCAATAGCAATATTTTTAAGAACTTGTCTCAGCATCCTACCTACATACATCCATGGAAATATTTACCACACAAATGAGCATGGAAGCAGATCCTGCCTGACTTGAACCTTCAGATGACCACAGCCTTGGCTGACCTCGATTGCCGCCTTGTGAGAGATCCTGAGATGGAAGATCTGGCTAAACCACACATCGGTTCCTGACCCACAGACACTGTGAGATAATAAATGTGTGTTGTTTTAAGCTGATAAATTATGGGATAATTTGTTACACAGCAATAGATAACTGATACACCACCTAAGATTTTGGATAAGGATAATTTAAGCTGAGGGTTAAGTCAATTACAGCAAAGAGATTTCTGTTGATACTAAGTATATTCACATTCAAACCATCCTCCCCATCTCCCACTCCCCACCTCTACCTGTCCAGGAGTATACATGGCCCTTGACAACATGCTATGCCAAATCTCGGTTTCTTGAAGTTGAAGAAGAAAAGTATTTGATGGTCAAAGTATTTGATTTCAAAGACACCTTTGGTTATACATTAATCTTAAGCTTTTTTTTTTTCCATTTTGATAAGTAATTAGGCCTAATAATCATATCAAATTGTGCCCAAAGCCAATAAAGAATCAGGTTCGCCACACTTACCAGCCCATTTAGAGACACCATGTTGAATAAACCATTAATATGAATGAGCCCTGCGATGATAGAAAAAATACAAGTTAAATTATAACAGCTCTTGCTTAAAGAACCTGTTTTTTTTTTTGTGGTTCCCACAGCCAAATATGACAAACACCTCTTGGCATTGTTCCTGCTTGGGGCTTAGGATGGTCAGTGATTCTGAGCCTGTGGTAATAGTCACACTATTTATTACTCTTTAAACTCAGATGACAGTCCCAGGCCTCAGAACTCTGGAAAAATGAGTATGCAAATTTGGCCAGAAAATGACTTTCATACCACCACAAAGCTGGCTGGCTCTGGCACCTGCTATTTTGGGTAGGAATGATTCCCTTTTCCCTTCATGGGGATGGGAAGACTAACATCCTACTCAATCTAGAAAACTCCGTCTAAAACAGTGCTGTCCGCAGAAATACAATGCAAGCCACAAACTCTAGCCCCATAGGTAATTTTAAATTTTCTAGTAGCCACATTAAAAAAGTAAAGCAAAATGGTTGAAATTAATATTAATAATGTATTTTATTTGACCCAATATGTCCACTGTTTTATCATTTCAACATGGAATTGAGATAAAAATCATTAATGAGATAGTTTACATTCTTTTTTTTCATAGTAAATCTTCAAAACCCAATGTGGATTTTATTGCACTTACAGCACATCTTAATTCACGCTACCCAGATTTCAAGTGCTCAATAGCCACACGTGGCTGGTGGCTACTGTGCTGGACAAGGCTGGTCTAGAATGTGTGCAGAGCGGCCCCTGCTTCATGGGCTGCTTAGGACCTACCTTCATGCCACTCGGCAGTGTCCTCATAAACTGCTGTATTCTTTCTGCCTCACGACCCTCCTGCCCTGTGCTGTCGTCCTCTGTCAGCTCTTTGAATTTTCTGACTTTCTCATACGGTATAATCCAGCTACACTTGGGGATGATAATTCAACAGCAGGTTCTTGGGATGTTCCTCTAAAGCTCTCTTTTGAAATAGGAAACATAATAGGATGTACATTATGGCAACATTCAAACTGTTCATCAATTATCCATTACATCTGCCATCTCCCTTCTGCGATTGAGGTAACTATGTTGTTACAAAAAAAAAAAATCTTATTTTAATTATAATCCAATCAGAAGATGCATCCATTACGTAGATTGCTTTGGCATGTTCTAAGGATTTAATTTTTGCACAAATAGCAGAGCAAATGCTGCAGAGAGGAAAGGCTCATTTGTTTCTTCATGAATTTAGTCATTGAAAAAATATATACAGAGTACTCACTATGTGGAGGCATTGTGTTTGGTGCGGACACCAAGTTATAGAGACCATGGCCCCTGATTTTAAGAAACTGGCTGGGGAGATGAGCCCTGAACAGATGCCCAGTGTGACCATGTGCATTTACAAAGGCTCTGACTGCAGTGACTGGGGAGACATCTTGGAGGAGGTGAAATCGCACTAAGTATGGAAAGCGTGGGTAGGATTTTGATGTGTCACCATGGGTGAGAAGGGAGACATAGGAAGATTATTTCAAACAGAGACTGGCATAATTCTATGACACAGAGAAGTAAAACCATACATTGAAAATATGTGCAAGGATATATCTTTTTGACAGGCTGGAAGGGAGAGGAGGTGTGAAGGCCCCATGGGCCGCGAGGATGCACAACTGGATGGTCGAGCTGGATTGTGGTAGGATTTTTGTGCTGGACTGGGAGACTGTATCTTATTTTCTGGGCTGAGTGAAGCCACTGAAGATTCTAAGCAGTGCTGTAAGAGGATCGCAGCTGTGCTTTTGGGGGATGGTCCTGACGTGTGCGTTTGTGCACGGAAGTCTGGGGGAAGGCGGCGGGGGGAGGGCTCTGAACACTTTGTCTCTCATGGGAACAAACAACATTCAAGTAATGGGTTTATGCATTTTTTGACCTTTAAAAAATGGTATTTTCAGCAAACTTCCTCCTCCCCACCTTGCCCTTGTTAAATATTTCATCTCAACTGGAAAATACCCACAACAATGATTTTTTTTTTTACGGTTTTAGCCTTTCAGTAATAAACCAAAACAAACAGTGGGAAGCTTAAAAGGCCTTTCAGCTGAGAAAAATGAAAGCAGATGCCTCTGGTTTAGATCATTGTTAGAAAGCGCAAGAGTCTGTTTCTTCTGGAAACCCTGTGAGGAAGAGAGTGCCATGACCACCCCATCCCAGACCTCATATTTGGGTACTATTTCTTATTTGCCTAGGGTTTATACAAGAGCCCCAGAATCTCATTATCTGAAGCAGGATCCTGCTTCCTCTCCCTGTAGCTGGAACCCTCCTGTTTCTCAACCCATAGGGAAGGCCCAGTGAAAGAGAGGTGAGAGAGAGGAAGAAAGGGGGACCCATATTTTACCAACCTACTGAGGAAACTGCAATGCCTTTAGGGGTTGCTGCTCTCCGTGTAGCAACAAAGGCACCTTCAGGCCAGAAGGATGGTTTCTTAATGCAGCTCTTTGTCAAGACCAGACTTAAGGTACATCTGTCACTATGATCTTGAGTGGCCCAGAGCTCCTATTTATAGCAATGAGCAAACATACTCTCCATGTCTGCTTGCACCGTTCCTTCCCATGAACCTTTGCTCACTCCATTCCTCCCACCTGGGATAGCCTGCTGAGTAATCTGCTCAGGCATTTGTTCAGCCAATGTTTAATGAGAAGCTACTGTGTGCTAGAGCCAAAGGATTCAGAGACGAATAAAGTGTAGTTTTTCAGGAGCTCATGAGCAAGTACACAGGTGTCAAAATATCTCTTGGCAAGTACCATGATCAGCATCATCTTCAAGGCAGTGTGGACACCCAGCCCAGCCTGCGAAGTCAGGGAGATCTCTGCAGAAGACAGGATGTCTTCTTCTCGATTAATGATGCAGGTGCTAATCTTCCTCCAAGACCCCTCCACTCTCAGCACAGCTCCCCTGACCTGGTGTCTCCTTCCTCTGAGCATTGCCACTTGCCCTTTACTTTATTTTTTTTTTACCATGACGCACATTACATCCATCCCCAGCACTTATTTACTTGATAACTGGAAGTTTGTACCTTTTGACTGCTTTCACCCATTTCACCCACCCTTCACCTCCTGTCTCTGGCAACTACCAATCTAATCTCTTTTTCTATGAGGTTTTTTTTTTTTTTTTTTTAGATTCACATATAAATGAGATCATATAGTATTTGTTTTTCTCTGTCTGACTTAGCATAATGCCCTCAAGGTCCATCCATATTTTTGCAAATGGTAAGATTTTCTTCCTTTTTTATGGCCAAAGAATATTTCATTGTGTTTATATATGTATACCACATTTTCTTATCCATTCCTCATCACTGGACACTGAGGTTCCTTCCATGTCTTCGCTGTTGTAAATAATGTTACAGTAAATCTAGGGGTGCAGATATCTTTTCAAGTTAGTGTTTTCATCTCTTTTGGAGAAGTGGAATTGCTGTATCACATGGTAGTTCTATTTTTAATTTTTTAGGAAACCTCCATTCTGTTTTCTATAGTGGCTGCACCAATTTACATTTCTACCAACAGTGCACACAGGTTCCCTCTTCTCCACATCTTTGCCAACACTTGTTATCTCTTGTCTTTTTGATGACAGCCATTTTACCAGGTGTGAGGTGATATCTCATCGTGGTTTTGATTTGCATTTCTCTGATGATTAGCGATGTAGAGCACCTTTTCGTGCACCTGTTGGCCATCTGAATGTCTTCTTTGGAAAAATGTCTATTCGTATCCTCTACCCATTTTTCAATCAGATTGTTTGTTTCTTTGCTGTTGAGTTGTATGAATCCTTTATATATTTTGAATATTAATCTCTTAACAGATACATAATTTGCAAATATTTTCTCCTATTACATAGGTTGCCTTTTCATTTTGTTGATGGTGTCTTTTGCTGTGCAGAAGCGTTTTAGTTTGATGTAGTCCCAATTGTTTATTTTTGCTTTTGTTGCCTTTGCTTTTGGTGTCAAATCCAAAAAATCATCTCCAAGGCCACTGTCAAGGAGCTTCCCACCCCTGTTTTCTTCTAGGAGTTTTTTCGTTGTTATGTTTACTTTTAGACTGATGCCTGTCTCTTTATTGGAACAAACAGAGTAATGGGTTCAGGTATATTTTGACTTTTTAAAGAAGAATAATTTTAACAAACTTCCTTATCACCCAAGGCTTTGTTAAATATTCTATATCTGGATAGCATATGAGCTCACTTGGTGGGGAGGTCCATCAAGATTGGGTTAGGTCAAGTGAGCTCATTCCTTCATTCTTTCAATTAATCATCACATTTTAAGCACCTATACGTTTTATAGGTTAACCTACATATTTATGTGGACAAAAGTCACACTCCTTCGCTTCGTAAATCTTACATGGCAGTGGTAGTATAAGCCAATAGATAAAAAACAAAAACAGACGCACAAACAAAACCTGGTGAGATGTACTATGAACCAAAATAATAAAAAATAAAGCCTCTGGGTAGGTGGACCTATGATTTTTCTTCTCTCATACTGCTTTCACTTTCGTACACGTCTGCTTCTGCCACCTCCACGGCCTACAGGGAAGATTTGATACTGATGGATGCAGTGATGGGCCTATAGGAGCAGCTCTGAGTCACACAGGGGGCTGTATTGGGGGCGGGTAGCAGGCACAGGCTTGGATCTGCTCCTAGGGAGGCTTGCTGGGTTCCTGTCAATTCTCAAGAGTGTCCTGAAGCAAACACTGAGGCATCCAGAGCCCCGTGAAGGTCCCCTGAGGGCACAAACCTCACTTCCTGCAGTGTATCCTGGGACATCCTCTGCTTCTCCTGCACTTTCCTTATAAATACAGCACCCATGGGCTGAGTTTGGAGCCATTAGAAACTCCAGACAAAAAAAGTGAGCAAGTCAGCTTTAATTTCTGACGATTTCCTAAGAGGTATAAACTAAAAGCGTAAATTAATGCTTTGAAAGAGGGCATGTTTGGGTGCCAGAGAGAGAAGGATGTAATGCAGGATGATAAAACCACACCCAGCCGTTCCCATGATGACCAGAGCCTGGAGCCAAATGGAGCCTGGTTCCAAATGGACAGAAAGGACCAGATGCGCCACCTTGAATAGTGAGGAATGTTTGCCATTGGCTCGCTATAGTTGGTATAAAGAACCACGGGAACAACTTAGCGTATTAAAGCAATTTATGATCCTGTGCATCTGGTGGGAGAAATTTTTTTTTTTAGTTTTATTGAGATATAATTGACATATAACATTGTGTTAGTTAAGGTATACAGCATAACGATTTGATATTTGTATATATTGCAACACAATAAGTTTAGTTAACATTCATCACTGCACATAGTTACAAAATCTTATTTCTTGTGATGAGAACTTTTGAGATTTGCTCTCTTAGCAACTTTCAAATATACAACACAGTACAGTCATGCACTGCGTAATGACGTTTTGGTCAATGACGGACCGCATATACAATGGAGGTCCTGTAAGATGAGTACCATATAGCCTAGTTGTGTAGTAGGCTATACCGTCTAGGTTTGTGTAAGTACACTCTATGACATTTGCACAATGATGAAATCACCTAACAACACATTTCTCAGAAAGTAGCCCCATTGTTAAGTGACGCATGACTGTATTGCTAGCTATAGTCACCACGCTGCACGTTACATCCCAGGACTCATTTATCTTATAACTGGAAGTTTGTACCTTTTGACCCCCTTCACTCATTTGAAGTGAAGCAAGGCTCAAAATGTGCCTTGTCCCTTTTTGTATAGCTCAAAAGCTTTAGCAGTAAGGTGTGAAACTTGAGGAAATACCAGAATTGGAAGAGATGCCCCACAGTCGGAGGCTGTGAGAGAGGAAGGTACTGTCTATGATAGTGTGCTCGACCTCTCTGGGCTCCTCTCAGGACCCCAGCCAGAGTCCTCCTGGAGCAGGCCCAGATGGAGCGGCCTGACCAGCTGGCTCAGCAGTTGGCCTTTCTTGTGTGTTAGCTGTGAGATGTGTGCAGTGAACCGTCCGACAACAAACCAACATGCTTTAATTGGTGCCTGCTGGGTGCCCTGCCCAGGCAAGATCACCACAGGCCAGAGAGCCCAACGGGACAGAGGGGACGCCACACTCCAGGCAGGCGACGCGGCCCAGAGGGCTCGCTGGCGTCCGTGCACTGCAGCTGGCCTTGGGCAGTGGTTCCTAACCTTGGTGTAAAATAAGCATCACCGCGGTGCTTGTTAGAATGGGTTTCTGTATCCCCCCCAAGGCAGATTCTGATTTATTGGCTCTGGATTAGAGTCTAGACATCTGAAATTTTGACAAGCAAAACTCCAGGACATGCTACTATATGTAGGTGACACAAGTTTGAGAAGCCCTGCCTCCGTGTAGCTCAGCCCAATCTTTTTTTTTTTTAATCTACTAGCAACTTTATTTTTATTTTAAAACACTTTATTGAGATATTATTGACATGCAAAAAGGTGTATATACTTAATGTATATAACTCGGTGAGTTTGGGGATAGTATATACCTGTGAAACCATCACACCATCATCAAGACCATAAACATATCCATCACCTCCCAAAGTTTCCTTCTGCTCCCTTTATTACTACTATTATTGTTTTATGGTAAGAGCACTTCATGTAAGATCTACCCACTTAGCAAATTTTAAATATGCAATACAGTATTGTTAGCTATAGGCACTATTCTGTGTGGTAGATCACTAGAACTTATTTATGTTACATAATTGAAAGTTTACACCATTTAACTATCACCTCCCCAAATCCCCCTCCTCCCAGCCCCTGGCAACCACCTTTCTACTCTCTGTTTCTTTAGTTTGATTATTTTAGATTCCACATATAAGTGAAATCATACAGTATTTGTCTTTCTATGCCCGACTTATTTCACTCAGCATAATGCCCTCCAGGTCCATCTAGGTTGTTGCAAATGGCAGGATTTACTTTTTTTTTAAGACAGCACAATCTTTGATGGGAGTAAATGATGCAGGTCCCTGGGAGCAGGGCTGCTGGAGTCAGCTTTTTACAGCATCTAGCCTTTCTCTGGGCCTGATGTACCTACTCTGGACCTAATTCCTACACCTCTAACAATGCTGAGGTCGCTCACAGTCAATGTTGGCAAAGGGAGGCCTCCAGAAGGTGTCCTCACTCCCAATACAGAAAAGCAAAGGCCATTCAGAAGAGACAAAAGGGGAAGTTTACGGAAATACTACAACCATTATTACTGCTGTTACCAATATTTAAAATTACGATCATTTATTGAGAGCTACTATATGTCATGCACTCTCCTAAATTCTTTGCCTCATTACTGTATTTAATTCTAACAACCAATCTTTGAGGTCTGTGCTATTATTACTCCCATTATAGAGATGAGGAAACTGAGAGAGAAAGAGGTTAAGTAATGTGTCTGGGGTTCCATAAGTGGTAAATGAACAGGCTGTGGCTAAGGAACTACAGTGTGGAGGCCTCCTACAGCATGAAAATGACGCAGGACTAAAACAAGAGAATGGGTTCCACTTCTGGGCTGCAGTTTTCTCTCCCATAAGATAAGGATTTTTGCAGGGCCAGCCCAGTGGTGTAGAGGTTAAGTTCGCGCGCTCTGCTTTGGCAGCCCCAGGTTTGCAGGGTCGGATCCCAGGCATGGACTTACGCACTGCTTATCAAGCCATGCTGTGGCGGGCATTCCACATATGAAGTAGAGGAAGATGGGCACAGATGTTGGCTCAAGGCTAATCTTCCTCAGCAAAAAGAGGAGGATTGGCAATGGATGTTAGCTCAGAGCCAGTCTTCCTCACCAAAAAAAAAAAAAAAAAGGATTTTTGGATTATATGACCTCTAAGCTGGGCTGGCTTTGTGGGTGTGCAATTTGTAGTCAAACAGCGCCCCACAATCAAAAAGGTCCCAAGCTTAGTTTCATGCTCTACTGTTGCCGTCTTGAAATTGCCAATACTTTTTGAACAAGGAGCCCCACAATTTCACTTTTCACTGTACCCTGCAAAATACGAAGCTGATCTCGTCTCTTAAGGCTCTTCTTGTTGTTACACTGTATTTTTTTTCCCTCAACTCCTTTATAGATCCTTAACAATTCCATGTGCATTCTTGGCCAGGAACTACCATCTCACTGGTGATGGAGCAATGGGCTGATCTGAATTTTGCAGTGAGTGGAGCGTCTGGGCTGGTGATGAACGCCGCCTGGCACACCTGCAGAGGCTGATGGTAGACGCCGCGTGGAACAGAGCACGTGGAGAACTCTCGGTAGCCAAGCATGGTGTGCCATGTGAGCTGTGACAGGCTCTTGTTAACAGCCACAGCCTCAGACAACCTGGGTGCCTGTGAGTTTTATCATAACTGGCCCATCTACAGCATATTAGCAATCCTTCTATGCAAAAGGTGGATGAGGACCCAGCAAGAGGGGATTAATGGATTCAGTTCTCCCAGAGTGGCTTCTTGGGCTTTGCTGACCACCCCTCACCCTTTCTTTGGCACTGGCCCCCTCCCCACTTATTCACCAGCAGCCTCACCCTCCTCACCCTTGAATCCCAGGCGTTTGTGCCCCTGCATGATGCCTGGAACAAGCTTTTCAAAACGTTGGTTTCTTCCTGACAATATCTAGTGTTACTACACGCACAGTGCACAAACTTCATTACACTCTCCGCCTGAAAGGTTTGGCTCAGGAACAAGGTAAGGAAATGTTTATTGGGTGCTTATCATGTGACCTCTTTATTCTCTTCCCCCAGCTCTCCCTCTGAGTGAAGTCCCAGTCCCACTTACCTTCTAAGGAAAAAAAATTTAAAAGGGTGCTTAGCAGGATTAATGACTTAGATTCCTATCAGCACCAAAGCAAAAAATTCAGACACAGATGATCCAACCAAAATGTTGGATAAAAGGTTCATTCTTTACACCTAGATGCTTATAGGCAGAACAAAGATAAACCATGAGGGAAGTGTCTGCGTGTGCTTGTGTGCTGTGTGTGTGTGTGTGTGTGTGTGTGTGTGTAGACTAGGAATGCAAGGAAAGATAAGGCAAGTTCTCCGGCCTTCAGTGGGGCATTTCCCCCACTTCTTCCTCCCTCTCCTCTTCCAACTTCTAGATCTTTTGCAAATCATGTTTTGAACAGTACTCCTCTCATCCAAGCTTAGCTGTCACTTCCTTCCAGAAACCTGCTTGCACCCCAGCCCAGGTCCTGGTCAGGCATCTCCTTTTATGCCCCCAGAGCACTCATACCTAGCCCATTAGCACCCACATCACTCTGCATTGCAATTATTTACTCATGTGTAGCCCCGTGGGCTGTGATCTCCATACAGGCTGGCTCCCTACAGGTGGGACTGTCTTGTTCACTGTTGCAGCTCAATTGAGGATTAATAAATGTTTGTTAAAAGAATGAATATGCAGCACGAAGAGGAGCTACAAATGACAACAACTGAGTCCTAGTATCTCAGGTGTGAAGACAGATGCCTTGCGTGGGGCACAGTGGAGGCAGCTCCATCTGTAGGGCCCCGCCAGGAAAGGCTTTTATAAGTCTGTATTTCTTGAACATTCTCCAGGTGCCCTATGCAATGGACTGCACTTGCATCATCCTGTTTAATCCTTATGTCAACTGCGCAAAGTAGGTCCTGATTAAGGTTTTGTGCAGAAGGTAACTGAACCTTGAACTTTGAAATGTTGGTCAGTCATAGAAGACAGAGAAGGGCTACCCATTCACAGAGAGTAGATTGAGCTGTGTCCCGGGGGTGTGCTTAGGTGAGTGTGTCTATGGCTGGAGGACAATGGAGGGTGGTCGAGTAAAATGGGATGACAATGCTGAACTTTGCCTGAGCCCTGAGCTCCCAGAGACAGTGGCTGTTAGGAAGTCTCCCTACCTTTCTGTGTGCCAAGAAAAGCTAACCACAAAAAACCACTGTGATCTTGCATATTCCTAAATAGACCCATCTCCATTCTTCGTGATTTCCATAAGACTTGCCTCTGACTCCCTGCTTTACCTGCCTCTATAAAATTCAAAGCCCTTCCTTTTCTTTGATATGTTCCTCAATCACGAACATCCTTCCTATTGCAATAGCCTGAATAACATCATCTTCTTGATTGTCTGGTACATTTTTTCTTGCACAGGGGATGCATCTGGCAAAGGAGAGAGGGGTCAGATCGTGGGGGCCTTGTAAGTCACGGGCAGGGGCTTGGATTTGATCCTGTAGGCATGGGAAGTCAATGATGGGACTGAAGGGTTTTTAACAGAGGATTGGCAAAGTCAGATATGCATTATAGAACGAACACTTTGCTTTCTGTATGTGAGAAGGATTGGAGGGAGAATTAACTAAAGACAAAGGAATTTCATATTCTGATAAGAAAAGATGGGGCTCTGAGCTAGGGCAGAGTCAGTTATGGGTGATGTGTCAAGCATGGCATCCTCTGGGACATATGTGGTACCTGGGTGTGAGGCCAAGGGAAGGGTCTAGGAGGGCTCCTTGGCCTGTGTGGGGATTTGTGTCAGGGTGGTGTTAGTTCACTGGCACTGTCAACTGTCATTAGAAAGGCAGTCCTTAATCTGGACCGTGGGAGGTGAGCAGCATGGAAAGCCACAGGCAGACCAACTGCACGTAAAAGGTTAAAGCAGGTTGTGATGGCAACATCAGAAACAGAACTCAGAAGCAGATGCCTGCAAGGCACCACAAATGTCCTTATAAATGGAAAGTGGGAGGAGGGGGCTTAAGACATACATGGCTTCCCTTCATCTAATTGGGCTGTGGTATTATTTTTTACCAAACTAAAATACTGCTTCCATTGGAGAAGAGATCCCCTAGCATCCTGATCCCAGCCTGAATCACTTCAAGGAAGGTGGGAGAAGTGGACATCAAGGCACCCAGAGAGATGGCGGTTGTAGCTTTCATTTGGTCCATCCTCTGGTCTATTGTTGGTTAGCGGGAATCAAGCCTAACTGTAGACCTGTGTTCTGGGCACCTTCAGCCTCTCACCTGCAAATCAACTCTAAGGAAAGGCAGGTATTTTACGGGCAGTCAAGGGGAGGGTTGTTTCTATGGCAGGTGCCACACCTGAAGGCAGTGGATGATTGAAGTGCTAATTCCTCAGGGAGGAAGGATCTTTGTTATCTGTCTTCACAAGCCTGTGCTCAGGATGGAGCTGTGAATTGTAGACAGCCTGGTGAAATGTTCTTCTCAGTTGTCCTCAAGATATCCATGGGTTTTTAAGTGTTTTTCACACATTAATACCATTTTCAGGCTTTTTTTTTTTCCTGGTTTTTGATTGCATGAAAGCTTAATGTAGATGTAAGCACTTCCCTGGTTCTCAGTGAGAAATGTTACATTAACGTAATTGCAGCGATGATGATTCATATTGTCCCAGTCACGAATCTGGGCCTACAGAAAACTCTTCACATAGAGCTCTGACTTAATCTCTTTCCTCAGAATGTGACTTCTCCCCTCTGCATGGTGGCGGCCTGGGGATGCGTCAAGCCTGCGTATCCCTGGGGACCCTCTCCAGGCCAGTGTGTTCAGGACAGTGCATATGCTGGAAGCTTCCCGAGCCCAGTCTTCTGCCTTGATATCCAAGCCAGAGGGCTAACTGTTTGCCTCAAATCGCTACCTGGATTTTCCGTAGAAACCATAAACCTCACATCTCAGTATGAAATTAATCATCTTTCCTGCCCTCCAAACTGCAATTATTTAAACGTCAGAAGGGAAGCATCTGAGACAGATTTCTAGAGGAAGTGATGCTAAACTTAACGGATGAAGAAGTATCAGCCAGGCAAACCCTGCAGTATGCAGTTGGGCCTGTAAGTAGCTCAGGAGTTTCGCAAAGGGCTTCTTCCTGCGTCTCGAGTGGATGGCCAAGCTACATAGATCATCCAAGATCTCCTCCTACTGAAGAACCAACACACAACATACAGTGTGCTAACAGAGTATAGTATGTGCTCTTATAATCCATCTCTCCTCCTCGTCCCTTTATTCTCTATATTTTAATTCTCAAATAGAAGCTTATTGAAAAATCTGAAAGTCTTGACTTTCTATTAGCGAACTTCATAATTTTTACAATATTCTCTCCTATAAATAATGAGAGAATGGTGACTTTCCTAAAGCAATACCCATGTTGGTGAACAAATTCTATAAAGCCACAGACCTCCTTAAGAGGGGCGGGGACTTTGTGTGTACCTGTGAGATACAGAGAACAAGGGAGAGATTGGGGGTGGGAGAAAAAGAGAGACGATTTACAAAGGTCTTGTTTTTATTAGCAATTCCTCTTTCTTTCAGGACTTTGGTTGGGGATTTAAGGTGTGTTGGTCCAAGGTAGGGGGGTCTGCAGCAGCTACTATAGGGTTTTTTTTTTAGATTTATTTAGATTTAGATTCATTTTTTAGATTTATTTGCTACTCAGTGAAGCCTCTGAGGACAGTAGCTCCTCCTTTTTAAGAGGATGATGTGTGCTTGGTGGGGATGGTGAGTGGGGGGATTTGGTAAGAAAGTAGAGATTTGTGTGGGACAAAAGATTGCTTTTTAAATGTGCATAAAGTATATTCGCTAGGAAATATGGTCAGTTTTCTAAGTGATTGCGATCAGTTGAATGATGGCAAGGTCCCCATGCCATGTAATCCATGCTCCCATGTCTCCCTGCACGATAGCGTGAGATGTTCTGTCCAGGCAAGTGTTATAAACCTGCACTGTCTATAACCCCAGTGCCAAGGGGCCGGGAGATTCTGGTACAGGAGTAAAGGTGGTGGTGAAGGTGTTTATGTGTGTATGTGTATGCATGTGTGTGTGTGTGTGTGTGTGTGAATGTGTTGGCTGGACTTGTGTGTGCTTCAGTGTAGAAGTGTGAGCTGTGTTCCTGTGTGAATATATTTGCAAGGTGTTTTGCAAGTGAAGGCCCATTTCTTTATAAAAATAGAATTGCTTTTCTAAAACATAAATGCTGAGTAAGTAGAAGGATGGCTCTGAGTTTTATAAGGAGCGTTCCAGAAATTGGTGCAAGGAACGTGCTAATGGTACAGGGAGATAGAAGGGGAGATGCACAGACCATGCTGTGTTTTGCATTTCAATCTCTGCAGATCCTCTCTCCCTGCCTATGCATATTTAAAATTCCTTTCAATATATAAATAGGATAATTCTCTCTCCTCATCCCCACCAGAGTTCATTTAACAGGCACAAAAAGAATTGCACATCCAGGCCTGTCTTTTCCTGTTTCCTGTTTTTACTATTTATTGGTTTTTCTCATCTTCCTTTTTTCTCTCCCATGTTGCTCTCCTTAGATTAAACTATGTTTCAGGATTGACTGGAGAGAAAAATGCCATTTCTTCTAAACAAAGCTTAGCCCGAGGGTGGTGATCTCCAGGCTTGCTCTGCTCTTTGGCACCAACCCAGACCTTCCAGAACTCCACTTTGAATAGAAAGCCCTAGGCCTTAGACAATTTGGGTTTTTGCAACCTCCCTTTAATGCCATTGATTCCCATTCTTGATGACAATTACCTGTTTGCCCCACGAGTGAAGCCCTGGCACTCCCCAGTATCCCAAAGGCACAAGTGAAAGACAGAATTCGTGATGGGAAGAACACTGGGCAAGGATGTGAGCTGGGATCTGGGGAAAGGTGCCTATGACAGCAGCCAATCAAGCTCTTCTTCCTAGAAAAAGGCTCTGGGAAGCTTTGGTTGAGTCCAATGGTCTTGCTTCATCTTGCTAATCTCAACAATTCAATCACTTTGGAAGAAGTTAGACCACACATTCCAAACATTGTCCGGATTTCAGAATGCCAGTTCAAGAGGCTGACAGGATATATGTACTCAGAAAGATGTCCTCCACCATTTTGCATTCAATGGAGGGAACACTGATTGGGAGTCAGGAAACTGGAGTCCTAGGCCTGCCTCTGCTAGTGTGAGGCTCACAAATCACTTCCCATCTCTGTATCTCACTTAGTTCATCTGTAAAAGGAGGAAGCTGGTTTTATTGATATCCAGCGACTTTTCCAATTACAACAAAATGACCAACTTTTATAAGTCCTTGGATCATATCGGTAGCCAAAATATGTGTGTAGTGGGGCATAGAATGAGGCACTGACTTGTCACCTGTGGTGTAAGAATGATATCAAGAACAGGAAGAGTTTTCCTATAAAAATGGGCTTGTTTCTGGGACTCATTGGAATCTCCTTTCATGAGTTGAGCTCTCGTTGAACCGGCCTGTGTACCTGACGGAATCCAGGAGCATGAGACCACGGGAAAATGTTACCTCCGTATGACTCAGCACAGAACCTAGGGGAAGTTTATAGCAATTTCTCTCAGTTAAAAGTAAGAGGAGCTGCACATGTGACCTTGAAGAACCTGAGAAATAAGCCGGAATGAGAGTATTTCTGAAAGATTAATTTGGGGTGCAACCTACCCCTAAATCTGATCTGCCTCCTGAAGTAGCTGCTGGTTCAGAAGGCTGGTACCCATATCAGAAGACTGAAGGAGAAACTTCTGGCCTGGACAGAGCTGGGGACACAGACGCAGTGCCTGAAGTTTGCAGCTGATGTCTCCACCTGGCAAACATTCCACATATTTGGCTTCTGCTTCATACACTTTGCTTTCAGATAATGTACTTTAGTAATCTGATCTCTGCAAGCCAGGCTGTCCTTGGAGGCCTAAGGGATGTGTAAGCTGTGTCAGGTTCCAGGCTGCAAGAACAAAGCAAGGACTCCCTTACAGGCCAAGTCAAGAGGTACTCTGCATCACTCTGTGAAACACTGAGAGGTAGGTCAGCGCAAGCTATGGGTTTCATCTCCTCACATAGAGCATTTGACTTGGAGGGCACCCCTGTTCTGTGTTTCCTCCTGCAATTGCTCTCATTTGGGATCTGCAACCAGTAACTTTCATACCTGTCCCACTTATGGCTCATCCAGCCATAGGTACAGATAAGCACAGGTTAGTCTGCTCCACTGGGCATCCAGAAACACTGACCTATAGTGGGATCCTGAACAACGACTCCAAGTCTTCTTCACTTTTTCCTTGATTACAAATATAGGAAAATATGCAACTAATGCTGACTATTTCTCAAGTGCTGTAGCAAGCTCATTGCATTACCTTACGTAATTGTTCCCAAGTAAGAGTTATTGTCCTTCCAAATACATTCCTGACACCAAAGGGAGTGTGATGGGAGGGTCTCCACATTCCCTGTGAATTCATTATCACAACTCAGGGACATCACCAAATCTGCATGTTGACATCATCCTAGAAAAAAGCCAGCCCCTCTTGAGGAAGGGCATTTCCTAATAGGGAGTGCAAGAGGTCCCCTGATCATGTGGAACCTGCTGTGTCTGTAGTCAAATAGGCAGTGATTCAGGACCATTTTGATTACTGTGGAAGGACTCTTGGCCTTAAATAGGCTAAACTGAATGAGGAGTGTGCTCATGATTTGTTGGAGTACAATTTGTATTTTGCCCAAAGTTATTACATAGTAGACCCTTGATACCTTCTTGACAACCTAAACTTGCAAACACCACAATGATGGAAAATTCCACTGTAGAATGTATGTGCAGAGTGGGCCATACCAGCAAGCACCACAGAGTACTATTGGAATGCAGCCCTGAGCATTCAGCTAGGCTCGCTGACGGCTCATCAGTGTTGGCACTCCAGCCTCTCCACAGCCCATCCTCAGCAATATTATAAATGACCAAAGGCCGGCTGCCTTTGGGGTCTCTTTAGAATCTCCAAAAGCACAAAAATGGTATCTGCAAATATCAAACATCTATTATACTTGAACAGCAAATGTGGAGTTGAAGATTTTGATTGATGACCATTTGAATGTTCACAATTTCTATTTTTGTTTTTGTTGTTGCTGTTTGTTTGTTTTAGGAACTATAGATAAGAACATGGACTCTTGAGCTAAACTTCATGGGCTCAAATGTCAGCTCTGCCACTTCCTAGCTGTGTAATCTTAGACAAGTTACTTAACCTTTCTGTGCCTCAGTTTCTATCTGTGTAAAATGCGGACAATGCTAGAATTGTTGTAAGAATTAAATGAGATCATATGCCAAAAGCACTTAGAACTGTGCCTGATGGCAGAAGCACTATATAAGTGTTAGCTCCTCTTATTGTAAGTTGCCATTGCTGTTGCAATTGACATCTGGAA
Organism: Diceros bicornis minor; assembly: GCF_020826845.1. Classification (NCBI taxonomy): domain Eukaryota; kingdom Metazoa; phylum Chordata; class Mammalia; order Perissodactyla; family Rhinocerotidae; genus Diceros; species Diceros bicornis. Next base: position 59,330,640 of record NC_080751.1, read on the forward strand.
GGTGTGCTGAATAGCATGTCCTGCATGAAAATATGATAATGGCTCTTGTGTTTGCAACTAGTATCTATTAATTAAGAAACCGTCATTTGTGCTCTGTAATTATATTTATTAAACTCTAACTCCTATCATAACAATAATTAGTTCTTGCTAATTAAATTTATCAAATTCCCCCTGGATTCATATCTTAGGTAAATATTTAGTAGCCCTATGCTAATTATTTTAATCAACATGGAGTGTATTTCAAATGACTACAAATAGTTCTAACTAATTAAATCGAGTACAAAATAATATCTTATGTAATAAATTTGCAGGTGCTAAAAAGAGTTGGAATGAGCCGCAGGATAATGTCTTAGTGACCTAACCACCTGACTTAGTGATTCTAGCATTTCCAAAACCCAGCCAACATGCTAGGGGAAGTGGCCTGAGAAGCTTTATTGTTCCTGTCCTGATTTGTTTTCTACTGCCAATGTTTTACGCATGGAGCAAGCTCTGTGTGTGATTCAAGAACATGCCATATGATTTGAAATTGGACACATAGACACTAGTAATTAATGCAGAAGCCAGAGCTAGGAGCAGCAGCAGTAGGATGAATCCCTGCTTCAAAGATCTGAAGGAAGAAAGGCAGACTCTCTGAGGTTTCTCCTTCTGCTGGCTTGGTTTCCTCATCTTCAAACCACACCACACTGTCAGTTTTATCTCATGCTGGGCACTTCTCTTGCTCCCCGCTGCTCCTATTTCCTTCATAACAAAGAAAATGAATCCTTGAATTATCGCGGGCTGATTGGCATCCTGTTGCTAGGAAACTGTGAAATGAATGTATCATATTTCATAATAAAAATGCCTCTGACCCATCCTTGGAAAGACATGCACAGTGAGTTGTGGCCCCGTGTGGGACTGGCCTACACTCACTGCCCACCTTTCCTCGGCTCTGCTCCCTTCTGGGGTCATTGTGATATAACCAGCTCTGGTTAATGGTGGTCACTTTCTGGCCACACACAGGGCTATCTGTGGCCTGAATTAGGATTCTGTCCATGGCCAGGGTTGGGAGAGTGGCCATCTATGGCCAGACTAGGAGGCTCAGTCGATGACAAGGATTGGCAGGATATTCAGTTCACAACTGAGTTTCCATATTCAGTCTGGAGTTAAGGTTTAGGTTGTTGTGAAGTCCTATCCAGGAAAGAAAAGAAGAAAACTGACCATTGATGTATTGGCAGTTGGATTATATTATAATAAAAATGATCCACTTCAAGAATAAAACTGGTGAGTTCAAGTATCAAGCATTCCACGTAGAAAACTGAATCTTTTCAAAATTGTCTCCAGCCCTTTCTTGTAAATGACAAGTGAATTATCATAACCAAGCAGCCAGCAGTAGATGCTCAGGGCATGGTGTCCGGGATCACTCCAGGCTATCCTGACCTTCCATTTTCATCAACTGGCTGCTGAGGAGGGGGCTGTTTCCTTGCAGATTACATGCTATATTCTATTTTTGTGGAGGAAGTGTCTTGAGTGCGCATGGGAGGGGTCACGGTAGACATATTTGACAGTGGGTCTGCACTTATGCCTCTTGGAGAAGTGCACATACACATGAGAGTTATAGAAAATGCACAAGCTTTATCTCCCCCTCTCATTAAGCTGTCATCCACTTTCCGTGCAGATCTATGTCTTGGTTCTGAATATCACTTCCCCCCCTTCTAGCTCTCCTTGGAGTATTTGTGATCTCAGGCAGCCACCTTTATGATAGATGAATCATTCCTATGGCAACCGCAGTCATCATGAATCCTCTGAGCGAGCTGCCAGGAGAAAACAGCTTTCAAGAGAACAGTGATCCTAGGGGGACCTTGGGTAATAGGGAAACATGAGAACATTGGACCGATGGAGTTAGGATCAGATCATGTCAGAACTAGAAAGGATGAGAATGATGGAGGCCCGGAAAAGGGACGTGTTTTGCTCAATATCACACAGAGCTAGAACTCAGACCTCTTTTTTTCCTTGAACAATGATGTCTAAGTAAATGAATGATTACAGACTTGCCACATATCAACTGAAGGCAGATAGGCCATATAATAGAATCTTAGTGTGTTCTCCATTTGAACCCATTGGCCTGAACATGTAGTTTTGTTCAGAGGGTCTAATGCTTCAGGACCAAGACTGCATCTGGGCCTATGACATGTTGTCTCTGAAAAATCTCAATCTCCTCTATCTCATTTCTTTTCCAGGGGATGTGCTCACTTGTGTGGTGGGAGTGTTGGGTCCTCTAGCCAATGGAGGCAGCTCTGCAGATAGCAACGAGAAAGCCTCTTGGAAATGTGCCCATAAGTGAGGGCACTGGGGAACATGGCTGTGTCCTTGCTGTGGTTGGCAGACCATAAAGATACAATTTATTTAGTCGTCTTATTGATGGGGCTTAGCATTCATTTTAACTAAGAGAAGATCTGTCTGAATGGAGCTGAGACCACGTCATATATACACATGGCTTTCTTCCCTTCTGGTCACCATAGGGTCATCCATTCACTTGTTGCTTACCTGTTAGTTCTGAAGAGCCACCATTGATATCTCAGCTCCATCATGATGATGCTCCCCTATCCCATCCTTGCCCAAATATGTCCAGAGAATTCTTCTTTTAAAGGGTGAAATGCCTTATTTTATGCTTTGAACAATTTTTATCCCAGATTGTGACTGAAGAACAGGAAGAAAGCTTACATCTGGAAGAATCTACTATAAAAGAATGTGATGTGCATAGAAGGGAGGCATTGCAGCTGTTTCATTTCTGTGCCTTGCACAGGAGTCTCCTGAGATGGCGCCTTGAAGCCTGCCAATTGTTGTTTTCTTTTAATGGATCATCCAACAGAGATCCAAAGCCCTTGGCAGACTGGCCAGAAAACCACAATGTCTGAGCACATTACTACTCGTTCTGAGAAAAGTGGAGTTCAAACTGTAATTTTTCAATCCATTCTCATATGGCTGCTGTCCTGCTAATGGAACCCAGTTCTTCTACATCATTAAACCTAACAGATGTTTCTTCGGTCCCAAACTTTCATCAGAATTTAACATAACTGGCCATACACGTCTTCACTCTCTTCTCTTGGCTCTTATGACGATACGCTTTCTCAGATTTTTCCTCTCTGTTGGCTACGTCTTAGCTTCTTTTGTTGGGTTTTATCAATGCTTAATCCTAAAACTTTTTCTTTTCTGTATTTATCTATTTTAAAGAATTCAACAATAATCTATGCCTGCATTGTCCGGTATGGTAACCACTAGCCAAATGTGGCTATTGAGCATTTGGATTGTGGGTATCTGAATTAAGTAAGACATGCTAAAAGTGTAAAACACACAGCAGATTTCAGAGACTTGTTACAAACAATAACAAAAAGAATGTAGTTATCTCATTAATAATTTTTATATTGATTATATGTTAAAATGATAATATTTTGAATACATTAGGTTAAATAAAATATATTATTAAAACTAATTTCACATTATATTTCTACTGGGCAGTATTGACCTATGCAATGTTTGGAAAACATCCAAAATTATCTCTAGCTCAGAACTTTCCTTTAAACTCAAGACAATATAACTAATTGCTAACAATATTTCTGTTAGGTTATCTGACAGGCACTTCAAAATCAACATGTCCAAAATGAAGTGTGAGATGTTTTCCCCTAAATTCAACCCATCATCCTCATTTCCCTCCTCTCTTCTCCATATGGCTTCCTCTTCCAAAATTAAGAAATGTAGAATGTTTGAGTAGGAAGGCTGTGTCCATAACCACTAATCCTATGCTCCAGCATTCTCTACAGCATTAAGTGTTTAAGTGGATATCTGGAGTGATGGGAAGCTCATTTCCTTATAAAGCAGCCTGTTCCATTTTTGGCCAGCTCTGTAAGAAAATTCCCCAATATATTGTACTACAGTTTAACTTCTTAGAATTTCTATTTTTTTTGATTCTCTCTCCTGAAGCCGTACAAAACAAGTTAATTCCTCTACTTGTGAAAATTGTTTAATGTTCTAGTTGCATTGACTTCTCTCAAGTTAAACATCTCTTGTTCCGTTGACATAATTTCAAGTCTTCTCACTCATTCTTGCCACTTACCTTTGAACACGATGTAGTTTTTCTATCTACAAAGAATGTGGTTGTCAAATGGTCTACCAATTTCAGTAGGCTAGTCAAAGACTAGAAAAAACTCTTACTTTGGCTGCCTTAAATTCTGTACCTCTGCTGATACCACTTGGGAGTGTATCTATTTTTTTGGGAGTCACATCAAACACAGATATTGTTTTGTATTGGACTCACTTTCATGAAAATCCATTATATTTTGGATATGAAATGTAATGAAGCCAAGCCTCCTCCATCCTCTATTTTTATAGGTTTATATAACATATTTAAAGTTTGTGGTTATATGTACAGTTTTGCCCGTTGCACTAGCAAGCCTATCTAGACACTATTGATTCTGATTCTTTCACTCACTGTGATTAGTTTTGTGTTAGATCAATATCATCCAAAAAATTGATTAGTAAACCTATAGTTTCATACAAATCATCAGAAAAAATGTGTAAAGTACAGGATGAAAGTCAGGACTCTGTCTTATATTACGAAAGTATTTTGTCCAAATCATGTTATCCTATTAATTAAGCCTCCAGATTATGGGGCATGATCATTTAACCACCTACAGGTCAGTGTAACAATGCTTGGTAAATTCTTTTTCATTATCACTTCACATATTGCCCCTGTTCTGTTTTATCTATCTTCTTCTGGGACTCTAATTACATTCCCACTGACCATTTGATACTGTTCCACTGCTCTTGGATTTTCTGTTCTGTTTTATTTTCCTCCCTTTTTTATCTTTCTCTGTTTCAATTTGTATAATTTTTATTGGCATTCATATACTTTCAAGCTCACCAATGCGTTCCTATGCAGTTTTCACTCTACTGCTGAGCCCATTGGAGGAATTCTTCATCTCTGATATGATTTTTATTTGTAGCACTTCCAACTGACTCTTATAGTTTCCATCTCTCTGCTGAAATTCTGGATTTGTTTATACACATTGTTATCCTTTTCCATTAGACCAGAGGGCATCAAACTTTCTTTTGTAAAGGCCAGATAGTAAATATTTTAGGCTTTACAGGCTGTATGGTCTCTCTCATATTTGCTCAATTCTGCCACTGTAGTGCAAAAGTAGCCATAAATGATCATAAATGAATGAGGGTGGCTATGTTCAATAACATTTTATTTACAAAAACAAGCAGAAAGATGAATTTGTCCTGCGGGTCATAATTTGCAGACCCCTGCTCTAGATCATTTAGAATATTAACTGTGGTTATTTTAATGGTCCTGGCTGATAGTTCCAGTCACTTCTAAGTCTGGTTGTGTTGACTACCTTAACGCTTGACAATGAGTTCTTTTCCTTGCTTTTTTTGTTTGTCTCATAAGTTTTGTTTAAATATAAGAGATGGTATGCTGAAGAATAAAAGAGACTGAAGTAAATATTGTTTACAAAAGGAAATGGGCACAACTGTCGGGCCATTAATGTAGAGGATTGAGTCAATCTGGTAAGTATTTTAACTGCTTTTTGTTTGTTTTTGTAATTGTTCTTACTATGGTACCTCTGGTGTCATGTAGCCTTCAAAGTCCTCTAGTGGTAAGTTGCTTTTACTTGTGCTTTGGGTGGGGAATGGTGCTAAAGGCTTTTCCTCAGTGTTCCTGTTCTATCCTTAGCTTTCAGTAGTCTTAGTATGAACACATCACAGAGGGTGTCCCTCTCGTCCTCTCCCCCAGCTAGAATGATGTTGTGTGTTACTTGTTTGTTATACAGGAGGGAGGGTTCTGTTATGTGACAGTACTTGAATTAACTCATATTTCAGTGTTTCTTTTTCTTGTTTAGAATGATATTGTGATGATCCAAATAAGCGTTTTGACAAATTTTCATTTATAGCTACTTCATTGTCTTTAATTATCAGACTAATAACTTTAAGGAAGCAAAAATAAATAGTGATGGCAGATTTTTTTTAAGGAGAAGTCATGGCTCCCAGTAATTGTTATTTCCTCTGTAGATTCTACTGAATCACACATAATTGATTCAATAATATTTTATGGAATCTTGCCAGGGGTTGATGTCAAGATAATCTGTCTGTATACTCCAGAATCAATCTTATTCCTCTTTAAGCTGGAATAATATTTGCTTTTCTATAATTTTCTGTGCCTCTCACACATTCTCTGTGGTTTGTCATTAATATCGTCACATCCTTGACATTCCTTTTCTCTTAAATTCTCTTCACTTAATTTGATCTAAGCTTCCTTTTTTAAATATGTACATTCTTTACAGCTCAAAAATTACTGTAGTTTACATTGTTACTATATGCAACTATATTATTTTATTTATTCAGCCAACAAAAGTTTATTTAGTGCCTAATATGTGTCAAATTTTAGGTTTAAATCTTGAGAAACAAGCTTGAATAAAATTTAGCCCCTGCCTTCAAGAAGCTCCCAGTCTAGATGCTAAGACACACATGTAACAAATATTTAGTCTGGAGCATGTGATAAAAGCAATAATAGGAGAATGGCTGATAAACTACGACTAGGGTTGGGGAAGGAGATTCCAGAAGGTTTAAAAGAGTGGATGATACTCTTAAAAAGTCTTAAAAAAGGTAAAGACTTCCACTTGATACATGAGACAGGAAAGGGCATTCCAGGCAATGTAAAAACATGTTCGGAACTATGGAGTTTTAATGTAGCCTCATGCCTGTATTTGCATAAATTCCAACAATGATAGAAGATGGTCGCGTGGCATGTCCTGGCAAGAGATGAGACTGGAGAGGGGACTGGGGCCAGGCTGTGAAGGTCATGCTTGCCCATTTAGGAATTTTGACTTTATCCTGTAGGCGATTACAATTAATGGAAGGATGTTAGATAGAGGAATAACATGGCTAGATTTACATTTTTAGAAGTGCACTTTGGCTGAATGAGTGTAATGAGTCCATGCCGCTTTATTTCTCAGGCTCTGCAGGCACAGTGCCTAAGGCCCATGAGCTTTACAAGGGCCTTGAAATTGTTTGAGACATGGGGAAGGAGAAATATTAGCTACCTGATTGGAAAGCTGCCATGTCAAAATAAAAATTATTTTAATTAAATGCCTGTAAACCATAGACTTATGTTAATTACCTAGCTACATCTCAACTAAACTCTAAAATAGTTTCATACAAATTAGAGAAATGCTGTGTTGAATAAGCAGAACTTGTAGAATGCAATGATGTAACAACTTTACTGTAGCCTCCCTCTTCCCTCTGTCCCTTCAATGTATTCTGTTGGATAGTTTTTTCCCTTCTCCTTAGATTAAATACAAGGAAAGTTCTATGGTTTCTCTAGTCACTCTTCAGGAGCTAAAGTTCTTATGGTCAGTCTTGTCCCCCAAACAGTCTTAGTTCAATAACTGGAATGCCAAATCCCATTGATAATCAAAACTACATGCTTACTTAAAGTTACTGGTTCTTTTCTCCCTTGCTTGAGACTTTTTTGGTCTGTCAGCCCGTGTAGAAAAAAAGGTTGGGTTGGTTTTTTCTGTATTCAACAATTAGAGTTTTTAATTTGTTTTCTCCATTCACTAACTGCCTCTAGATCTTCTAGAGTTGAAACAGGATAGGGGGTGGTGGGAGGAGTGGGGAGGATTGGGGAGAGACTGGTTAAAAATGGAAATGTACAAAATGTTCAAAATTTGTGGAGGAGTTAAGTAAATATACAGTTTGGCCACTTGGACATGAGACTGAGAGAAAAGAAAGTATTTAGAATGACTTCTGGCTTGTGTGACATGTTATGGCAGTGCTTCTAATTGGACTAGGCTCTGTGTTTACTCATTCAAGAAACATTAACTGCCTACCTTATACTTAGATCCATATGAATGAGACATTTCCAATCCTTGAACAGCTCACAGTCTATTGGAGAGAGTACTGAACACATAACTAAAATGTTCTGTGATGAGAACTAGGACAACGTTATGCTTTGGAAATTATGGGATCTCAAAGACACATCCCTTGCAGCCTGGAGTAAAATAAGAAGCAGTGGCCTCTGGAAACGCAGACTAGCCAATCTTAGTTTGGGAATTATCGATTGCGGTACCTGTGAAGAAGTAAAAAGGGTATTGGTAGTATAGATTTAGGGCTAAGGAAACGGTCCGATTCAATGTAGAAGTTTAGGAGTTATCAGCATACAGGTATAAGCAGAGAATATTAACTCTCTGCCTAATATTCATGAGGGGTAAAATGGAGGCACAGGGAGTATGTAAGGAATAAAGAAAAACTAGAGAAGGATGCTGAGAAGAACTGGGCAGAGGAGTAGGAGGAGCAATCAGAGAGAGAGAGGAGTGAAGGAGAAGAAATTTTCAGGGAGGAGAGAATAGTTGTTACTGTAAATGCTGCACAGAGGTCCGGTGTTGGGTAGGGGATCAGCATGGTCGCTGGGTCAGAGAGACCTGGATTTCCCCTAGCTTCTGTTTACAATATATGACTTTGGGCAAGTTATCTAACCATTGAGCAGTGAACTATGGGTCTTCATGCTCCTTCTAGTTGTTCCAAAGAGCACAAGGTGCTGATTCTTTCTCCAGAAGAGCTGTATTCATCATTTGTGCTGAAAGACTTCCAACATAGTGTGTCCTGAGACACTTCTTCATCCCTACCCTTTGCGTCTTTATTCCCAGCATCTCCTCTGCATTATCTGAATCATTTAATTTCTGACTTCCTTTTAGTTTGAGTCTCTCCTCTCCCTGCACTTCTCTCTAGATTCTCCCTCTCCTGCAACTCAAGGTTCCTGGAATGCAGAGCTGTGCACAGATGTTTCCATCCTGTGAGTGCTGGACTGTTTCTCAGATGGTGTCTCTGAGCAGATGTTCTGTTGTGTACCTCCCCCTTTCTCTGCTGTTGTTGTTTTCTATACAAACACCAGATTGCATTGCTGCTTCCTTATTTCTGGAGAAAACCCAATTCACAATGGTGATGGAGTAGGCTGTTCTTTCAGGCTGTTAGAGATGGTCTATGGTGCAAAGACTTTGCAGAGCAAAGTGTTAGGCCAAAAAGGCTTAGGAAATGCAGCTTTGTGCTATGACTTTGTCTTCTCATGCCCTCTTATCTCTGGCGTTTCTCTTCTTCCTTTGCCTTTCTCTGTATTCCCATGTGCCTCTTTAGTTCTTTTGTGCCTAGAGCCTTCCCAACACATTGGAGTCTTTATCTCTTGACAACATGTGGGGTTAGGAGATAGAGTCAAAGAGTCCACGGAATCATCGTACTTTACAATAATAGATTTGAAGAGCCTTAGTAGAAATGGGGAGGAAGAAAGATCACCTATGGGGCAGGCTTGCAAGAGAGTGAACTGGTGATGTGTTGCAGTAGTCTGCCTTCCCTTTTCATTTTCTCTTGGTTTGTGAACTTGTCTGTGACTGCTTACTGAGAATTTGACTGTAGTAAGGGACCCAGGGATATGGAAGACAAACCTCTGCCTGTAAAAAGGATGCTCTTTTACCTTACCTCCTGATGTCCCTTTGGGAACTCATCATTAGGCAAAGGCTTTTCATTCCCTTGTTATATTTATGGCAGGTAAATACCTTTTGACCCTCACGTGATAGAATGAGTCGCTTTTACCTGTCACTGGCATCTCTCCTTATTGGAAATAACAGTCTTGTTGAAACTGCCCCTGGTCTCTGCCCAGACTCCTATAGACAGGTTGTACTCATGTGCATCCATTTAGATTTTAAGCAGAGCCCTGGAGAGTTAGGAAGAGACCCCACAGAAGGTGGTGATGGAGTCAGGGGAGCTGAAGGAGAGGAGCGGGCTGGAGTGACCCACTAACCAACCAGCCTAAAGTTTCATCCATATCCAGACAAGACGCCTGAGTGATGAAAGGCAGGAGTGGACTCCCGTCTGGGAGGTGTTACTACACCAGTATGGAGTGCATTTTACAATCCAGGCTTCCCTCACTTCACATAGCAGATCGATCATGTTCTGAAAATTCATATGCGACATTTTCTCTGTTAAAGAAGCCAGCGATACATTTATTTATAAAGTGAAGAGTATGCCGCAGGGAAAAAGTATGACCTTTAGAAGCAGACACGACTGTATCAAACCACTTCATTCATTCATTTATTCAGCCATTCATTCATTCAAAAATATTTATCAGGAGCATTCACTGTCCCAGGCATAATGCCAGGAACAAGAGAGACGACCCTGGTGAATTTTCTGTGTCAACCTGGATAATTTAGTAAGTTCTCTCAGCCTCAATTTGTTATCTATAATATATGAATGATATTACTTATCGTGCAGGTTGTCATGAAGGTTGAAATAAGGATACAGTTTCTGGCATATATCAATTTTTTTATATTGAAGATATAATTATGTGAGTAATAGCCCATTTCACATAATATGAGTTATTTTTTCTAAGTGAAGCCCACCTATTTATAGTGACTTACCATAATATTATTCTTATCAAAGTTCCCTTAGTAAACATTTCTCTCCCACTGATAGATTAAACTTCTAATCACTGAAGCTCATTGAGATGGAGATTTCAGAAATCAGCTAAGTTGTCAATCTTACAGCTATAATATTGGACTTGGCTTTCTTCTCTACAGAAGATCTCCAAAGAGCACAAGATTGGGAGTCCCCAGGCCTGACTTAGTCTTAGCTTTGAGACTATACAACCTAGGATTCTTTGCTTTGCCTCTCTCTGGACTCCACTTTCTCTGCCTATGAAATGCTTATAATAATAATTTCCTTGCTTTGTAGTGATTTTGTAGAGATTAAATATAATAAATGTTATGAAGGTATTTTAATTGTGTAACTTTTTGTTTTATTTTCTTGTTTTTAAGGGAGGAATGAGAATAACTAGGCATGTCTTGCTTAGTTCTACATCTTCTTACAAATTACCTTTCTTATTCCCTTTTGTAAATTTGCATCCTTAGATTTCCATTCTGAATTATAAGCAATAATGATGGTAGATCCTGATTTGAGGAAGGTGGGTTTGCCAACATTTAAATTTATGAACTAGATACATTTGAGAATAAATTTTCATAATAGGAATTATTTTATTGTATGAAAGCATTTTTCTTTTGCTTTCTTAAAACTAGTAGAGGCCAACAGCAATGCATTTAAGGCATGATTTAATGTTTTAGAAATACAACCGTTGAGCAATTTGAAATATACCTTCATAGCAATATCAGAGCACAGGTTAATATTTGGATTTTTGTTTCAGGAGCCAGCTCAATGTGCACAGTGATGGGACTGAGCAGTGCCTACGCCTACACAAAACACTGTTGAGTCTGTTGATATATGTTTAGTTTGGGACTTTGGTTTGGGGGTTGGTTTTGAATGAATTCCAAAGAAACCTTTGTAGGTAGGAGGTCTAGAAAGAAAATAAGTCAAACAGATTCCAAAATATAATCATTAAACCCTAGAGTCTACCCTAAGTGCCTGTTTTGGGTACTTGATCCTTTGCTAGGAGATGTGCAGTCAGGAAGGCTTCACTGAAGAAGAGACAATTGAATTGAATCTTGAAAGTTGCATAGCTGTTTACCAAGTGAAAAAGGAGTCTAAGGGAAACCAAGGGACAGAGGAGTGTGTGACCAATTTAGAAGAAGGATGATAGGACCTGGTGAGTGGGTTTGAGTGTAGGGAGCCTGTGAAGGAGCTCTGATCGGGGAGGCTGGAGAGACAGTCAGGAGACAGACTGGGGAGGGTCTCCCATGCCATGTTGTAAAGTTGCTGCAAATGCAGATAAAGGAGTGAGTGTTTAATAAAACAGCCCTTACAAAGCACATCAGCTCATTCCTGTCTGTATATTTGCTCTATGAATTTTCTCACTGAGCTGAGGCAAGGGCTATTTTGCTACTATGCAGAGGGGATTAAGGTTTCTTTGCTAAAAATTACACTTCTAGGCCCAGCATGCTGATGAGCTGAGGTTTATGAAGACACACTCCTGCCTGTGAAGTCATGTTTAATGTGTTCCACCATTAATTTGCAGTAATGATAAACCGTATGGATTATTATTTTTCTTTCTGGAGTGCTTGCTGTCTCCTTAGTGTGTACAGTGTTGACGGAGTTATTAATAAGTTATCACAGAATCATATAAACTGGGGTTGAGAAAGCACTTGGTCTCTAAGAACACAGTACACAGCCCAAGTCAAGCTAATCGGCTCTGGGGGTGGGGGCTCAGAGGAGAGGAGGCAGGTGTGGAGGTCAAGGAATGGGTTAGGAGAGGGCATGAACTGATTAGTGTTCTGAAGGGGAACTTCTGACGGGGACAAGGAATGATAGGAAATCCAAAAGCTTAAGACCAGGACTCTGAACTGCATTTTGGAAGCACTTGGATATAGGGTAAATTGTAAATGCTCATTTTTGCTGCATTTGATGCAGAAACGACTTTGGTGAGAGCCATCTGGAGAGTGAGAGTCAGCCACTGGGCAAAGACAGGCATTAAGCTATAAGGCTCAGAGGCCCAGAGCTGGCCTAAGATTGCAGAAATACAAAAGAGAAATGCTTCGAGAAAAGTCAGAGGTTGTCAGCCGCAGTAGTTGGAGGCAGACTGAATGCAGAGAGCAGAGAAAAGTGGAATCCAGGAGGACTCCTGGGCTACTTGGCCGCCAGGACCCAGCAGGGAATGGCGCTACTCAATGCTTTCTTGTTGTTAATCATTTTTCTCATTTTCCCTAGTTGTTAACCCTGGGACCATACTAATCAACTCCTCGTTCCCCTGCCCGTGGCTTACATGGTTCCTTGGTTATTACATCTGAGTTTAATCATTGTCCAAACTGAGCTCCATGTCTTCCTTGCAATTTCATTCCTGATTCACTTTGTATTTTGCCAGGAAATGTAGCTGTGTGGAAATGGAAAGAATCAGTTTAGAGAGAGGGGAGTCAGGAAGGGAAAGCCCGGTCCAGGAAAGGGAGATGGGCCTCTGAGGTGATGTAGGGAAGATTTTTCTTTTCCTGATCCCAAAGACAGTGATGACAAAATTCAGAAAAATAAAGAAAAATCAACACTGCCCATGATTTGCTGCATTTTGTCTTTTTCTTTTTTTATCTCCCTTTATTTTATTTTTTATAGTTATTTTTTTTTATTTTTTGTTTATTGCAGTAACATTGGTTTATAACATTGCATAAATTTCAGGTGTACATCATTATACTTCTATTTCTGCATAGATTACATCATGTTCCCCACCCAAATAATACTTACAACCCATCACCACACACATGTGCCGAATTATCCTTTTCGCCCTCCTCCCTCCCCCCTTCCCCTCTGGTAAGCATTTCCTCTTTTTCTTGTTGCATAAAGAAGAGGCTGGAGAGTGAAATGGGAAGCACAAAAGTGATTAAATCAAAAGCATCAAATGCAGTCAACTTGACATTTAAGTAGGAATTGTCTGGAAGTCGTGTTTGGCTTCTGCTCCCATCTTTCTCTGCACAGCCTCCTTCACTCTAGGAGTCCCTCACATTTCAGAAACAGAATGTGAGGGAGGCAGAACTAAGTCAAACATGGTTCTTCAGTTGCTAGAAACTGTCAATGCTGGCTAACATCAATTGATTCTTTAAGACATCAGAGGTGATATTTCTCTCTCCACTCTCTAAAATCATCTAATTTGGAGACGGCAAAGATTAAAATCAGCTCCTTAGAGACCAGCTCTCAAAATCTTAAAGGGATTTATGAATAGATGTGGGTATGTTTATTTTTTCTGAGAAAATGCTGTCAGGTATTCTGATACCCTGAGGAATACCTCACTCTAGAGAATGGGGTATTTTCCATCAGTATACAAACATCCCATTATTTTTCACATCTTTAAAACAAACATATATATCTTGACCCCCATTTTCCACATCAACAACCATCTCAGTTTGCTCCTTTAAAAGCAAATCTCCTTAAAAGAATTGTCTATGATATATACTATCCCCCATTTTTCTCTTCCTGTTCTTTGATTTCACTCAAATTAGGCTTTCTCCTCCACCATTCCAATAAAAATGTTCTTCACAAAGATGACCAAAAACCCCTGTTTTATAAATCCAATAATTACTTCCTAGCCCTCACCCTACTGGACTTGTCGCCAACATCTGATTCACAGTTTACCTTTTCCTACTGGATATTGGTTAGTTCCTTTCTGAATTTGACTTCCAGGTAAAACACATACTCCCAGTTTTCCTCCAATCTCACAGGCTGCCTTCTCAGTCTTTGTTGTGGTTTCTTCTTATCTCCCTGACTTCTTAATGTTGGAGTGTTTCAGAATTTAGCACTTGGTCCTTTTTAACACTCTTTTACTTATTTCTTCATGATGTCACTCAATTACATGGTTTCACACACCATATAAAAAATATGACTTCCAAATGTACACTCCAAGCCCAGACCTCTTCTTTGAGTTCCACGCATATATATGTATATATCCAACTCACTACTCAGTATTTCCACTTGGATGTTTAATAGAAATCTTGATATGTCAAGACTAAGCTCCTCATCTTTTTCCCAAATACGGCTCCTCCTGAAATTTTCCTCTTCTCATTTAGTGCCAAGACTATCCTCCTGTGGCATAGGCCACAGAGGTTGTCGGTCTCCTTGACTCATCTCTCTTTTATGGCTCTCAACTAACCATGAGCGAATCCTAATTGACTTTACTTTTGAAATATATCCAGAATTGGATCACTTCTTACCCACGCCACTGTTGTCGTTCTTGTCTAAGCCATTATCTTGGGTTTGGGTTATTGTACTACAGTTTAATCTTTAAATAGCAGAGAATAGCCATGTCCAGGTGAGATTAGAGATGAAGGAGACTAGAGTCCGGAAGATAATTTATTTGCTGGTTCAGTGGTCTGAGAATGAGGAGAAAAGTGCATGGATGGCCTCACAGAGGACTGTGCCAATTGTCCTTCTGTCCACTTGCTCGCCCCAGATCCATTATCCGCATTATCTTCTGTGTCCTGCTCTGTGCTCCAGAAGGCTGACCTCTATGCTCTACATCTTGTAAGTTCTCTTGCCCTCTGCTCTGTTTGGGTTCAGGCAATGGGAGATATGGGCAGGATGTCAGAGGTTAAGAGGATAGAAAGTCAGAATCTTAATTACCTGTGCCCACCCCCCCAACACACACACACACCCACACACCTGACTGTGAATTTGTTCCAGTCACAACACATTTCAGATTGTCCTTATTACAGGGTTTCAGCTCTCCCTGAGCTTTGGAAGCACGATTTCATCTCCTTGCTCCTTCAGGCTCGCGAGTGTTAACAGCTTTCTTCTGTTGCCCATCCCTGGGTGTCTCAGCATTCCTTGTTAGCTCCTTTAACCCTGCCCAAACCTCTTTAAATAATCCCTTCATTGGTATCTATGAGTAAACCTTTTTGAAGGTGTCCTCTAATTCCTTCTGGGACCCTTCCTACCACGGGTAGAATTATTCTCCTGTTATGAAAATAAATATTAAATAAATTACATTTTGTGAAAATAAATAAAATATTATGAAACACGTTACTCACAGAAATTTAGAGGCTACAAAAATCTGGAGGGGAAAAAACATTCATCCCTAACCATAGTTCCACTAGATAACCACTGTTAACATTTTAGTGAATTGTAAACAGTTTTACAATTTTTTCGTGTATTTAATTTTTATTTGCATAGTTTTAGTCTCCTTGTGATGTTTTAAAACATTAATATTTCTTATATGAAAAGAAATGTATTCTAGAAAATTTGGAATGGGGTGAAAATACAAAGAATAGCAAAATCAAAATTTTTAAAGCTAAGCTTGGAAAATTTTGCTATATTTTCTTAGAATCTCTCTTTCTTTGGAGTTTAATATAGTTCCTCCTTTTTTTTTCTTTTTCTTTTGAGGAAGATTGGCCCTGCACTAACATCTGTTGCCAATCTTCCTCTTTTTTATTTTTCCTTTTTTCTCCCCAAAGCCCGAGTACATAGTTGTATATCATAGTTGCAGAGTTGTAGCTCTTCTGTGTGGGACACCAACTCAGCATGGCTTGACAAGTGGTGAGTAGGTCCACTCCCAGGATCTGAACCGGCAAACCCTGGGCCGCCAAAATGAAACATGCAAACTCGACTGCTATGCCATCGGGCCAGCCCCTATAGCTCCTACTTTACACTGTGTGATGATTTTAAAGCATAGTGAATACAGATCAGTTGCAATTCATAGAACAAGGGGGAAATGAAGAGAGGCTTGGGATAATAGTAACCACTGGTTAGTTTTTATTATTCTGTCCTAATATAAAGAAAATTTACTTTAGCTGTTAAATTGGAGTTTAAATTATAAAAATCAGTTATTCAATTATCATGGTATTAAAATTGCTTCTTTACATGCTTTGTGCAACTCTGCTTTTGTGGATGGCAGAGAAAGATTCTAGGAATTTCCTTGGTAGTAAACTAACAACTTGTAAATACTATAAGCATTGTTAGTGGTCTTTGTCACAATACAGTCATTGTGTTCTCTTCAAACAGATTACCACACAGCACTGGGGGGACGGATGTGTCTCAAGAGAATTACCCGGTTCTGGGAAAAGAAACAAGTGTCCTGAGGAGTAGCTACATGAAGCAAAGCTCAATTTGTACCTGGGATACATAATCTAAATTTCAGCACAGAAATAAACTGATTCTGAATTAGAGGTCCAAATGGGCAGTGAAAGACTGTCAGATCTCTTTCTTATATCATAGCTCTCCTAATTGAGGTTTATTAATTTTGATTTTTCCTTGAGTCACTTGGTATGTCTTTAAATAACTGTTTCAAAGTGGGTAGGTATATCAGTGCTGTATATTCAAATCTCTTGAATATTTGACTCCCTTTCTGTTGCTTTAAGACATGAAAGACAACTTATTTGTGTATGTAATAATTAGGTTTCAATATTTTTTTCCTCAAAACTTTAGGTATTTTATAGTTTTGATATAGCATAATGAAGAGGTAAGAGATCAACAGATTCTTTGTGAATAACACATACTCCCGTGTCCCTTTGTGAATAACACATATTTTCCCGCCTATTTGCTTAAAAATTTTGTAGTTTTTTTTACTGACAATTTAAGGTAATTTCCAGCAGGTTATTAGATATGGCTTTTTCCTCTCATTGGTTTTACCAAGAATGTAGTCTTATTGAACATTAATCAATATGTATCATCTATCTGTTTTAACTCAAGACTGTTTTAAAAAAACATTTCCTCGATTATGACTTCATTACAAAATGTTCTTTTTTTTAATCAGAAATGCATATTGTTGTTAGATTGAATCTTGATATCCACTATTTCTTCTGCTATTTTCCATCTCCTTTTTGTTTTTCTTTCCATTCTCAGGGAACTTCTCAAGGTTGTTCCAGATGTCTGACTGGATTTTTCACAGAATCTATTCTGTTCTTTACTACCTTTAGTGTGGCTTTTAATTCTGTTCTTCTCTTTTTTTTTATTTTTAAAGATTTTATTTATTTATTTATTTTACCCCCAAAGCCCCAGTAGATAGTTGTATGTCACAGCTGCACATCCTTCTAGTTGCTGTATGTGGGACGCGGCCTCAGCATGGCCGGAGAAGCGGTGCATCCGTGCGCGCCCGGGATCCGAACCCAGGTCACCAGCAGCGGAGTGCGCGCACTTAACCGCTAAGCCACGGGGCCGGCCCTGCTCTTCTCTTTTGATTTTATTTATAATATTTCCTTTTCTCACCCCTATCTCTTTATATTTTAATTTTGGTCTATGCTGTTCTTATTTTTTTTCTGCTCCTATTTCTTATAAGTATTTTCGAGGAAATGCTTTTTTTGTCTTGATTTTCACTTTTGAGAATAAAGTTTTAACTAGCATTTCCTTATAACATTTTTTCATCTTTCATATTGAATTCTACGTTCTCCGTTGAATATTATTTTTTAATGTCTTTTCTCTTGGTTTCTTGATGACTATTAATAAAGTCTTTTTCTTTTTTTTTAGTGTTTTCAAAGAGCCAAATTTGGTATTGTTGAAACTCTCTTCTTATATTCATATTGTATTTTTATTAATCTTAGTCCTATTATTTTCTTTCTCTTAAATTATTTGAGTTTATTGTTGATCTTCTTTCTTAGGATGGACGTTTAGACCATTAATTTTCAGCATTTCTTTTTTCTAATGTAGGAATGTACATTTCCCTCTAAATACTGTGCTAGCTTTTCCTCTTAAGTTTAATAAGAACTTTCTTTATTTTTTGTAACTTCTAATTTTTATTTTTCATTATGATGTTTTTTGATGTATCCGTTATCACAAATGTATTTTATAGTTATCTTGCTGATATTGAATCCTAATTTAGTTGGACCTAACTTAGTTTGACCATAGTTTATTATGGTCAAATCTGTCTTCCTTAACTCATTTCATGATTATTTATTGAGATTAATTATGTCCAAGGCACTGTTTCAGATGTTAGGATTTCATTAATGTGTAAACCAGGCAAACTCCCAACTCTTTGGAGCTTATATTCTAAAATGGGGAGAGAGACAGTGAATGTAGTCAGTAAGGAGGAATGTCAGAATGTGGTCAGTGCCATGCAAATTAAAAAGCCGGGTAAAGGAGATGCGCCATGCTGTATATGTGTGTGCATGTACATATGTGTGGTGTGTGAGTGTTATATGTGTTGTGGTGGGGAGATAAGAGTGATCAGAGAAAGCCAGCCCAAGAAGGTAAGATTTGGGTATATCTTGAAGGAGAAAAGTGATTCTTCTCTGGGGAAGAATATTCCAGTCCAAGAGAACATCCAGTGCAAAAGCTCTGAGGCAAGATCATGCCTGGCGTGTGTGAAGAGGCCCGTGTGACTGTGATAGAGGGACTGGGGGGGATGGTAGCAGAAGGGATCAGAGAGAATAGGA
Source organism: Diceros bicornis minor (assembly GCF_020826845.1). Lineage (NCBI taxonomy): Eukaryota > Metazoa > Chordata > Mammalia > Perissodactyla > Rhinocerotidae > Diceros > Diceros bicornis. The sequence continues at coordinate 59,349,455 of NC_080751.1, forward strand.
ATGGGGACAGTTGGTGTCATTGGACATTGGCGAGGAAACCCAAGATCTTGATTTATTTTTATCTCATCTTCATGAAAGAATTGTTTATTCAAAGAATATTTTATTTTTCAGAAATTATTGACAGAAATGGCTTTATTTTGACTTCCAGGAATAATTAAGTGACTCCTCCAATAGCACAGGATCTTTCAAGTCCTTGTGAAAACTTTGGTGATAATCACTTAATTAGTGTTAAAGAAACTCAAGATTTCACTCTCTTTTAATTCCTTTATATAGGAATCATTCATTCATTTAGTCACCAAATACGTTTTTTTTTCCCAAAATTATTTATATAAATGTTCTTATGCTGACCTGTAGGAGATTTAGACAAATCAACAAGCAGCCATTCCATCTGGCTGTTTCATCTTAAAAGTCTGAAGGACTTCAACAGTCATCACCATAACAACAGATCACTATCCAAATTCTACTTAAATGATCCCATTCTTCTTATTTATAGATGAATATATCTTATATATATATGAATCCATTACTGGACTATTTTAATTTTTGCCAATTTTATCTCACAACCCATCAGATATTTGAAAATAAGTCCCAGATTCCCTTCGAGTCGTATGTTCTTTGGCCCTTGCATTCTAGAACTTTCTACTGTTCCTCACATTCCTAAGGTACCTGGTGGTTGAGATTTCTTTGACATTTAGTTCACCCTCTTTTAGAGAAGGACATTATAATTCTCACATTTCTATGTAAGAGAAATTCTTGGTCTTGAATTTGAATTTTTACTTCTTTTCTCATAAGTGAAACTCCAACAGTGGTTATGAACAAAATTGTCATGAAAGCAAAATCAATTAGATCCTACTGTTGATGGTCATGCTAAGTATTTCGGCACATTATGGAAAGGGTTTCCTTCTCTCACAGAAAAGTTCTATGGTAGATCTCCCTTCAGCCCTAGTGAAATTGATTAATTACTTCAACTTAATTGATTGTGTGCAGTTTCTCAACCTGTTCAAGATCCTAGTAACCAAACTCAGCCATGATTCAATGTCTTTCTATTTGGTTCCACCTGTGTTTATAACTAGCAGAACTCCTGGTGCCAAAGCAAGTGCCAGTGTTTTGCAAAAAGCAAAGAAGCTAGGTATTCCCCAGTTTAATTTCCTGTTTGTGATATGGATGAAGTAAAGATGAACCTGATGATGTGTAACTTTCCTCTTCTATTTTTGCCCTGGTGATGAATATCACTTTCCTGGAGTGTCACTTCTGAATATAGGATCTCACTATAGATTTTGAGCAGCCTGTGTGTTAGCTTGTTGCTTTCCTGACTTTGGCAGAGTTGTGGTGTTTAGTCGTGCTGGAAATCTCAAGCTTGAGAATCTTCTCGGACATTTGGAGTCATTAAGGGGTTTAAAATACAGGGGGGCATAACTGAGTGGATTGCTCATCCCTTCTGCTGTGGCTGCTTTGGTATGGCAAATACCAGGGACCTGGGCACAGAGGAGAGAGGTTGGCACTAGGTGGTTTCTCCTTGTTATGGTTTTGCTTAGTCTTGGTCTTGTTGAGGAATTCACAGAGATGAGAGTTTTCCAAACTCTGAGAGCAGAAGAGTAGAGGTGGAAGGGGAAGCACTATCCTTCCTGTAACCACACCCTCAGTGCACAGATATCCCTCGGATCTGGAAAATAGCCTGACACTTCCTGGTAGTTCCATTGCTCTGCTTCCTCCTATCTGGGGTCCCCTGGCACTGGCAGAGCCAAGTATGTGTGTGTGGGGGTGGGTGAGCATGTCAGCCCCTCTGGGGAGACTCACTCTCTGACAGCGAGTGATGAGTTTCCTAATGAACCCGTGGTGGAGGGTTGGCTTCTGCTCAGCAGCTGCCGCACATCCAGGCTGCTGCTCTCCCCCACAGCCTCAGGGGAGCAGTGCTCCAGCTCTGTGCCACTTCGCTGACTCCAGAAAGTGTATGTTTCCACCATGGGGAGTGAGATAAGTGTGTTTATCAACCACTAGGCTTGGAACGAGAGGCTTCTCCTTGAGGGAACGCCGTCAATCACGTCTCAGGACTGACCTTTTGTGGTAGTTCCTCTTGTGATGATGTTTTGCTTTTCCTGATTGCAGAACAAAATGAGAGCTTCATAATTAAGCGTGTGGTAAACAACAAGCAGTGGCCCTTTGGATTCCCAGCCCTCTCAAAACAGCATTCTGCTGTAAGGTGTGGGGGTAGCGACTTTGGGAAAGATGAGATAGATTGGGAATTCCTTTGGACTTCCTCTTTACAGTTAGCCAAAAGGATACTAGATTATTTCTATGACACTTGACCTCCAATACTGTTCTAGGTTTCTGCCCAGGAACCTGCCATATCTCAGTTTATGCCAAACCATTTAAGTAGAAAACCCAACTGAAGCCTCTTGTGTTCATACCATACACTGTGCAACGTATGTAAACACACAGCTTGCATTCCAAAATTGGAACAAAGGGGCATTGGTTCTCTTTTCTGAGTGGCTACAAAACATTCTCAAGAACATTTGGAAACAAAATTATGTTGATTTGACTTAGGATAAAAATCAGTGGGTTGTTTTTCTGAGAAATATGAGAGGCCATCACTTCTTTACACACCCCCTCCATCTCCCTTGGAAATAGAGAGCCCATGAGAACATCATCCCTTGTACTTATTAGCAGTACTTCTGGGCTGCTCCTATTAAATGAATTGTTTTGAGGTCAACTTGAAACACTAACTAGAATGTAAGAAAAAGATATCAGAATAGAACAGCCCTCCTTGTGATCATTAAGACAATCTTAAAAAGGGAGAAATCTATACTATTGACCCAACTTTGATATTTTCTGCTTTAGTTTAGGGTCATCACCACAAATCTCAGTTACTAAACTCATTACTTGTTGCAGAAGCTCCCTAAGCTGTGTGATTAATAATCTTCTGAATTGAGGCATCACAAATAGTGTGTTACTCTCTGGTGCATGAGAAATACAGCCACCAGGGCCAGCCAGTGTCATCTGTAGCCTAGAACAGTGACTTCTTCTGAGGGAGCCCCTTCTGACCAATTCTTGGATTCTGAATCTCCTATGATTTAAGTTGAGCTGAATGACAAATAAATATTGCTGACAGTATTACAGGTCTTTGTTCCTTATTGGCTTCAGGTAGGTGCCATCAAGGATCCTTCTCATGACCAAACGGGAATGCTGATGGGGTGCCAAGATCATAAGCCACTCTGAGTGGCTCATCAGTCACCACTCGCATCTTCTCTATAAAGATTTTAACCTGGATGTTAAAACATCTAACTCATACTAATAAGAACAATAGCAGTGACTACTATTTTTTGAGTATAATTACATGATTACAATTAAATCTCCAATACTGTGTAGGAGAGCTTCCTCTTTGAAAGTTGAGTTATATTATTATATGAGAATATTCTAAGACTTGTTTTGGTATCTCCTGAAGGAGTTGGACGTCATTGATGGAAGAGCCTGATTTTAGCCAGGAAAACCATAATTTGGAAGGCAGGCTCTGGATAGACTGGAGTGGGAAGACTTGCAGACTCTCTCACTGCTTTATCCTCTCAGATTTAGACTTTGAAAAGAGAAAGATAGTTCTTTGATTGCGGTTCTCTGCTCATAGGTAAGATGGGACCCAGGTCCTGGGTGCTTCAGAAAGAAAGCTATATCCTGTAAGTGGATCATGAAGGTGTGTGCTTTGTGGCATTTTGCTTCTCTCTCTTCTCTCTTAGAATTTGAGATTCTTAGCAAAAAAAAAAAAAAAAAAGGTACTGTGAATTTTATAAACAGTCCTTGAATTATAAAATAGATTATTAAAGGGAAGATTTTTGTCTTCTCCATTGGGCCAAGACTTTAAAGCAGAAACCATGCCTTCTTGAAGCCAGTGTAATCATAGCAGCAGTTTCAGGAAATAATACCAAAAGAATGGTGATTGGGGCTGCTGGCCCATATAGTCCTTTGGAAATTGTCTTATGACACTATCCTTAGGAAATTGTCTCTTTGGAAGTCCTGGTCTTTATTTTATTAATGATCAAAAGAAGGGAAATATAAAAAATCCTATGTTACAGATGAGGAAACCGAAGCTTAGAGAGGGTAAGTGTCATTCCAGTAACTAGGCAACTAAGCAAAAGCAAAGGTGGAACTGGGACCCACATTAGTCTGCTGACAAAGCCCATACTACACACGTGATAATAACCTTTCGCGGCTTAGAGGAGAGGCCCTAACTTGGCTTGACCCAAAAGAGGAACCTATATTTCCTCCTCACCTATTTATCCAGCAGCCTCACACGACACACATGTAAACTACGTAAAGTAGATTACTGTCTATGGTCACCATGGCCAAGGTGGGACTGAGATGCTGCCAAACAGGGAGACTTTTCTGTGTGACTTTAGACTGATGTGTGACCTAAGGACCAAAGCTCAGCAGCTGTGACAGTATTTCTTGGCAAGCTAGAGAAGTCATCGTTGTAATGTTTTCTGGCTGACTGTTGATACTCAATGAATGTTTGTTACATTGAATAGAAGGTTCCAGGTTTGGTGTAAACCTTAGGAAGCTCTCTCATGTGCACAGTATGTTTGCTTTTCAAAGCACCTGCATATCCATTATCTTATGTGAACTTCATTAAACACATATGAAAATATCCCCACTCTGCAGAGGAGATGACCTAGTTTCCATTATCCTAAATTCAGAGTACACGTCAGTGTTAAATGGGGGCTGGGAATCAAGTCTTAAAGTTTGTGGGGCAGTGTGCTTGTCCTTATTTCTTCCTGAACACTTCCAATTGGTCCTTAAATGTCTTGAATTGAGAGGAGAGAGCCAATATTTCTCTAAGTGCTGAGTTCTCTTCTTAGAAAGAGGGATGGGTGACAATGAAAATGATGATGGTGATGCCAAATGGTTCTGTGTTGAACAATTAGTGCATATTCTTGCATTCTCGCCAGAACTCTCCTGATACTTGATTTTCTCTGGCTGTCTGAGATCCGGAAATCTTAGTCCACCCTAGAGCCCTGTAATCATGGGTTGGCGGCATGTACTTTCCACAGGATTTTATTCTAAAGATCCTACGTATGGCTGGTTCCCAAACACAGATAGTGCTTTCTTTAAGATTCGGTATTTTTATGACTTGGGGAAGGGCCAGTTGCCTTTTTTTGGTTGTAATTTTAGGTCTATTCAAAAGTTGGCTTCTAGCAATGCAGGAAAATTACAGTTGGAGGTGATTATGTGCCTGGGAGTTATTTGCCTAAAAGACATCAAGACGGGCTGGCCCCCTGGCGTAGCGGTTAAGTGTGCGTGCCCCGCTGTGGCGGCCGGGGTTCGATCCCCGGCACGCACCAATGCACTGCTTGTCAAGCCATGCTGTAGTGGCGTTAGATATAAAGTGGAGGAAGATGGGCATGGATGTTAGCCCAGGGCCAGTCTTCCTCAACAAAAAGAGGAGGATTGGCAGATGTTAGCTCAGGGCTGATCTTCCTCACCAAAAAAAAAAAAAAAAAAAAAAATCAAGAGTCAGAATTTTAGGACCCAAGCAAGCTGAACTGAACAGAGAGTTATTGGGTTGGGGACTCCAAAGTAAGATACTTCAATGTTTGAGGTCAATATAACTTCCCCTAGATCATTTTTACTCAAAGCATGGTTCTTAGAATAGCAGGATTGGCATCACCTGGAAATGTGTTAAAAATGTGGACTCTTGTCCCCCTCTCAGGACTGCTGAGTCAGCACCTGCATTTTACATAGATCCCTAGGTGATCAACATGCATATTACAGTATGGGAAACCCTTCCTTTATAGTGTGATTTATAATAAGAAGTATATATTTGGTCCTTGTCCTGTTTCTGACCCGGAGCTCCTAAAACCCTTGGAATTTCCTGCAAGGAGAGCAATAAAGGCGTCTCGTGTTGTGCTACTGAGGTGACTTTTGGAAAGACCTAAGGAGAGGTGCCGGTTGTCAAGGGAGCCAATCAAGTGATTAGAGGGTTGGAACTTTCAGCCCCACCCGTGACCTGGGGGAGAGGAGAGGGGCTGGAGGTTGAATCAATCACCAATGGCCAAAGATTTAATCAAGTATGCCCATGTAATGAAGCCTCCATTAAAACCCAAATGGAAGGGGTTACGAGTGCTTCCGGGCTGGTGAAAACATGGGGGTGCTGGGAGAGTGACGCGCCTGGAGAGGGCATGGAAGCTCCGTGCCTCTTCCCACATACCTCTTCCATCTGGATGTTCACCTGTATCCTTTATCATATCCTTTCAGAATCAACAGTAAATGTAAGTAAACTGTTTTCCTGAGTTCTGTGAGCCATGCTAGCAAATTATTCGAACCTGAGGAGGGAGTAGTGGGGACCTCTGATTTATAGCTGATCGGTCAGAAACACAGATAATAATCTGGACTTGTGATTGGCGTCTGAAGTGGGGGGCAGTCTGGTGGGAGTGAGCCCTTAACCTGTGGGATTCAATGTTATTTCTTGGTGGATAGTGTCAGAATGGTGTTGAATTGTAGGACGCCCAGGTAGTGTCCAAGAATTGGTGGAGTGGGGAATACATTGACAGTCTAGAAAAGAGAAAATGTGAGGTAAGTTTGACTTCTGTGCCTAGGATGTTTGTATGTAGCTTGTGGACAGCTTGGAACCCTTGTTTATTTTCCTTTGTCCCAAAGTGACCCATTAGAGAGTCACTTCATCTTGCCAAGATCAGTTCGAATTTTATTCCTGTCCTGTGGAGGTATTAGCAGATCTGCTTAACTTAGGACAGTCTGAAAATTTGATGAGCACATTGTTGATTCCTTCATCTCATCCATCAATGAAGATATTGGGTAGGCAATAAAGATATTGAGTCCTGTCATACTCTGGGACAAAGGCATGGGTGTTTACACTAACACTTACGATCCAAGCAGTGCTGCTGATTGAACTCCATACTTTCCTCTCAGAATCAAGCATCAAGCTCACGGGGATTTTATTTACAGGGAACTTCAAATGTCACTAGAACTGGCATCAACTAGTCCCCTAATCTCTCTGCTCTTTCCGTATCTCATGGGCTTCCAACCACTCTCACTGGAGCCTACCATCCTTCATTTTCATCCTCAACTGACTGGGTCTTTGTCTTGATCGGCAATTGGGGCTCTAGACCACGTCGGTGTTAAACATCTGCATCTTGTCCATGATAACTTATGATTTCTAGCCGTCACTATTTCCACCATGACTGTTCCTCCTCCCCAATTCATACTGCCCTTCAAATCATAAAATTCAGTCCCTGCAGTTCATCTGGATAGCAGCACAGGCTGCTGTTTTGATGTCAGTTGGTGTACCGAGGCATCTTTGTCGATGACCAAGAGAGGAGGAGGCTTTAGTTAATTTAAATGCTTGGAATATAATTCCTTACACCTGTGGTGAGATAGCTGCTTGAACGAACTTACTTTTGAGTTTTACCATAACAGTTCCCTGACTGGGGTATATAAGAAGTGCTCGGAATATTTCTGAGGCAATGATTCTTCATTCTGAAATGTCAGGTAGTCAGCAGCCTGTGGCAAAGCCTCTTCTCAGTGCTTCCTCTTGGTTTGGCCTTAGATTATCCCTTGACTTAGAAATAAAATGCTGGTACAGTTAATAATGAAACTGATGGGGAGACGTGGAGTCATTTGTCTCCATAGAGTGAAACAAAAGCCTGTATCGGCCCAAACAAACAGATGACAGTCCTTCTCCTGCAAAAGAAGTTTTGCTCATCACTGTCCATCCAGGAAACTTGTAGTTTTTGCTTTAATTTTAAATCACCCATTTGAAACACCAGTCATAGCTGGAAATAAAGACAAATGATGTGCATCCCTCTAGACTTTGAAATGGGCACCTTGCCTTTTCTCTGGACCTGTAACTACACACACTCGTTCTCCTACAGTAGGCTATGAATCTCTTCACTCTTCTCCGTATATAAAATGCTTATTCCAGCCTCCAAGACTTTTTACCTGTTAATGTCAATAGCCAGAAAGTGGTTTCCCCACCTCTTTAGCTATCTAAATTCTACTCCCAGTTGCATCCTCTAGATCATTCCCTCCTCCGATCATTGCCCTCTCAGGGAAAATTTCCTTACCCTCCACAGCTTTCCTCTCCTTACTCTCCTATGCCAGACACTTGGACACTTAGTGATGATCTGGCTGTAACATCTGAATATTCACTCATTCATTCACTCACTCATCAAAAGATTATTATTGAGCATCCACTATATGCCAAGGATTGTAATAGGATACATGGCACAATGGTGAGCAAAAACGAATGCACACCTACCCTCATAGAACTTACAGTCTGGTGAAAGGCACAGACTTAATTGCAAATAGTATAAAATTAAAAATGATTTTAAATGCTTTTCCTAGGATAAATATAGGGTGCTTTGAGAACTTACAGGATACTTCCCCCTGACAAAATAATTTTTGAGTTGAAATTGAAAGGATAATCAGGAACTATTTAGGAAAAGGGTAGAGGAAAGGTAGACTCTTCTTGTTGTGGGGAACATAAAGCTCCATAATGGAAACCAGAAGATGAATGTGATTTGGAGAGTGGAGTGTGTGCTATAAATGAGAGTGCAGAAATGGCAGAGTCCAGGCAGGTCATGTCTATGCGAAGAATTTTGGTCTTTATTCTATGAACAATCGGAGACCATTGAGGGCTTTGTAGCAGGGCAGGGCCACAGCCTTAGTATTGTTTTGCAAATTTCACTCTGGGGCTATCTGAGAAGAGATTAGACAAGAGCAAGTGTTTGGGGAGGATTTGGGGAAGATCATTTAGTAAGTAACTGCAGTAATCCAAGGAAGAAATGTTGGCACCTTTGGACAGGGTGATGGTGGTCGAGAGGGAGAGGGGTGGAATGATATAGGAGGTAAGATGAATAAGACTCTGTGATGGCATGGGTGCTAGGGTTAAGGAGAGGAAGAAGCCAAGGATTGTTCCAAAGTTTCTGGCATGCCCAGTAGTTGGAAGGCAATGTTATTCACAGAAGAGACTAAAAGAGAACCAGATTGGAGAGGAGAAGATCAACGGTTTGGTCTCGATGCTGTTGAGTTTAATATATTTTTCTGTCATATAAGTGGAGCTCGACATATGGGTCAGGAGTTCTGAGGAGAGATCTGGACTAGAGCCATCAGTGTGGGAAGTTTAGATGTTCAGAAGGTAACTGAAGCTCTGGATGTGGGTAGCAATGCCCAGGAAAAGAGGATGAAATGCTTACAGATCTAACTAGACATTGTACAATTCTCTTCTATTCTTTTTTTGTGCCCTTCATTGTACAGAGCACAAGCCTGGGTTCCTTCATTAAGTTTAATTAATATTTACAAAATGCTGTGTTAGTCTATGAGTATTTTTACAATGTTTATTAGTTATTTTACAATATTTTAGTTAATATTTACAAGACGTTATGCAGTATTCACCAGTCTTTGTTTAATTTTCATAGCTTTCCTGCAACGTAGATGTGATTATTTCCATTTTAGAAATAAAGAAACTGAAACTCAGAGCGATTAAGCAAATATTCAACTCAGACAACTAGGAAGTACCAAAGCTGGATTAGAAACCAGTTTTTTTTTTTTTTTTTTTCAGACATTTATCCTGAGCTTCTGCCTACAAAAGCCAACCAGGGGAGATTTCAGTAAACACTTGTTTGTTGATTGATTGATGCCAGATAAATTAAACGTCTGAGAATTTGTAAACATTACTGATTTTCCATTTTTCTAATCACTAGCTGTGAAATAAGCCTCATTCTCGGATCCACCCAATACAAGCTCCTGTCTCTGGATTAGGAAATTGTACAGAGCATGTCAGATGTGGTCTGGCCAACACAACCAAAAATAGGTGGCCCTGGGACCTGAAAGTGTTTAAAAGAATATGCAAAGAACTATGCTCCTCTCCAGCCTTCATGAAACACTCCAAAATGTGTGATGCAAGTGTATTCGAGGTAATAAAAATGCCCACAGAAAGATCATTTCTTGGAATTTATATGTTCATAGGGAGGAATATGGAGGTAAGGTAACTATATTAGTTGGCTAAGGTACCATAACAAAATACCATAGACTGGGTGCCTTAAACAACAGAAATTTATTTCTTAGAATTCCGAAGCTGGAAGTCTGAGATCAGGGTGCTGTCATGGTCAGATTCTGATGAAGGCTCTCTTCCTGGCTTGCAGACAGCCACCTTCTCACTGTATCCTCACTTGGCAGAGAGAGAGCTGTCTGGTGTCTCTTCTCATAAGAACATTAGTCCCATCATGAGGGCCCCACCTTCACGACCTCATCTATACCTAATTACCTCCCAAAGGCCCTATCTCCAAATACTATCTTATTGGGAGTTAGGGCTTCAACATAAGAATTTTGAGGGGTCACAATTCAGTCCATATCAATGATGAACAGTCCATGAGATTGAGGAGTTTCCCAAGATGTGGACTTTTAGTGCTAAAATTAGAACAGTCCTGGAAAACCAGAATAGTTGGTCACCTTGCATGGAAGGGAAATCACTATTTTCTCAGTTATTCAGGAAAAGCCTCATGGAAGAAGTGGAATTTCAATAGTTATTTAAAGGATAGAAATAATTAAGAATGGTATTGAATTGGGAAAAGGATAAGTGATACAAGCTGCCAGGCAGATTACCAGGAACATTAATCCCTTCAAGTCTATTTATGAGAAGCTATTAGGATATAACCCGGAGCAGTTATGTGTACTTTTCCCAGGGCCTTCCAGAGACAGTAACTGAATTGTTATACTATGCTCTTCAGATATTCCAGGGGGAGTTTCTAACCTGGTGACTGGGGAACTTGGTTCACTGAAGTTGAAGAAGTGAAATATTTTCTACCTACTTTTTCTCTGCCTTTTCCCTGAACTAGTCCTATTTAAAAGAGCGTGTGAGATATTTTTGCAAAAATGCTGTAAACTACTGCCAACAAGACAAAATATTATATAATTAATTATTTATCTGACATTCGAAGAAATGAATTATTTGCACGCAAAAAGGTATATTGTTCACCAAATCAATTATAAAGGCTCCAGGAACAGGACCCTGCGGTCTCTAGATCTAAGGTCCCTGAGTTCTTATTCATCTCTAGTTTATCTTCAGTGCATGCATGGAGTAGGTACTGAAAATAAACACTTGCCAAAAAACCTGGAAACGCTGCCTATTCCATGCAAAGGCATCTTGACGGGCACCATATGCAAAAGTGAAACTAGGGAGGGCGTCCACATAGGCGCATTCAGTAAGTCCCTATTGTGGCAGATGTCTCTGCCCTACCTTACCTGTTCTTTTCCTTAATGCTTCTAGGCTAGACTATATTATTTCCTGATGTATAGTCTTGCAATAATTAAAGCATTATGATTTATTGCCCCAAAGTTGATTTTTACAAGTCCAAACAAGTACTATATGAAAGAGATGTTTTCTTTCATAAGTCACCATCATTTTTTAAAAATGATGGCCAAGCACAAAGTTGTTATGTTGTCATAAAGGTCCTTGTTTTGTATGTTTATTTTAACAAAGAATTATAAATTATTAACTCCAGAAGGAACCTCACAAGTCCTTTGTGCTACATCCTTATTTTTGTAATGATGGGAAACTAGTGCCTTCCTCCACACTACGTACCCGGTTGGTGGTAAGGCCAGTATTAAATGCGAGTTCACCTGGATCCTGTTCTACGACACTTCCACTCTCACACGCCCATCAGTGTATTTATGGGAAAACTTCAAAGGCCCCTCATCTGTTCAAGGGAAGATGATTGCTTAGTTGGTGTGGATGGAAGAAGTGTATTCACTAAGAGTAGCAATGGAGTTGGAGGAGGGTGTCTCTACCCCATGGCTGTAGGGGCACGAAAACCAGAGGAGCCAGTGAAGGTAAGGGACAGAGTGGAGAGCCAGTGGTCAGTAACCAGTCCTAATGGGGTAGAGCTGAGGGTTGAGAGCCAAAAATCTGAGGAACCAGGGAGCAGTAATCAGATTAATGGATAATGTACAAGACAGAAATAACCCGGGAAATTACTTGGCAAACCACTGTTGTCTGAAGCCAGCTTTTTGTGCTGGCTGTTAGGCAGAGGATGAGTGGGCCAGCTCATTTAAAGGGCCAGTCTGGCACAGACAGGAATAAGAGGAGAACATGCATGGGCACAGAAGGGAGTGTTGATTTTATAATGCTTCCAGAATAAGAGGCAATTTGATGAAGTAGAAAGGGAACACAGGCTTTGGAGTCAAATAGACCCGGGTGAAACCTCAGCTACCTTACTTATTAGATGCATGGCTCAGAGCAGATGGTTGCACCTCTCTGAGTCTCCTTATCTCCTTTGTAAACTGGGGTTTATGATATCCACCTGGATGAGTTTATGTTGTTGACATCCCCAACACATAACAGGATTTCAGCTTAGCAAATGCAAGTTTGTTTTTCTTCACACAACTCTCCTCTTGCTTTCTCACCTCGCCATTCTTGGCCTTTCTTCTACATAGCTTCTATCTCTGAAATGTACAGCTCTAAAAGAGCAAGCAAATGATCAAGCAGATCTCTGATATTAAGGGAGTTCCCTGTGACTTTCAGTGAATGAGCCATCAGTGGGTGAAAAAACGGCCAAGGCTCATGACTGCAGTTGCCTGTTAGCAGGGCTGGAACTGTACGTGTGTGTGAGCATGTGTGTGTTTGCTGTGTCCTATGTTTTAGGTCTTGAAGACCCTGCCCTGTGTGGAGAAACTTAACATGACGAAAAACTCAGCAGAGAACATAGTGGGTCTGTGATCGGATTAGCCTTCCTATACCCTCACTCTTCCCTGCTGAAGAAGCCAACACGGACTTCCAAGATTTCACAGATTCTTCTAAAGCCCCTTCACTCCCACCCTGGTGGTTGCCAGAATTGCCCTTCTATCTTAGGATCACAAAGTTTCTCTCTGTCACCTGAACTTTCTAAATTTCTCCATGACTTGTTCATCCTAATTTAATCACTCGACCTAGAATTATTGAACATCCATTATAAGCCCAGTATTGCATAAGGGGTTTGCAATAAAAAGATAAACAAAACAAATATTGTTCTAGTTTTCAAAGAGTTGATAATCCAGAAGGAAAGTCAGATATTTCATAATTCAGTATAATAGCACTTATATTAGTTTGAGGTCTATTGTAACAGAATACCACAAACCGAGTGGCTTAAACAGCAGAAATTTATTGTCTCAAGGTTCTGGAGGCTACAAGTCTGAGGTCAAGTTGTCTGCAGGGCCATGCTCTCTCTGAAGGCACTAGGGAAGGATCCGTTCCACGCCTCTCTCCTAGTTTCTGGTGGTTGCTGGCCATCTTTGACATTCCTTGACTTCTACATCACTTTTATCTCTGCCTTCATCTGCACATGGCATTCTCCCTGTGTATGTGCCTCTGTGTCTAAATTTCCCCTTTTTATAAGGACCCTAGTCATATTGGATTATAGACCCACCCTATTCCAGTATGACCTCATCTTAACTAAATAAATCTGCAACAATCTTTTTTCCAAATAAGGTCACATTCTGAGGTACTGGAGGTTAAGACTTCAACATATGAATTTTGGGGGGGACACAATTCAACCCATAACAGCACTTAATGGAAATTAAGGTAGGAGACATCCAGGGTTCTGTGGGAAATGTCTCTGTTCTCTCTACTTTCCTAAATCCTGCATATTCTATAGGGTCCTCCTCCTCCTTGGCTCCTCCTCTCCATGGTGACCTTCTCACTTCACCTCACAATGCTTCTTTGGGCCTGTGTCCTCTTTCCTCTACCAGATTCTAAATTCTGTAACAGCAGAGAATGCGTCTTCTCCTTCCCTCTTGACTGTCTCAGCAGCAATTAATCAGCAAAGCCAGCATGCTTCTTGGAGTTGGTGCCTCGGTGACTTTCCAGCATGGAGCAGAGTGGTGCCAAACACCAGCCTTCCCTGCCCTCACTTCTGTCCTCTCCCCAGTCTGTGTCCTGCAGCCCTGGGCTCCTCTTAGTCATAAAGCCAACAAGAAATATCTCAGGAAACACAGGCTCCTCCAGAACCCTGCCCTGTGGCAGGGACACTGAAGACGGCGTTGGAAAGAGGAACCAGCAAATGTCTCCACAGCTGGACCGCTCCCTGTGAAAAAAGCTGCAGCACAGCAGCCAATTACATCCTTCATTAATGAAAAAAGACAAGCTCATCAGAGATCCTAGCGATATCCTTAGAAATCATGGGGCGTGCATATAGCACTCATGCTTTTAGCAGGAATATCCGATCCAGGAATATATTCACAGAGCTGTTAGTGTTTTGACACATAACACAAAAGGAAAAGAAGAAAAAAACCCATATACATCTTCATTTGCATCAGTAAAAAAAAATCTGAGAAAAATATACGTACTTAATCCACAAATAATATTCACATATTGTATAGAATATTGAGCCTGATTGCAAACTTATGCTTCTGTGACCTTTTTGAATAAATGATTGGGTTTTGTGGACCTGAGGTTAGAGATTCTGGACGCTCCTAAGGCAGCAAGGCAGATGGTGCATTAATAATGGGGGTATTAGGAGGATAGGCTTCCCAATTCCAGTGTATTCATTAATACACTTTAGACAGTTTAATTGCTTCCTGAAACACTAATTGAAAGAGGTTCATTTGCAAATGCCTAGGTTCTAATAATATACATCTGGCACAGTGCCACAAAAGCCCCTTAAATACCATTATAAGATGGATTGTGGCATTTAAATAAAGGCAGCTACATTTTTTAAATAAAATCAGTACGGTGAAATATAATGTATAAAATTTTTTCAGAGTGGGGAAAATAAAGCACAAGTAGGTGCTGAATCCTTCCAATATTGGGGTTTATGAAACACTCACCAACGACATGCAACCGAGCCTTGCGATTGTGAACATCTGGTACACTCTGCGACTTCAGCAGCACAAAGCAGAATGTTCTCGTTTACATGAACTCATTTCCTAGAGGGATAGCTATGGAATCCGTTATTTCAAGAGAATATGTGACTAAATGTTGTTATACCTTTGAAGGAAGAATTTTCCCCTTAGAATCATCCTGCCTACTGACCTTCCTTAAATTGTATTTCATGCCTTTATAGGCATATTGATTTTACACACACTTCCCCAGTATTTACCAACCAAAGCTCTGAGCAGTTAGGCTAAGAATACATAAGGAGTTTGCTTCCATGTGAAAAAGAATAAATACAGATTGATCAGCACCTAGATTTTAGTAATTCTCAGTTTCTTTTGGTGGAGTAACTTGATTCACTTAATGGACAGGAGTGTTTGATGGATTGTTTATTGGCTGATGAAGATATGGGTAAGCTATGAACTTGCTGTTAGAGAACAGTGATCAGAAGTTCCAAATCTTCCACCCATGAGTGGGACCTTTGATGGTTTTCTTTACTTATGGAGCAAGATGCTTTACGTAAGTTATCATTTTTTTTGTGTGTGTGAGGAAGATCAGCCCTGAGCTAACATCCATGCTAATCCTCCTCTTTTTACTGAGGAAGACCAGCTCTGAGCTAACATCTATTGCCAATCCTCCTCCTTTTTTTCCCCCAAAGCCCCAGTAGATAGTCGTATGTCATAGTTGCACATTACATAAGTTATCATTGAATTAACTTCCAAGAGGTGAGCTCAGTTTGGTGCTCAGGGTTGTTTTAGGAATAGTGAAGTCTGCTTAGAGGAAACACCCAAGCACAGGGAGACCCAAGCACAAATGCAAGACATGGCTTGCTATCCAACTGGCCAGGGAGTTAGGAGTGCACCTGCTCCTTTTCAAGCAGAAAAGGGGAGCTAAATATAAGGCAGAAGGGCCTGCTGGAGCCTTTGTGAAAAGGCAAAGAAACTACTTTGTATCAGGAGCTACTGGACTTTAGGGGGGAAATAGTTTCCCTCAAGAAAATGAGAAATAACTTGTTGGTTTCAAATGATCTCTCAGTCCTGTTGATTGCTATCCAGGAGGGAATCTCTGCTCGCATTGCTACTTTAAGTTCCATCTGTGGTAGAGACTAGCTGGCTTCTAATAGTATCTATGTGTTAAATGTACACGATTCCTACAATACGCATCAATCTATGATTATGCTTTCCAGTTTATTGTGCCTTTAATGTCAGTTATAATTTAAAAGTTACATTTTTTTTTGTTTAGAGGAAAATTAAATTTTTGATTTAAAGTATTTTAAATGTAAATAATAAAAATGATCTTATCTCTCCCTTATCTTATCTCTTCACCCCGTCAGCCTTAACGTCCCTGAAGACAGAGATTATGGCTTTAATCAGATATTCTATATAGTACTTGTCCCAGAAGCAATTATTACAAAATAACTTATTTTATCCTCTTCTTATCTCATCTTCTGTTTCCTTACTTTTCTTTCTTTCTCTTGCCTTTATCCCAAGGAGTGATCACAAGTAGACACTCAGTAGATTTTAGATGAATTGAATTAAATCGAAATGGAGATAAATATTCTTTAGAATGAATTGAAAGAAAATGGGCTATACTTCGGTCCAGACTGGAGGTATACGAAGTCAAGGTGTCCCCATGTTTGATTTAGCTGCTGAGCATGTGGATCTGTTGGTTTAACATCCTGCAAAAGGACAAACTTTGAGAGAGATGATTTAACCCCCCAAAATATAATTACTTTTCATGTAATCATTCTTGGGCCAGAAGGAAAATAGGAGCCTTCTGGTCCAATAAAGCCAACATACCTTTTGTATGTCTAGACATCTTCATTTCACCCCTATTTCTTTCCAGTTAGATATGGCCCCTCATACCATATTTCATTGCATACCCACAGACTTCAGGCCAGGCTCAGCAACAAGGCATGTCCCCGTATAATCCGTCTCCCTCCTCATCCCTGTCTTCACTCCCCAGCTCAGTGACCTTGGAAAACTATTCTCGACTCGTCCCCTGTCTCATCATACCCTTATCTCGTTGGCCTCTAATTCTCACCTACCCTGTCTGCTCAGCTTCTAATTGGCTTTCCTGTCTCCTACCTCATCCTCCTCTCATCCATCCTTCACTGTTTCCCGAGGGAAATTTCTAAACTTGAAGTCTGATCCAATCATTCTCCTGCTTGAAGTCTACAGGATAAAGTTCAAATGCTTCAGAAAGGTGTTCTCCCTTCACAGCTGCCCAGATCTCTCTCAGTAATTGAGTTCCAATCCCCACTCCAGGTGAGCTTATTATCTCCTCTACGCCTCCAGAAAGCATCTCGAGTGTCTCTGTTATAGGACAATACATAGCCTGTGATTACTTATTTATTTCTCCATCTCTCTAATAATCAGCCCTTGGATGCAGAGTCCCTGTTTTGTTTTTCTTTTAAATTTTTCTATCCGCAATCAAAAGATTGGCATATAGTAGGTGCTCCATAAATGACTATTGACTGTAATTGACTATAACAGGAAGGCAAACAGTAGCTTTGATTTTTGGTAAGAAAAAAAACTTGAGCAGAATAAGAACCATAAAGCGTCAAATTAGAGGGATCAAAAGCACCTCAGATTACAAAGTATTATGCTGAATATTTTAATGCCACGTCCATTCAGTTATATCTATACTATAGGCACCAGGCTATTGATACCTGAGATCTGTATGATGTTGTGGCTCAGACCTTCACAGCTGCGCTGTGTAGAGTATCTAGCTGTTCTAGAAATACATGTATTTATGCGTGTGTATACGTGGATATATATCTCTCTATTTCCAAGGACTGAGGATACATCTTAAAATGTATAAACAGTTACACATTTTAATGAATATAAAAAAGTTACCCAAGTAGATTACTCGATACCAAATGTACTTTTTCAACTTGCTAAATCCTATCAGATCAGAGTTAAAAAGTCTCCAATTACCTTCCTTAGGAAGATACATCCATAATAGAACACAGTCCAATAAGTGATGTATTGTTTCCTAATGAAAAGTTCACCTGATACTCTTTTAGATAAGGACCTTGAGAGAAGAGGGTTAGAAGAAGTAGATCCTAGACGTTAAGGGGCAAAATATGATTAGCTGATTTTCTGGTGGGGGAAGGAAAGAGAGAGGGAAAGGCGGACTAGAGAGATTTTGAGCCAAGTTGTGACTACAAGGATGTTGTTCTTATTTGATTTTGAGAAAATATCTATTCTGAGATTGTCTCTTATAACTGGTATTAGCGAAAGCAGATTCAAGTGATAAGGAGGCGTTTAAGCAAGGATAAGGGTAAGGTAAGGGGGAGGGTGCTTTAGAGTTAGATACTGTAGGGTAAGGGTATCCTGGATTCTCGTGGCTGATCTAAGTGTCAGCTCTAAAGAGTTAACATGCTGCTTCCCAATATTTAAATACCTACCAATCTTAACCAATCTCATTATTTCCTTCTCTCACTTCTCACTACTATAAACACCAAATAGCTGTGGAGTTTCGACTGCACATTGAGCATTGATTTAAGGATTGTCATTAATGTTTGGATCAAATCAAGTAAGGCATTTGGGTTTAAATCAGAATTCAAAAGTTATATTGCCATTAAGGAATCAGGGAATAAAGAGTCTGTATTGATAATAATTCCTAAAACATTCTAATGAAAACATTTAAAGTTAGTTGCCTTAGAATTATATTCATTGATGTGGGTATGACTAGCTAGTGTTAATCATAAGGAAACTATTAACCACATCCATTCATTCTCAAACAAAAACCAACCCCCCTCTCCACCTCTATCTATATCTCTGTCATGCACACACACACGCACACACACAGAGTAGATCACTAAAATCTACAGTAAATAATTTCATCTCAACTTATATGCATTTTCCTTTGTACAAGTCTTGAAAGAATTAGTCTTACAAATCAAATATCAACATTGTGACTGAAAGGGGGCATGTTTCAACTAGGAACAAGATTAGTTTAAGGACTTGGATTGAATTATCTGTGTGTGCAAGTAAATGCATCTTTCATACTCATTAAAGCGAGTTTAAATAAATTTCAGCTAGAGGATACTTCTTATGACTTGTCTCTACTTGAACATACTGAAACTTCTCTTTTAAATAATCTCAAATTTCACACTAAACACGTAAGCTGGTTTTATGTAGGAGATATTTGTCATACTTAGTTTACTTAAATGTCTCAATCCCCTTCCTATTTTGGGGGTGTTCAACTTTTGTGAGTCTTGGTGGAAGACCTTGTGCTGGAATGTAAAGCCTCTGGCTCCATGCCCCTTCCCTTGTTGAAAAGGTCTAATCTTCTGAACTAGACTTTGTCAATTGAGTGTTCCTGCTCTGGAGACACAGAGATGCAAAGACCGTTTAGAATTCATTTTCACGGTGGTGTAGTCCAGTGTCAGCAAGGGGTAGATCAATCCACAGCGTCCTAACCATTCTTATCCTACAGCTGATTTTGGCCCTGGTTTCCACTCCCTCTACTCTCTTAATTTAGCCAAGAAATTTTAAGAAAAGAGAGTATTGAAAAAATGATCTCATGACCACTTTTGGCCAATTTATATAATTTAGGTCAATACTTTCACATGTGTGATTTTCCTCCTACGTGATATGTGTAGAACAATATATGTGTTCTTAACAGTTTAATGTAATTTTAAATATATGCATTTCTATTAAATTTTACTTGGTAAAATTGTTGTGTTTATGAGTTGTCGCTACTTGAACATAATGGAATGACTTGTCAGTAATCTCAGATTTTCCAGTATCTCTTCTCCCTTCTCACAACTAATGCCCTAAATCTGTGCGAGTTTACTAGAGTTAAACTCTATAAAAGAGCACAGTTTGTTCCATTTTATATTTTCGTGTATTGAATCATCACTTGACATTATTATCTAATCTGGGTTATCTTTAAAAGTCAAAGTCATTAAATATTTTAAGCCTCCTTTGTGGTTCGTCTTTTCTTATTAGGGCTGGGGCGTGGAGAGAAGGTATATCTGAAAGAAATTGCTAATGAAGGTGCTGGATCTCAGGTGTAAAACAGGTCAAATTCCTGTGCAAGACAGAAAAATTCTAGCTCCTGTAAAGATGAACTAAAGAGAACTTGATTCTGAGTCTGAGAGTTTCAAGGAGATTTAAAGGTCATCTTTTTCCTCCTTCTACCTAAATGTATAGATAGTCTTTTTTCAAAAAAAAAAAAAAATGTCCAAGAAAGGCATGTGGCTGGAGGAGGGGCCTGGTAGCAATCTATAGGTCCTGACCGTGATGCCGTAAATAAATCTGTAAAGCCAAATCAGTTTTAAAATTTGTTAAGTTGTAATAGAAATCCTGCTTTCTTGGTGGTGGTCTGTCCTATACTAACAGAAAAAAGGTTGAAACAGGGCTGATCAAAATCAGAGTGTAAGAAAATGCTACTCCAGATTTGCCTGCTGGGGGCATTGTCTTGGATGACAAGTCAAGCCAGCCCTCCAAAAATGGTTCAGCTGCGAGACAGGCTGTCCCCCAACACTGTGGACAGACATTGTTCACGGG
This sequence comes from Diceros bicornis minor, assembly GCF_020826845.1. Taxonomy (NCBI): domain Eukaryota; kingdom Metazoa; phylum Chordata; class Mammalia; order Perissodactyla; family Rhinocerotidae; genus Diceros; species Diceros bicornis. The sequence continues at coordinate 59,369,828 of NC_080751.1, forward strand.
ACACGTGTTTGTGTATCTTCTCTGTGAGGAAGTTTAAAGGGTTATTTTCTCTTTTATTTCTTTTCTTCCTTTCTTTTCTCCCTCCCTTTTCTCTTCTCCCTCCCTTTTCTCTTCTCCCTCCCTCCCTCCCTCCCTTCCTTCCTTCCTTCCTCTCTTCCTTCCATTCTTCCTTTGTAGCTACTGGGATTTGGCTGTACTTCATCCATTTTTTGATGGTAACATATAGTCCTGAAGAGAATTTGGATGACAACAGGCAAATCTGACTTTCTGCGTGGCTTCGAGTAACTGATGTGACTGCTTTAGACAGACATATTGATTAATAATTCTGTCCCCGGCAGTAAGTATCCCCACCAAGCTCATCTCCATTTTATTACCGCGTAAACATGTAATCTGCATAAAATTAAAGCCCTTATCTGCTTGAAATATTGTCACTCAAGAGATGCTTACTGTAAAGAGTAGCCATGGCTGAAGTTGCTACTCTTTTTTTTTTTTTTAAATTCAGTACTAATTTTCCCTCTCCACTTCAAAACTGTATTCCCTTGTCATGATGCTTCTGAACTATTCTGTTCTCCATCTTAGGCATCTCTTTATGGAGCTGGAAATGATTTTGAGTGTGAACATTCGGTGTTCATGTCGCCACCTCTACTGAAAACTGAACTGTTAAATTATGAATTTGTGGTCTCGTTTCACACCATACTAGCCCAGGCTAAAGCACTCCCAATAGAAATGTCAGTATCCATCTAAATGCACTGAACGGTAAATGTCTTCTCCCTGGAGCATGCCTTATTTGTTGAAAAGAGACGCAGAAATTTCAGAGTTCACATGTTACATTTTGGGATCACACAGCTTGTTTAAAAATTAGTACATTTGGAATAGTTAATGGGTAACTGGAGGCATTCTGCCGCTAAGTATGGTCCAAAATGGTCTTGACATCTAGAATGCTAGAAATTTTCCTAAAATTCTTAGATGTCAGTGTGTTTGGAAGACAGCCTAAATGAATGAGATTCTAGGGAGTGTTAACACAGAGTTTTTAATATACACCCAACCTTCCAAGCTCCTGACCAGTCTGCTTTAATATATCGTGAAGATTAAATGAGTTAAAACATATGAAGTATCTGCTATTATATCTCATACATAGTAAGTCCTTAATAAAATTGTCTATTATTATTCCTCCTCTTAGTCCAGTGACTCTTATCTTGCCATAGGGTATTTAGAAACTGAAAATATTAAACTTTAGATTATGATCATACTGGAGAATGAAGTGACTTCATGACCTGGGTGGTTTGTAGGGCCAAGAAAAGGATTGCTTTGATATTTGCCAGCACCCTAAAGAAACAAATAACCTTACAAATTTCTGGAAGGTGACTCTTAAGCCTTTCATTCATACATATTGATTCTCAGAGAATGAGCATATCTTCAGGCTTGAAAAGAACCCAGATAGAACCCTATTTAGGAAACACAGGTCCAGGTTTGCAAAACAGTTTGTGCTCCACTCAGAAATGTCCAAGACTGGGCCAGCAAACCTTCCTCCAGCTGGTGTCAACTCTCCTAGTGACTCCCCTCCCTTGCCGCTGGTGACTGCAACAGAACAAGTAGATACATGCAGAGTGATTTTCAGCAAGAAAATCAAATGCTGAAAGTGCAGGAAAGGACTGTGGTTTCCAAAAGAGCAGATAGGAAGCACCCCCGTTGGTCCAGAAATCGTCTCTCGCAGTTCCAGTCCCAGCCCTCCTCTTTCCGCAAACTCTTATTGTGAGAGATGGAAAACCCAAATTCTTTCAGGCATGTTCGTTCCATCTCCCCAGTAAGACTGTGGGTTCTGTGAGAGCAGGCACCGTCTCTCAGATTCACACGGGACCCAGGCCCAGCACAGGCAGGCGACTGCTCAGATTGAAGCTATGCAGATTTAAAGTCAGTATTACCAGAAAGAAACCAGAGATACAGGACATGGGAGATAAAAGACCTGGGTTCTGGTCCCTCCATCAACAGTTTTGAGCTTAGATGAGTTAGCTAATGTTTAAACTGCTGTTATAACTAAGATCACAGCTACGTAGAAGGTACTTATCACATTCCTATTGAAAGAATGAATGAATAAAAGAAATACGTTAAACCCTTTAAAACTTTTCTTAGATTTTTCTCAAGTTTATCATCTGAAGTAAAACCTACACCACCACATAGACCCTTGGAAACATTTTCCGTGATTCTTTCTGTTCTGGGTATAAGAGCCCATGGTATTAGTGGACCAGAGTGTGGGTGATTGGGGTTTAAGCCTCAGCTGGTGTTTGCTTGACCTTGACCTTAAGTTTGAACAGTTTCATGAAGAATGATCCAGAAGGTGACAAAAAGAAAACCAACCTAAGTGATACTGGCCTCACTGGGACAAAGTTGTAATTTCTGTAAAAATATGTGCTATTGGACTGTATAACATTCGTACATTCATTCATCCATTTATTCATTCAAAATATTTACTCAGTGCCTAATACAGGCCAGGTATTGTTCTAGGTGCTAGGATATAGTGATACTGGCCTCACTGGGACAAAGTTGTAATTTCTGTAAAAATATGTGCTATTGGACTGTATAACATTCATACATTCATTCGTCCATTTATTCATTCAAAATATTTACTCAGTGCCTAATACAGGCCAGGTATTGTTCTAGTTGCTTGGATATAGCAGTGAACAAAACTGAAAAAGTCCCTGCTCCTAGAGCTTGTATTTTAGGAGGAGGAGGAGAAAAATCTCAAGTAAACCAGTGAGTATACAATATGGCAAATAATGAAAAGTGCTATGCAGAACAACAGAGCAAGGGAAGGGGCAGAGGGTGTGGGGGTTAGTGGAAGAGTGACTTATTAGTGGGAAGACCTTTCTAGGAAATTGATACTAATATAACAACTTGAGGAAAGCAAGAAGCAACCCTCCTGGGCTTTCAGGAGTTCAGTACTTGGAGCAGGTGAATTAAAAGGTAAGTAGATATTCAGATAAAGATGTTGAATTTGCAGTTCAGCAGCTAAATATTGTAATCTGGAGTTCAGAACTGGAGATAGATATTTTGGAATGATCAGTTTATAGGAGGCAGAGTCGTGAGGCTAAATGGATTCACCAAGAAGAGAGTGTAGATAGAAGAGGAGAGGTCCAAGGACTGAGCCCTGAGGAACTCCAAATGTACAGGATGGGGATGTGAGAAGCGAGCCCTGGAAGAGACTTAGAAGGAGTAGTTAGTGAGATAAGAAAGAAAGCAAGAGAGAACAGTGGCTCAGAAACCAAGTGAAAAGACACTAATATCTAAAAGACTAATACCTAATTGATTAAATATTAGGTTACTATCTAATGTCAAATAGGTTGATAGCTAATGTCACTTATCTCTAATATGACTACAGCTAAAGGCTTTGGTATCTTCTATATATTATTAAGCAATAATTTCCAGCATTGAGAAGGTAATGTCGGTGTCTTAGAGGCGTTTCCACTGGCTTAAATGGAAACCAAATGTTCAAATTTGGAAATGACATGGGGATGGCTGAACAGTCATTGAGCATTTAGCTTTATTTCTGGGGAGGTATGCCTGATCCTTGGCAAAGTTTGGATTGACTGATTGAATTCCCAAACAGGCTTCAATTTCAACAGAGATGGAAACAGTTGTCTCACACCCACTGTCTGGATCTGCTGTCCCAGATGGAGTGCTGGTTCTGATAACATTAGGTACCTCCAACAGGGGCTGTTTCTGGAGGCGGTTCACAAGTGAGGGTTCATGTCAGCTCAGAAAAACTTAAGGATAAATAAAGAAAACGAACTCATTGTGAGTAATCTGTTTTGGGAGAAAATTCAATGATTCATTTGACCAACTGAGAACCTGCTCTGTGTCATAAAAATACCACTACCAGACAGTCAAGTTGAGCCAAAAAAAAGAGGGGAAATGTACAGTAAAGTGAAAAAAGCAGATACAAAACTATGTTATATATGGGGTATTAAGCATAAAAAAGTGTTTAGGGGCCGGCCCGGTGGCGCAAGCGGTTAAGTGCGCGCGCTCCGCTGCGGCGGCCCGGGGTTCGCTGGTTCGGATCCCGGGCGCGCACCAACGCACTGCTTGGTAAGCCATGCTGTGGCGGCGTCCCATATAAAGTGGAGGAAGATAGGCACCGATGTTAGCCCAGGGCCGTCTTCCTCAGCAAAAAAAAGAGGAGGATTGGCGGATGTTAGCTCAGGGCTGATCTCCTCACAAAAAAAAAAAAAAAAAAAAAAAAGTGTTTAAAACAATCCATATATTAAAAAAACTGGACAAAAAGGAACTTGGGGAAATAGGAAATAGTCTAGTTTCTTCTCTACAATTTTCCATATTTTCCCAGTTTTTCTAATATGAATTTAATTGCTTTCATAACAGGAAAGTAAAATTTAATGAAAATAGAAGAAACTGGAATCTTTATAAATTTATTTTTGCCTTAACATTCAATAGGGGCAAAAAATAGTGCTTATTCCTAGTTATCCTTCCATGAAGTTTATACCCTATTTATGCAATTCAGCTTCATCTATGCTAACGGCTGTGAAAATCAGGCAGCCGCCCTACCTGCTCTCAGTGGATTGCCTGGGGTGCTGCCTTCTCAAGATGCTGTTTTATTAATGATCTTGAAACTGAAATACTAAGGAATGAAGAAGTGTTAAAAAGACTTAGTGATATGCTACCAACATTTGCCAAGGAAATGAAATACGCTAAGATGAGAAAACACTGGGGAGGCCAATGAGAAGACAACTGTTCCATTTTCTGAGCCTCTGACCTCTGCAGTCACGGTTTCTAAAGATGAGCCTTCCTTAGCCAGACTTGGACTGTACACCCTCTGCCTGCATGCAGACATCAGTCCTCTGAGATGTCCGATTTGTCCTTGCTAAAGCTTGGATTGATTGATTTTATTTTCAAACATGTTTGCATTGCAACACAGTTATAATTTGGGAGGAAGAAAAAGGCTTTAGTCTTCATAATACTCTCACTTTATTAATTTTTTTAATAAAGGAGAAAGATTATTCAAGATATAATTATCCAGTGGCCCAGTTTGCATAAGTTAAATTACATATCATTAATATGTTAAGTTTCATAAAATTAAAAACGCTGTTAAATGGTTCCACGATTTTTTTCTTTCAGGCTACATGTAGATATAGTTTTACCACTTGTTTTACTTAAACTGAAGAAGATAGTGTGTGTTCAGATGCAGTAATAGACACCAGAAACAAATTAAAAACAAAGAACAAAGAAGTTGCAGAGGTGGTCTGTGTTTGCTTGCTTCTGTAGAGAGTCATTGTTGGGGCAGCTTTGCATAGAGATGCCTAGGTCTTTGGGATCACCAAGATATACTTGGTATAACAAGACTGTGAAGCAAAATCTTTGTAGCATCAAGAGTTCACTCAATTGTTAAAGTAGCTGATGTCTTCTATGGGTAAATAACCAAAGTGCATAGCAAGTCTGCGTGGTTGGTGTCAAACGTTTGATGCTTGGGTCTGGTTACAATAGTTTTGACAAAGCTGAAGGAGCCAGAGAGATGAGTGGGGAAAATGTGCAGTAGCAGAAGGAGCAGGTAATGAGTGTTATCATCCATTGAGTGCTTGCCAATGGATAGCCTTGTGTTTTATAAACTCTATATTATTTACTGCTCACAACTGATCCCTTAGCTGGGTAGTCACTTCTCATCTTCACAGATGAAGAAAAGAAAGCTTCTAGATTTGATCATTTTCCCGAGGACATTGCACAACAAGCTTTCAAACTTTGAGTCCAGAATCCATTTTCTTCAACACTAAGCTACTCCAGACTTGACTTTATTAAATTCCATGTATTTATGTTGCTTTGAGTTCTTTATTCATACTTTTAAAAACTTTTATCTTAAGAACTTCTAAAATCTTTTTTCTGTTGTCTTAGCCTGAGCATCTGCAAACAATCAACGCCTCTAAAATGATATTCACCCAAAATAGCAAGGCCTTCTAGTACAATGAAACCCAAATAAAGCACACCTGGTATTCTTAAAAAAAAATGTTCTTTTTGATGGATTTAAATTGGACTTCAATAATAGACATATTTTACTATGCTATATTTGACCTAAAAATCACCTCGAAGTTGTCAGATGTACCTTTGTGAAAACTTACATCAGATTGCGTGTGCTAATGTGATTTACTAGAGGAGATTTGACAAGAATGGCTAGGTTCTCAGAAGTAATGCAGCAATTTAAAAAAGCGTGTTCCCCCACCTACCTAGAAATAAGGAGATTCATTAACATAGGTGCCTGTGCTGTGGCCATCAGGCCTTTTCTGAGTGCCTGGCAATCTAAATGGATGACTTCTAATGTGGGACTGTTCAGACTCCTCATCACCTCCCTCTACTCGAGAGCTCCGATTGATTAGACAATGATGGGTTATAAGGATTTTCTTGGAAAGTGTGTCACTAGGCTTCCATACATCAATAGCAGAAGGAACAGGCCCCAAAGAGGCCTGAGAGTTATACTCTCAGCTTCTCTCCTGGTCCTGAGAGTTATACTCTCAGCTTCTCTCCTGGTCCTGAGAGTTATACTCTCAGCCTCTCATAATGGAATAAAATGAATGTAGCATCTCCCTTGTTGCTGATCGACCTGCTCCATCTGTTGCTGTCCTTCGGTTTCCCAGCTTAGAATCCTCTTCTCTGCTTTTCCCACCAGAGGTCCTGCTTCCTTCTCTCACAGTAATTAGTTAGAATTTTCATTATTCATAGTAAACTATCAAGGATATGCCAACACTAAAGCAGAATCCATTTTGCACTGAATCACTAAACAAATATTTATTGAACCCACACTAGGCACTGTTACAGGCATTGGACATAAATCAGTGAAGAAAAACCCTCATGAAGCTCATGTCCTGGGGTGGGAGCAGATAACAAAGAAATAAATAATTAGAAGGTCAGAGTGTGATAGGTGCTCTAGAGAAAAATAATATCGGGATGAGGGATGAAGGTGCTGGGAGGGGGTGCCGTTTTATCTTGAGTAATCAAGGAAGATCTCACTTACGACACTTGCACGGAAACCTGGAGGGAGTGAGGGAGAAATTCATGTGGATATCTGGGGGAAGAGAGTCCTGGCAGAAGGACCAGCAAGTGCAAAGGGCTTGGGAGCAGGAAGAAGGTTGCTGTGGCTGCAGGGGAATGAGCAAGGTTGGAGGTGAGGCCAGGTAGAAAGCTAGATCACATAGGGTCTTGTAGACCATTATAAAGGCTTGGGCTTTTACAGCAAGTGATACATGAAGCCTCTGGATGGGTTTGTAGACAAAAAGCGACGTAATCCATTTTCATTTTAAAAGAATCACTGTAGCTGCTGAGATAAGAATAGATGATATGAGGGCAAGGGAGGAAGCTGGGAGACTATTGCAATAACCCAGGAGAAAGAAGATTATGGTTTACATCAGGCAGAAGTAATAGAGGTGGAAAAATCAGTTGAATTTGGATATAGGTTAGAATGATTCTCTTAGGAAAGCTTAAAATTAGTTATTGCAAAGGTTTTTAAACTTCTCTTGCTCCTCAGGTCCTTACATCCAGCAAGAAAGCTTCCAAACTTCTAGATGTCTTCTACTTTTCTACCTCAGGTCAAAAGCTACCTTACACCAGAAAGAAAAAGGAAATGAGGTTGGTGATTGACTGCCCTGAGCTGAATCCTGGGTCAGTAGATTCATGACTGTGGAGGAAATTACTTAATTTCCCTTAGCCTCAGTTTCTTCACCTATAAAATGGAAATAAGAGTAGCATCCACCTCTTAGGTTTGCAGTGAAGATTAAATGAGACAAATTTATGGAAAGTACCTAGTGCAGTCACTAGCATTAGGCAAAATTCAATAAATGCTAGCTATTATTCTTAAAGTTATTTTAAATTATTGTTACTATTGCTATAGGCACACTCTTACTTCTAAGTCCTCAGTGAAGGCCTATCACATTTTATTCTTCTCTGAGTCCTAAAGCTGTCTTTCTCAGCTTCTGAAGCAGTCTCTTTCTGCCACACTCACATCTCAAATGCTTTGCTTATAGCATCTATGGATCACAGCTCCCCGTTCTTCCTTCCTGTACCTTCCAAGTGGTTTTCTCTCTTTCTCTTTCTCAAGCTCCCCAGTAGTTTTTGTTTTAAACGAAGGTTGCTTCTGTCTCTTTCACTTCCTAGAAGCCTCTTCACTTTTATTTCCGAGATTTGAAACCCATGCCAATAAAGCCCAACTCTGAGGAATACTCATTAGATCTTTGTATCTATTTACATTTTTCAAATGTCTTTCCTATCCTTTGCTCTTCCCAAACTTCCCTCTTCTCTGCTTCTGTCTTTTCTTTTTAACCAACAGTCAGTCCAGAGAGGCTGCCAGAGGCTTGCTGCCTCCTTCCATGCCCTGCTTGCTAAGTCACGAGTGCAATGCCTGTTCCTTCCCCTTCTCTCACATTCTGAGGGCAATCGCCTATTGTTATTCCTTAGCTATCTTGAAGGGTGGGTGCCTGGGAGAAGGAGCATGTCCAATACGTCTTTGCCTACTACGTGTTTGCTTTACCAGTTAGGAGGTGGCTTAATCCTGGATATGTCCTGATGAGCCCTGGTTCCTTCTTTGCTTTCCAACAGAAGCAAATGTAAGTGCTGCCCTAGTGCTTCACCTGCCTGGGTCTGCTGTCTCCGTTCCACGTTTCTGCTCTTTGGGGAGCTAAATTACTGCGATGGATTTGTAGTTTCATAAAGTTGGGTGTGATCCTTTTAATCCTATACTTTTGAGGTGAGCTGTGAACCTTCCCACATCTTGCATTCATCCATGTTAATAACGCTGTACTACTAACTTTTTTCCATTTCACATTTTCTTGATTTCCTGATGATGGCTTTTATATTCCACATGCCTTCCAAAGAAGACTCAAGAGCAGTAAAGCACACTCAATTTTTATTAAAAAAAGAAGATAAAAGAGGGTACTCAGAGAAACATGACAGCATTAAGAATTATTATGGAGTGTAAAACTTTACTTGTAGGATATGACATCAATATCCGGTAATTCCCTGTTTTATTTATTTATTTATTTATTTATTTATTTATTTTTTTGATTTTTATTGATATTTTAATGGTTTCTAACATTGTGAAATTTTGGGTTGTACATTTTTGTTTGTCCATCACCCCATATGTGACTCCCTTCACCCCTGTGCCCACCCCCCACCCCCACTTCCCGGGTAACCACAGTCCAGTTTTCTCTGTCCATGTGTTGGTTTATATTCCACATATGAGTGAGATCATACAGTGTTTGTCTTTCTCTTTCTGGCTTATTTCACTTAACATAATACGCTCCAGGCCCATCCATGTTGTTGCAAATGGGACGATTTTGTCTTTTTTTATGGCTGAGTAGTATTCCATTGTATATATATACCACATTTTCTTAATCCAATCGTCAGTCGAGGGACACTTAGGTTGCTTCCACTTCTTGGCTATGGTGAATAATGCTGCAATGAACATAGGGGTGCATAAGCCTCTTTGGATTGTTGATTTCAGGTGCGTTGGATAGATTCCCAGTAGTGGGATGGCTGGATCATAGGGCATCTCTATTTTTAATTCTTTGAGGAATCTCCATACCGTTTTCCATAGAGGCTGCACCAATTTGCATTCCCACCAGCTGTGTATGAGAGTTCCTGTTTCTCCACATCCTCTCCAACATTTGTTGTTTTTTGTCTTGGTGATTATAGCCATTCTAACGGGCGTGAGGTGGTATCTTAGTGTTGTTTTGATTTGCATTTCCCTGATGATTAGTGATGTTGAGCATCTTTTCATGTGCCTATTGGCCATCTGTATATCTTCCTTGGAGAAGTGTCTGTTCATTTCCTCTGCCCATTTTTTGATCGGGTTGTTTGTTTTTTTGTTGTTCAATTGTGTGAGTTCTTTATATATTATGGAGATCAACCCCTTGTCAGATGTATGTTTTGCAAATATTCTCTCCCAGCTGGTTGGTTGGTTGTTCATCTTGATTCTGATTTCATTTGTCTTATAAAAGCTCTTTAGTCTGATAAAGTCCCACTTGTTTATTTTTTCTTTAGTTTCCCTAGTCTGGGTAGGCATGTCATCCGAAAAGATTCCTTTAAACCCAATGTCAAATAGTGTGTTGCCTATATTTTCTTCTATGAGTTTTATAGTTTCAGGTCTCACCTTCAGGTCTTTGATCCATTTTGAGTTAATTTTTGTGAATGGCGATAGCACATGGTCCACTTTCATTCTTTTGCATGTGGATGTCCAGTTTTCCCAACACCATTTATTGAAGAGACTTTCCTTTCTCCATTGCATGTCCTTAGCACCTTTGTCGAAATTAGCTGTCCGTATATGTGTGGTTTTATTTCTGGGCTTTCAATTCTGTTCCATTGATCTGTGTGTCTGTTTTTGTACCAGTACCATGCTGTTTTGATTACTATTGCTTTGTAGTATGTTTTGAAGTCAGGAATTGTGATGCCTCCTGCTTTGTTCTTTTTCTTTAGGATTTCTTTAGCTATTCGGGGTCTTTTGTTGCCCCATATAAATTTTAGTATTCTTTTTTCTATTTCTGTGAAGAATGTCATTGGGATTCTGATTGGGATTGCATTGAATCTGTAGATTGCTTTATGTAATATAGATATTTTAACTATGTTTATTCTTCCAATCCACGTGCATGGGATATCTTTCCATTTCTTTATGTCATCGTAGATTTCCCTCAATAATGTCTTGTAGTTCTCATTGTATAGGTCCTTCACCTCCTTGGTAAGATTTATTCCTAGGTATTTTATTCTTTTTGATGCAATTGTAAATGGTATTATCTTTTTGAGCTCTCTTTCTGTTAGTTCATTATTAGCATATAGAAATGCAACTGATTTTTGTAGATTGATTTTGTACCCTGCAACTTTGCTGTAGTTGTTGATTGTTTCTAACAGTTTTCCAACAGATTCTTTAGGGTTTTCTATATATACAATCATGTCATCTGCAAATAGTGAGAGTTTCACTTCTTCGTTACCTATTTGGATTCCTTTTATTCCTTTTTCTTGCCTAATTGCTCTGGCCAAAACCTCCAGTACTATGTTGAACAGGAGTGGTGAGAGTGGGCAGCCCTGCCTCGTTCCTGTTCTCAGAGGAATGGCTTTCAGTCTTTCCCCGTTGAGTATGATGTTAGCTGTGGGTTTGTCATATATGGCCTTTATTATGTTGAGGTACTTTCCTTCTATTCCCATTTTATTGAGAGTTTTTATCATAAATGGATGTTGTATCTTGTCAAATGCCTTCTCTGCGTCTATTGAGACGATCATGTGGTTTTTATTCTTTGTTTTGTTGATGTGATGTATCACGTTGATTGATTTGCGGATGTTGAACCATCCCTGCGTCGCTGGTATAAATCCCACTTGATCATGGTGTATGATCTTTTTAATATATTGTTGTATTCGGTTTGCCAATATTTTGTTGAGGATTTTTGCATCAATGTTCATCAGCGATATTGGCCTGTAATTTTCTTTCTTTGTATTGTCTTTGTCTGGTTTTGGTATCAGGGTGATGTTGGCCTCATAGAATGATTCAGGAAGTGTTCCATCTTCCTCTATTTTTTGGAATAGTTTGAGGAGGATGGGTATTAAATCTTCTTTGAATGTTTGGTAAAATTCACTGGAGAAGCCATCTGGTCCTGGACTTTTATTTTTTGGGAGGTTTTTGATTACTATTTCAATCTCTTTACTTGTGATTGGTCTATTCAGATTCTCCATTTCTTCTTGGTTCAATTTTGGGAGGTTGTATAAGTCTAAGAATTTATCCATTTCTTCTAGATTGTCCAATTTGTTGGCATATAATTTCTCATAGTATTCTCTTATAATCCTCTGTATTTCCATGGTATCCGTTGTAATTTCTCCTCTTTCATTTCTAATTTTATTTACTTGAGCCTTTTCTCTTTTTTTCTTAGTTAGCCTGGCTAAGGGTTTGTCTATTTTGTTTATCTTCTCGAAGAACCAACTCTTTGTTTCATTAATCCTTTCTACTGTTTTTTTGGTCTCAATATCATTTATTTCTGCTCTGATTTTTATTATTTCTCTCCTTCTGCTGGCTTTGGGCTTTGTTTGTTCTTCTTTTTCCAGTTCTGTTAGGTGTAATTTAAGGTTGCCTATTAGGGCTTTTTCTTGTTTGTTAAGGTGGGCTTGTATCGCTATGAGTTTCCCTCTCAGGACCGCTTTTGCTGCGTCCCATATGGTTTGATATGGCATGTTATCATTTTCGTTTGTTTCCAGATAGTTTTTGATTTCTCCTTTAATTTCATCAATGATCCATTGGTTGTTCAGTAGCATGTTGTTTAATCTCCACATTTTTGTCACTTTCCCAGTTTTTTTTTCCTGGTTCATTTCCAGTTTCATAGCCTTAGGGTCTGAAAAGATGCTTGTTATGATTTCAATCTTCTTAAATTTATTGAGGCTTGCTTTGTTTCCCAACATATGGTCTATCCTAGAGAATGTTCCATGCGCGCTTGAGAAGAATGTGTAGTCAGCTGTTTTTGGGTGGAGTGCTCTGTATATGTCTACTAGGTCCATCTCATCCAGTTTTTCATTTAAGTCTAATATTTCTTTATTAACTTTTTGTCTGGATGATCTATCCATTGCTGTAAGTGGGGTGTTAAGATCCCCTACTATTATTGTGTTGTTGTTGATTTCTCCTTTTAGGTTTGTTAATAGTTGTCTTATGTACATTGGTGCTCCTATGTTGGGTGCATATATATTTATAAGTGATATGTCTTCTTGATGGAGTGTCCCTTTTATCATTATATATTTCCCTTCTTTGTCTTTCTTAACCTGTTTTATCTTGAAGTCTACTTTGTCTGATATGAGTATGGCAACACCTGCTTTCTTTTGTTTGCCATTAGCTTGGAGTATTGTCTTCCATCCTTTCACTCTGAGCCTGTGCTTGTCTTTAGTGCTAAGATGTGTTTCCTGAAGGCAGCATATTGTTGGGTCTTGCTTTTTAATCCATCCTGCCACTCTGTATCTTTTGATTGGAGAGTTCAATCCATTTACATTTAGGGTAATTATTGAAATATGAGGGTTGAATGTTGCTGTTTTGTCACTTATTTTCTGGTTCTTTTGCATTTCCTTTGTTTCTTGTCCCATTTGTTTTGGACTGCCAATTCAGTTTGGTTGTTCTGTCTTATGATTCTTCTAGTTTTCTCTTTGTTTATCATATGTGGTTTTAATTTGATTATTTGTTTAGTGGTTACCTTGAGGTTTGGGCGAAAAATCTTCTGTATGAGATAGTCCATTATCTGATAGCCTCCTATTTCCTTATACTAAGTCAATTCAGTCACTTTCCTCTTCCCCTTCTAAGTTGCTCTTGTTATACCTTATTCTATCTTGTGTTGTGGCTGTGTGTTTACAGTGATGAGGTTAAATTTATTTTTGGTGAATTTCTTCCTTTGATCTTTGAGTTTAGTATTTAAGTGGTTGCTAACCTATTCCGGTAAAGATCTACTATTTCTCTGATTTTGTCTACCTACTTTTCTCCTTACTCCAAGCTTTGTGTTCCCTTTCTCTTCTTGTTTTCAGGCCTGAGGGCCTTCTTGAGTATTTCTTGTAGTGGCGGTCTCGTGGCCATGAACTCCCTTAGCTTTTGTTTATCTGGGAGAGTTACTATTTCTCCATCATATTTGAAGGATATTTTTGCTGGATAGAGTATTCTTGGCTGAAAGTTTTTGTCTTTTAGTATTTTAAATATATCATTCCAGTCTCTTCTAGCCTGAAAAGTTTCTGTTGAGAAATCCGCTGAGAGCCTGATGGGAGTTCCTTTGTACGTTATTTTTTGTTTTTGTCTAGCTGCCCTTAATATTGTTTCTTTGTCGTTGACCCTGGCTAGCCTTACCACTAGGTGTCGTGGTGAAGGCCTTTGTCTGTTAATATATATAGGAGTCCTGTTGGCTTCGCTTACTGGTATTTCCTGCTCCTTCCCCAGATTTGGGAAATTTTCAGCTATTATTTCCTTGAATAGGCTCTCTGTTCCTCTTTCCCTCTCCTCTCCCTCAGGAATACCTATAATTCTTATGTTACATTTTCTAATAGAGTCCAATATTTCTCGGAGTCTTTCTTCATTTCTTTTTAGTCTTAGTTCTCTCTCTTCTTCCATCTGGAGTATATCTGTATTCCTATCCTCTAAAGTACTAATTCTTTCCTCCATATTGTCAGCTCTGTTCTTTAAAGATTCCAGATTCTCCTTTATCTCCTCCATTGTGTTCTTCATCTCCATCAGCCCTGATAGGTTTTTCTTTATGATTTCAATCTCTTTTGTGAAGAAACTCCTAATCTCATTTAATTGTTTGTCTGTGTTGTCTCGTATTTCGTTGAGTGTTTTTATGATAGCTATTTTGAAATCTCTGTCATTTAGTTTATGGATTTCTGTGTCTTCGGGGTTGATTTCTGGGTGCTTGTCATTTTGTTTCTGGTCTGGTGATTTCATATATTTTTGCATTGTGGTTCCTGTGTTGGTTTTGATTTTCCTCATCCTGGAAGTCTCTGGTTGCAATTTCCACCTGCCGCCACTGTGTGGTGGTAAAGGGCTGTGTAGTCTAAGCCCCCTGTGCTCTGCCCCAGTTTTTCTGCTGTGATCCGCAGTTTTGTTTTGTTTTGTTTTGTTTCTTTTCCCCACTGCGATCCACGGGTCCAGTCCAGTTTATTCAGGTCTGCCTCGGACCGCTAGATCTGGTCGAGCTGCAGACTCCGGGTTGCGGGGAGGGGGGAGCTCTCTCTTTTGCCCTCTGGGTCCCTGACGTGGGAGGCTTCTCGTTTGCCCCTCTTTATCCGCTCTCTGGGTTGCTCAGATGTTGATGGTAGCCCTGTGGCTCCTCTGAGCCCTCTGTGCGGGAGTTTCCCACTGGCTGAGAGCGCCCGAAGAGCTATAGTTTCCCGCCGAGGGCCGCCCCTCCCCCCTCTCTGGGAGCCGCTTGGACCGGATCGCTGATCTGATGGGGAGGGAGCGGAGTTCTCCTTACCTCTCCCCACTTCCTCCGGGGGCCCAGCACGTTCCGCTCTCAGATGTGCGGCAGTGTGGATCCCTCCGCTCCAGCTTTTGACTGTCTGGGATTCCGTTGTTGGTCTGTGGCTGTTACTTTTGTTGTATTTTGTGGGGGAAGAATTCACGGGAAAGCTCACTCCGCCATGATGCTGACGTCACTCCTCCCTGTTTTATTTTTAATTTAAAACTTGCATTTTTTTTTCTCCTTCTACTTTAATTCCTTTCTAAACAAACAAAAGCATTTAAATAGCACTTTGTAGTTTGTAATGTATGTTTGTTCATATTCTGTTATTCAAACAATATCTGCGGCACAGAAATCTTCATTGGAGGGAGACAAAAAGAAATCAGTGTTCTCCCTTCGAGGAGCTTCCTCTCTGGTGGTATAAAGACAGACGTAAAATTATTAACTCGCAATTGTGTATGTGAAATTATCATTATTCTATAGTCAAGCTAGGGCTCTTTAATAGATAATATATCTAGACCAGTGTGAGAAGGGCTGAAGAAGCTTCTGACGCATCTCTCTGCTGGCTGAGCAAACAGCTTAATCCTCAGCCTCTCCACCTGTCTTCTTGGGAGTGCCAACGAGTCCCCACCATTCCCCCAACTCTGGCCAACTGTGCTGGGCTGGGTTTGTGAACTGATTGCATATGTTACCAAGGAAATTATTGGGATGTCAAATGGCGGTGTCATCTTCCTGGCAACATATTCTTGGGCAGATTGTGATCCAGTGACCTACAGGCACATCATTCCAAGTGCCAGTCCCACTGCTGGTCTATCCCCTACCTTGGTTCTCCAGGCAGGAACCTCATCTGGCGTGGGAGAAGTACAAATAGATCCAGAATTCTACTTCTGCAGCCTTTTTCTAGAGCCGCTGCTCCCAGATTGTCAGCCGTCCCAGTATCTGGCAAGGTAAAGCTTGAACCATATACGGACGTTCATCGCTCTTTGTCCTCCTACGTTAACTTTTCACACATCACACAAGAGGTCTCCTTGTAAGTGCCGTAAACTCTACAAAGATTGAAAAGAGGGACGACAATTTTCTTAAACTATTTTGAACCATGATTTTTCATACTTTAAACCACAAAATAAATAAATACTTAACATATGTTAAAATATTTGCTCAGAATAGTTCCTCCTGGATATCAAACACTTTCTCATCTTTTTCTCTTTTCTTGAGATAATTGTGTGTCTGTGTTCTTGTACTGCCCCAGGTTTTTCCATGTCCCTTTGATGTAGACTTAGTTTGATATTCTAGATGCATATTGTGTTTATTTAATTACATAAAACATAATTCTCTTCAAAAGTCAACAAGCATAATTGAGCTCCTCAAAGCCTGCCTTATACCCACCTAGTATGAAAGTCTAGCTTGTTTAATTTATTGATGTGTAATCTTCCATTAATTCACTCTACAAATTGTTATTGTACGTCAAGTAAGGCATGATGCCAAGCAATATGAGGCTAGAAAGATAATCAAACAGATCTTGTACTGTATGACAGGAAACATACAGTACAAAAGTAAGTATAATTTAAAGTTGAATATGACAAATATCTGAAGAGAGATACTTAAAAAGTGTTATGGAGAAGAGTAGGGTAACTAATGTTTTCTTTCTTTTTTAAGATAAAGGGAAACCTTTCCATTTTCTTACTAATGTTATCACTTGCCTGTAAAACTCATTTAAAATTTTTCTTTATTGAGGTATAATTGGCATACATTACATTAATTTTAGATGTACAACGTAATGATTCCATATTTGTATATTTTGCGAAATGATCCCCACAATAAGTCTAGTTAACATCCTTCACCATATATAGTTACAGAATTTTTATTCGTGTGATGAGAACTTTTAAGATCTACTCTCTTAACAACTTTCAAATATGCGATACAGTATTATTAACTATAGTCTCCATGCTGTACATTACATCCCCAGGACTTATTTTATAACTGAAAGTAAAACCAGTTTTTATAAACTCATTTTTAGCATAAAGGCTGCATCTACATTTGAGCAGGAAAATGATTTTAGAGTCATTCTAATATAAATGTAGTCTTAACTGGTGACCAGTGGTCATTGTTGCTGATATTTTATCGCTTTACTCAATAAAGAATTGTTTTCCTCCTTTGTGCTACCAAACATCTAAGACGTGGTCCTGACTCTCACAAGCAGAAAAAGACACCACCTCGACCCTCAAAGACCTCATGGTGGAGCAGGGCCAGCAGAGAAGCACACAGCTAGCAGTTCAGTTCAGACCCTGAATGGTTTCATGTTGGACAAATTACTTAATGCCTCTTCTTTTTCTTTTCTGAAAGTAGGGAAAATTATGTCTTCCTCACAGAATTTTTCTGCTGTTCTTTTGAGATCATGCAGTCACTGTGACTAGCATCATTATGAGTTAAAAGACCTTCATACCCAACGGCCATCTTATTAAGCTGTGCCAACCTATGGTTCATGATGGCTTGTAAACTGTGAACATATTGTGAAAATTTTCACAGACATCTATGGGTAAAAACACAACCTGAGGCATCTCCATTATTTTGGGGGGAAAAGAAATATTTGGACACTTAGGATTTTCATAGTGGGAAACTGAAAATCAAAAGAATTCACATGCTTGCCAACTGTGGGGTCAGATTTTTAGAGCTCCCATAGCATTCATCTAAACTTATAGAGAATGGTTTTCTTTCTCTTTTTACCTCTATTCAAATAGAATCAGAAGGGTTTGGTTGTTTGGTTCCCTCTGCATGAGCACCTTTGTCTAATTGTTTTACTGGGAAACTTCTACTTATCCTTTACAAGCTTGTTGCCTTCTCTCTGATCCCTTCCCTCTCCTCCGCAGCCAAAGTTCAATGCTCATTTTTCTCTGCTCATGTAAGGCTTTGTGCATATTTCTACTATGGCATGACAGTAATCTATCGTAAGTATTTTTTTTATCTTTACAATATGCACTAAGTATGTATGTCCTCGCTACCTAGAATAGCAACGTTCATAGAAACCTTTTGATAAATGTTGAAGGAAGAGAGTGAGAGAAAGAGGAATATAAGGACTGAGAAACAAAGGAAAAGAGAGTAAAGAAAGACAAAGAGCAAGAAAATAATCCTTTGGTCAAATCATGTCAAGTAATTTTTCCTCCTTTTCTTTTTTCTTTGGATTTAAAACAATATAAAAGTAAAATAGGATCATTGTAAAATAGTCAACAGAATTATATAGAGTTAAAATTTAGATATGGGGTTGCGTTTTGGTCTTTCCACTTAAAAATATATGCAAGTCTCATTTAATAATCCTACAAGTAGATCTATTAATTTACTTTTGCAAAGCAGCAGAGCAGTCTGTGGTGTGGGTGGAGCATAAATTATATTTCTACTTGTCTGCCAATGGATATTAAATGGTTTCCAGTATTTTTCTTTTCAACATTATTATAAAAAATATCTCTGCACAAATGGGTCAATATTTATGTAGAACTAATTCTTAGAAAAATTGATGGACCCAAGCAAATGTGCTTTAACCATTTGATAGATCCTGCCCAGATGTCTTGCACAATCCATGGGACATTCTCCTCGCCATTGGCAACACTGGGCATTTTCAACCTCAACTTTTCTTCTAGGTCAATTTTATAGGTAAAAAAGTAGTATTTAAGTTTTATTTTAATTTTCATTTACATGATTACCAGTGTGGCAGAATATCATTTGATACATATTCATCACTTCTTGGAATTTCTTTGCACCCATCATTTATTCGTAGTTGTATCATGCTATAATAAAGATTTTAACTCTGTGTCTATTGTATATGCAGTAAATAATTTCTCCCAGTCATTTACTAGGATTTTGGATAAAATTCTTATAAAGATCTACTGTGTAATGTCATCTCTTTCCACTTGGTGATCCATGTGTCCTTTGCACAGCACTTCCGTGTCAACAAGAATTAGCCAGAGCCCTCCCATCCCCAAAGGTGCTATATGGCAAGGATTTCACACCACTTCAGTCCCGAAGGGAATCAAATCCTATATGTAAAACAAGGAATTCCTCATGATACTGAATATTTAATGAAATTGTGCTCAGGTTGGATTGACGTGATATGCATTTGCTGCTTTCTACCTAGTGAACTTCTAAGTGTTCTGAAAAGCGTGATAGTGATTCTGACACGTCCTTCATGGTTTAACAACTTCTTTCGAAAGAGAAACTGCACACCTGCAAATTGTGCTTGCGTCTGATCTGGCATGATCAGAACCCTTGTTATTCTATAGCAGGTAGATTCTCTTAAGTGTAATGTACAGGGTTGAAATTTTCCATTTAATTTTTGTTTCAGACTACTAGGTCAGAAGATATTTATTATATTTGCAGGTTCATTTTCCTTTTGCTCTTGTTTGATTTGAGTGTCAGATGTAAAAATTTAGCCAATTTACCTCACCTTTAAGGGAATCCATTAACTCATTACTAGCCGTGGGAGATTACCTCCACCTACTTCCATCTCTCTGCGTTACCAACTGTGTTATAGTTTTACTATAGAAGTAGAATAAATATATTTTTATAACTCCTTTTACTAAGGAATTTCCTAGGGCTTCTCACAACTAAAGAAAAAGAAAACACTTGCGTAGAAAGCAGTTTAAGTTCTCTGTAAACCTCAGGAACATCATTTATTTATGACACACAAATACACTCATCTTGTATTGATATTGTTCATCATACCGAGTTTAAGCTCATCTGTTTGCATTTTAAGACTAGCATTGGGCCCTACCATATCTCCATCTACCTACTTCCTCTCTGCTTTTTTAATTAATGTGTAATTTACATATAATAAAATTTACTATATTAAAGTATACGATTTGATTAGTTTTTATAACTGTGTATAATCATGTAAACATTACTACAATAAAGACATATATAGAATATTTTTATCACCCCAAAATGTTCTCTTGCAGTCCTGGCCAGTCAAAAGTACCCACAAGACCCCAGGAAAACACACGTTTCCTGTTCCTATAGTTTTGGCTTTTCTAGTATTCATAAAAAGTGAATCAAACAGTAAGTAATCATTTGTATCTGATGTCTTTTACTTAGTATAATATTTTGTGATTCATCCAGGCTGTCACATGTATAAATAGTTTGTTCCTTTTTATTATTGAGTAGTATTGAATTGCATGTATGTAACACAATTTCTTAATTCACCAGTAGATGTATAAATAGGTTGTTTCCAAGTTTTGATTATTAAGAAACAAACTGCTGTGAACATTCTAGTAAAAGTCTTTGGGTGGGCATATGTATTTATTTATATGTTTAAATACCTACTGTTAAATCTGTTGAACCATATGGTAAAAGTATATTTAGATAGTTGAGAATTGCTGAACTATTTTCCAAATTGATTGTATAATTTGCATTCCCATCAGCAACATATGAGAGTTTTAGTTTCTCCAAATCTTCCCTAGCACCTGCTATTGTTAGTCTTTTTAATTTTAGCTATTTTAGCGAGTGTGTACTGATATCTCATTGTGGTTTTAAATTTGCATTTCCCTGGTGACTAATGACATTAAGCATTGTTTCATATGCTTATTTATCATTTATATATCTTTGGTAAAGTTTCTGTTCAAATCTTTCACCCATCTTTAAAAACTGAATTATTTGGATATTTATCATTGAGTCAAAAGAATTCATTATATATTCTATGTATAACCCTACGTGAGGTATCTGCTTTGAAATATTTTCCTCTAATCCTTGACTTGTCTTTTTATTTCCTTAAAAGTGTCTCTGAGGAGAAAATTTTTTAATTTTGATAAAGTCTACTTTATAATTTTTTTGTGTGTTTTGTGCTTTTTTTTTTTTGTGAGGAAGATCGGCCCTGCGCTAACATCTGCCAATCCTCCTCTTTTTGCTGAGGAAGACTGGCCCTGGGCTAACATCCATGCCCATCTTCCTCCACTTTATATGGGATGCCGCACGGCATGGCTTACCAAGCGGTGCGTTGGTGTGCACCCGGGATCCGAAACGGCCAACCCCGGGCCACGGCAGCAGATCATGCACTTAACCACTTGTGCCACAGGTCCGGCCTCATGTTTTGTGCTTTTTGTGTCCTCTCTAAGAAATCTTTGCCTACAAAGATTACAAAGATTTTCTCCTACGTATGCTTTAGAATGTTATAGTTTTTGCTCTTACATTTAGGTCTAAAACCCATTTCAGGCTAGTGTTTGTATATTATGTGAAATAAGAGTCAAAGTTCATTTTTTTGCACATCCAATTATCTCAGAATCATTTTCCCCACAGAATTACCTTGGTGCCTTTGTTAAAAATTTATTGACCATCTATGTGTCACTCCATTACTGGACTCTCTTTTCTCTTCTGGGGATTATATACATATAGGCACACTAGCACAACATTCTCTTGATTATGTTAGCTTTATAGAAATTTTTGAAATCAGGTTGTGTAAGTCCTCCAACTTTATTATTTTTTAGAATTGTTTTGGCTATTCTAGGTTCTTTGCATTTCCATAGAAATGTTAGAATCCACATGTGAATTTCCACACAAAAAAAGAAAACAAACAATGAAATGGAAAACCAAAAGCCCTAGATCAATTTAGGGAGAATTGACATCTTAAAAATATTGAGTCACCTGATCCATGAACATGGTATATCTCTCCATTTTCTTTTTTGAGGTCTTTAATTTCTCTCAATGTTTTGTAGTTTTCAGTGTCTAGTTTTGCATGTTTTCGTTAAATTTAACAAAATTTTACAGATACGATTAAATCAAGGAACTTGAGATGAGAGAGTATCCTGGATTATCTGAATGGGTCCAATGTATTCACAAGGATCCTAAGAGAGAAGCAAGAGTAGGAGGGGCAAAGGAAATGTGACAAGGGAAGCAATGGTAAGAGTGACATGGGGCCAGGTGACAAAAAATGTCTTATCTACTGTTAAACCTATCTTTTGATTTCTCATTAACAATTATATATTTTAGTTCTAAAGTTACATTTGAAGATTTATTTGAAGATTTAAGCTTTATAATTTCAATCTTATCATCTATGTTCTTGACCTTATAGTATTGGTTTGTTGAATAATATTTATTTTAAAGTCCATATTAATAACCTCACTACCTCAGTCACTTATGGATCCATTTTATTATCTGTTTTATTTTCTGTTGGTCTTGTTTCTTGTTGTGCATGGAAAGTTTGGATTAAATACAAGACTTTGTGTATTAAAAAATTATAGAGTTTCTGGCTGACATTATCTTCCTCTGGGGATGATTCCCTTTGTTTTCTTGCAGACAGCTATAGTAGAGCAGATCACCTCTAATCAGGACTTGAATTCATTAAGACCTGGGTTGCCATTGTCACCAGACTCAGACTAGAATGGACCGTCTCAGTCCTAAGGTACAGCTCTGCAGAGAAACCAAATTAAAGCCTGAGTTGTTTGCTAGGTTCCTTCCCTCTAGGAAACTCTAATTTTTATCTCTTCAGTACCTTGTGGCTTGAACATTCTGCTCTGTTATCCAGTTTGTTTTCCTGCTTGGTTTATTGGCCTCTTACTCTGCACATCTTAAGAATTTTGCAAATATTTCAAGTGTCTAAACTCTTGGTTCTCAATCAAGGTGATTTTGCTCCTCAGGGGACATTGGACAATGTCTGAAGACATTTTTCGCTCTCACAACTCTGGGGTAGGGGTAAGGGGTGGGTTGCTACTAACATCTAGTGGGTAGAGGCCAGGGATACTGCTAAACATCCTACCATGCACATGATAGCTGTCACAATAAAGAATTATCCGGCCTGACATGTCAACAGTGTGGAGGATGAGAAGCCTTGGTCTATGGCACTGAGTGTCAAGTTTACTTCCCTCTACCTCTCTTGTCTCATAGATCTTATTTCCTCCAGACTTGATTGCTTTGGAGCTACAAAACTTCATATATTTTTTTTAAATCCTCAGTCTCATGAGGTATTAAATATCTCTGCTAGTTTTCTGTCTTGTAGCAGTGAGGCTCCGCCAAGCATCTCAGCTTCACCTCCTGTGCCAAGAGTAGGAAAATCCCCAAGGGTAAACATGGCTTCCAGAAAATGGTGCTCACTTCAGTGTGTCTCCTTTTCTTTATGATCAGGCTCCTCAAGTCCAAGCTGCCTCCCTATATCTCTAAAGTCTTCAAAGAAAGTTTTAAAAATTTTATCTAGCTTTTTCCAGTTGTTCTTAACCAGGACACTGATGTCTACAAGCTACCCTTTTATATCTTGAGGCTGTGGTCCTCCTAAATGATGAGAAAGCAAGATGTGGCAGACAGAAGTTCAGCTCAGAGGAGTAACTGTGAAGAAAACTATTCCATATTAGGTTGGAGATGTGATGCAGACTCAATGTCTCTTTCACAGCCAGTAAGAAGAGGCTGAAAAGATCTTTTACAGAAAATCTGCTTGACCCTTGGTTTTAGGAATCTGTGGGCTAGAGAGGTAAGAAGAAAAAGAAAGAACCTCATGACAAGAAAACCAGCAAAGCCACGAGCTCAGTCTGTAATATTCTAGAGAATCACTATGAGATAGAGCCCCGGCATCCCACTTAAACCTAATTCTGGGGCCTGGCAGGAGACAAATTCTGACTTTCTACACTGAGAAGACTGAGTGCAGAGGGAGAAGGTCCTTGCACCTCCAGTGAGACTGCAAATACAATTCTCAACCACACGAAGATGTCAAATGTTAAGAAAGAAGGCTAACATAACTAATCGTTCCAATATCAATTCATTCTTGTGAAATGAATTTTATATTATTTTAAATAATTAATACAAGTATGTTTAGGATGTCAAAAGATAAATAATTGGACAACATAATAGATTAGAGTAAATACAGAATGGACCCAAAGGAAAACATTTATTTGAAGATAATACTGCAGAATTCACCCAGAATCAAGTAGTGACAGGAAAAAAGTAAAAACTGGAAAATCATTAAATAAGTTGAGTGTAGATTGATAAGCCTCACTGCATGTCTAGTAGGAATTCTGGAACAAAAGACGGGTGGAGTGTTGGAGAAGCAATATATGAAAACATAATAGGTGAGATTTTTCGGATTTTAAGAAACTCTGAGTCCTTAGTCAGAAAATACATAATAAATGCCATGTAGGAAAAATAAAACAAATCCGCAACTTGACACGTAGGAGTGAAATTGTAAAAGATTAAAGAGAAAGAGAAATCTTAAAAGCTAGCAGAAATAAGACAGATTACCTACACATGAACTGTAATTTGACTGAGAACAGACATCATCCAGAAGAATGTCCAGAAGACAATAGAATTGTATATTCAAAATCCTGAGGGAAACTCACCATTAACCTGGACTTTTATGCTCAGTTAAATCTTCATTCCTGTGTGAGGATAAAGTAAAGGCATTTTTTCAGTCACACAAAGACTGCTTATCATTTACAGAATAATACCAGAAAATTTATTACAATGTGCACTTCAGGTAGAGGAGATGTGAGCTCAGAGCTTGAGAAAGAGGGAAAAAAGTGAGTGCAGAAAAAATAAAATTGTGTCTGTAAATTAAGAAGAAATTTTTTTGTGTGTTTAAAAAGGTAAAACTAAAAATATAAACAGCAGTAACATAATGGGAGTGTTGTGCATTTTAAAAGTGTGCTAAGATTTTTGACAAGTGTTGCAAAGGAAAAAAACATTGAATAACTTTAGACTTTATTAGAAAAACGTGAAGGTAAATTTGGGTAAAGTATTTGAAGATTAGTAACATCATTTATAGCTTCAAACCAGTGGAGTAAAAATAAATGACAGAAATCTTTATTAGTCCAATAGAAATCAAGAAGAAGAAAAAAGAAAACAAAGAAATGGTTAACAAATCAATTTCAAAGTTCCTGTG
The DNA here is from genome assembly GCF_020826845.1 of Diceros bicornis minor. NCBI lineage: Eukaryota > Metazoa > Chordata > Mammalia > Perissodactyla > Rhinocerotidae > Diceros > Diceros bicornis. Next base: position 59,394,617 of record NC_080751.1, read on the forward strand.
ATATATAATTTATTTCAGAAAATAAAAAAAGACAGAAATTCATACAACTTAGTCTATGAGACTTTTATACCAAAACAAGAAAAGGCTAGTACAAGAAAAAAATAGACGAATTTCACTTTTGGCTATAGATCCAACGGTCTGAAATAAATGCCAAGGAATAGAACTCAGTGGTGTCCTAAACCATAATGAACTACGACGAAATAGATTTTATGTCTATAATGTGAGGCCACCTCAATATTAGGAACTATATTAATGGCAAAAAATTAGAAACTTGACAATATCATATATTCGCAAACACACACAGAATTTCTCTGAAAAAACCACCTTTGTCCTATGATGGAAATAATTATGTGTGTGTGTGTGTGTGTGTGTGTGAGGAAGATTAGCCCTGAGCTAACATCCATTGCCAATCCTTCTCTTATTGCTGAGGAAGATTGGCCCTGGGCTAACATCCTTGCCCATCTTCCTCTACTTTGTATGTGGGACTCCTGCCACAGCATGGCTTGGTACGCAGTGTGGAGGTCTGTGCCTGGGATCCAAACCTGTGAACCCTGGGCTGCTGAAGCAGAGTGCATGAACTTAACCACTACACCACTGGCCCAGCCCCTACAAATAAAGTTTTTTAATGAAAAAGTCCAGTACACAGTCAAAAGTAACCAAGCATCAAAGAAAGAAAACACCATAAGGGTTTACCCTAGGCGTGCAAGACTATTTTAAGATAGAAAATCAGTCAGTGTAATTCATTAAATTTAAATAAACTAAAGACAAAAATCATATTAAGTCAAAAGAAGCATATTATAAACTTTAATATACACATGATTTTAAAAATAATTTATGGGGGCAGCACGGTGGCGTAGTGGTTAAGTTCACAGGCTCCATTTCCGTGGCCCAGGGTTTACAGGTTCGGATCCTGGGCACGGACATATGCACTGCTTATCAAGCCATGCTGTGGCAGCGCCCCCACATATAAAGAAGAGGAAGATGGTCACGGATATTAGCCCAGGGCCAATCTTCCTCAGCAAAAGGAGGAGGATTGGCAACAGATGTTAGCTCAGGGCTAATTTTCCTCACCAAAAAAGAATAATAATAATTTAGGGAGTTAGGAACAGAATTTATTATTAAAATTAACAATAATAGAATCTATTGTTAGATTGTTAGCTTTCAAACAGTCTATAGGAAACATAATGCTTAATGGTGAAGTGTTGGAAGTTTCCTTCTGAGATTAGTAACATTGAAGAGAGTGTTGCCATCATTTCTCACTTGGATTTCTACAGCATTCTGAAGCAGTTCTCCCTAAGAGAAATTTGAAATGTTTGTTGGATTGTGACAGTTTTCTGCTCAAATCCATACAGTGGCTCTCCATTTTGAAGTGGAGTAGAGGTCCCTGCATGACCTGGCTCTGTTACCTCTCCTCTTGTTATTTCTTACACCTATTCATGTTGCTTCAACCACGCCGGCCTCCCTAGTATTTCTTAAACATGCCAGGCTCCTCCTGCCTCAGGGCCTTTGCACTTGCTGTTTCCTCTGCCTGGAAAGCTCTTAAATCCAAGATATCTAATTGCCTATCTCATCACCTTTAAGTTTTTCCTCAATTGTCATCTCCTCTAGAGGATCACCCTGACTCCTCTATTTAACACTGCAGCCCCGACCTCCAGGCCCCCCTTATCTGGTCTATATTTTCTTGTTCCCCTGGAACTTACCACCATTTAACATATTATATAATTTGTGTTAAATATATTGTGCATTGTTGTCTTCTCCTGCTACAACATAAGTTTCACCAGGGCTGAGATCATGCCTGTTTTATATCCCAAATCACCAGGAGTAGTACACTGCATTTACTAAATGCGTTCAAGAAATATTTGTTAAATGAGGCAATTATATGTGAAAGCCAGATACACTTAGAAGCGTGTTTTGAAAAATTAAAAAAAAGTTATGTCTGGTGACTTTGGGTCTTTTGAATTAATTATTTGTATTCTAAAATAAACACTTTTTCATATATATATTAATAGTCTCTATTTTATTCATTTTAAATATTCCTTTTTTTCCCAGTAAGACTTCAAGATATTTGTAAAAAATACTGCGTCTGATACTACTTGTACATGTTCCAAAGTGGTATGAGAGGCTGTTTTCTCAATGCTGTTTTCAACTGGAAGGCCAATCAATATTTCAACAGGAAGGCCAATCAATCAACGTTTGATTGATTTTAAAGACTAAGCACATAGTTTCATGGGGAAAAAATCACCAAATTACTCACTCTACTAAATGAATACTCCCAATACACATACACACACGTATATGTGTGTGTGTATATATATGTTTAATACGTATAAACATATGTAAACAGATATAATTGTAAATTTGTCGTCTATATATATATGCATTCACTGACACAGTACAAGTTCATTTATGTTGCTGAGATATTTGGATTCTGGCCTTATAACTGCAATTTACTGCATTCAATATGGGGGGAAAGTCAGCCTTTCTGAGTTTCATTTTTCTCATTTGTGTTAAAGAGAGTTAACTAGGTAAGCTTTAATGATTTGGTTTACCCAATTGTTTTCCTTATTTGCTTCCTTGCCTGTGAGTTTATTTGTGTCTGTTAGCTTTGGTAGACTTTGGAAATGTGTGCACACTTGAGTAAAGAGCTCTGCCAATGAGTGGGTTCAAATCTCAGATCTACGAATTACTAGTTGTCCAACCTTGAGAATAATGCTTACCCCTTCTTGCTTTCACTTTCCTCACCTGCAATATAGGAGTGTCAGTAGTACCTATCTCACTGGGTAGGACGCAGTAAGTTCATAGGTGTAAAGCATTTAGAACCATGTCTGGCACATAGTAAGCACCAGACAAATAATGTTTTTATTTATCTTGTGGAGGAGCAAAGATGGGTACTGGGAAATAAACGAGAGGATCTTTAAATTAATTCTCCCACATGCACCTTTTTCTCAGACAAGCCCAACTACTGTGTCTGCAACACATCCTGCTGTGTCAGGCATCTGTGCCTTCATACACGTTGTCCTCTCTTCCTGGAAACTTTCCACATTTGGGTCTAAGTCCTGTCTTCCTTCCAGGCTCGCCCTCAGGCTTACTCCGCCTGAGCACTCTGCCTGGCTGCCCCCTCTGTGATCCTTGTCCTTTCCGCCTTCATGTGCAATATAAAAGAGTCAATAAATACAAACACAAACTGAATATCAAAACTTAACTAATACTTACTAGATTTTCATTCTATATTCAGCATTATGCTAGCAACTTTATATCATCTACTTTAATTCCTTTCAATGATGCTATGAGTTGTTAGGTGTTATTTCCAATATTTGCAGGTGAGAACACTGAAGTTCAGAGACAAAAGTTGACTTCTCCAAATTCTCAGAAACAGTAAGTGGTCGAATTGGAATTACACCATTTGATTTCTTCAAGCCACGGACTTTTTTTATACAACTATGATAGTTGATTAAGTTGTCTGTCTCTTCAACTACATTAGAGGCATATTTGGAAGAAATGTTATCGTTTAGATTTCATACATACAGTTCCTAGAACAATTTCTGGTAAAAAGTAGGCATTAGGTAACTGTAGGTTGATTGAAAAAATGGATGAGCAAATAGTGCATGAAGGAGGTGGCAAGAAATTAGGAAACATACGGTAATTTGGAACCAAAGTGGGGAGGGCTTTTTGTAATATACTGATAAATTTGTGCTTCATCCTATAGATTTTTAGGTGCCAGTACTGCATATGATATTGAAGATTGCATATCAAGATAAATGTTTTCAAAAGATATTCATGACAGGCAAACTTGGAGGAGAGCAAAACCGGAGACAAAAAGAGCTGTTAGGAGGTTGTTGCAGTACATGAGAGCCAGAGCACTGACCGAACAATGTCAACAAATTACCACAAACTCAGTAACTTAAAACACGAGTCAGGGGTCTGGGCAAGGCTTAGCTGGGTCTTCTGCTCAGCGTCTCACAAGGCTGCAGTCAAGGTGTTGGCTGGGCTGTGTTCTCATCTGAAGCTCAAGATTCTCTTCCAAGATCATGTGATTGTTGGCAGAATTTGGATCAGAATTCAGACTGAAGTTCCCATTTTCTTGCTGGCTGTCACCTGAAGGCTGCTCTCAGTTCTAGAGGCTGCCCACTGTTCCTTCCCCTCTGGCCTTCTCGTAGGCCCTTTCATAACACGGCGGCTCACTTCTTCAAACCCAGTAGGAGAATCTCTCAGGCCAGGTTGCTAAGATGGAATCTCTTATAACATAAAGTAATCATGGGGGACCATCCCATCACCTTTGACATAGTCTTTGATATCACCTGGAAGTGGCCTCAAGTTCTGCCTGCATTCAAGGGGAGAGAACCAAACAAGGTGTCACTCACTGTGGCTCACCTTAGGGTGCGTCTGCCGCAGGATCCACTTTCAGGTCCGATGTTGAGGTGCCAGGGTTGACTCTGTACTGTACCAGCAGCAAGGAAGCTAGACAGAATGGTTAAGATTGAGACTTCAAAGTCAAACGGCCTGGACTCTACATAACCATGGGCAGGTGACCTAGCCTCTCTGCACTTCAGTTTCCTCATCTGTAAATGAAGGAAATGAAACATTACTGTTAAAGGAGGTAATGCATGTGAAGAACGTAGAACTTAGTAAGTCCTCATTACATGTTCACCAACTTTACTACATATTGACCAAGATGGCCTTAGCATTCCCTTCATCTTGACTAAACTTTAGACTGGTCCCCAGATCTCCCATTTCTTAGAGCATTAATTTTAGAAAACTTGCAATTGTAAGTTCTTTCTCTGCTCCTTTGAAATATAAATCCTCTCCCAGCCTCGTGCAAGATTTTCAGCCCATGAGTGTCTTTCTCAAGGACCTGGGAGTCATCCGTTTGAAATGTAATCATCAAGAAAGATAGTGCCCCTATCTCCTGCTCTCTGTGGGAGGGTAGGAGCCTAACTTTGATAAGGGGCAATTAGCAAACACAGATGGCTTAATCACATTGGCCAACTTCCCCCCTAATGTCCTCTAGTACTTTTCTGCCAACTCGTCTCAGTGCTTAAAAACCTCCCACCATTTGACATTGAAGAATTTTGTTTCAGCGAAGTTGAGTTCAATCTCTCTCCTCTATTGCAATAGTCTTAAATAAAGTTTTCCTTGACTGTTTAAGTCTGGAACAATTTTTCTTTGGCAATATCACAGCAATACATATGGAAACCCTTCTTTTCTGAACTTCCTTATGGGTAGCAGCTTTGAAATATGGCCAATAGGCAAAGAAGAAAATCAATTATATTTGGCATTGTTCTACCTCCCCATTTCTCTATCTGTTTCCCCTGGGTAACTGTTGCCTTCATGGATATTAAGACCTCTTATGTAATGCTCACACTTCAGACCCATTTTTTCCTATTTCTACTTGGTCCACATAACATCTGCCATAGAATAAAGGACGTCATACAAAAATCTCTCAGAGGGGTAAATGCCAGATAATGACTCCTTGTATTATACCTTCCAGGAGAATTTCCATTTTAACAAGGAGACTTTCCTTAACCCAAAAGAGTTTTCTTGAATCTTGGAATTTTATCACTAAATTCCAATCTGTGGGAATAGGCATTATTAGACATTCGCACTTCCTAGAAACTTGTAATTAACTGAAAAAATTGCAATCTTGTTAGCCTACAAGTAGACCCTGCTTTGTAGAAATGGACAGAACCTGTGTTTACACAGAAAAGAAGCAAGTGAACAGATCCACAGTGAAACAGAGAGAAATCTAAATCTAAGTCATATGGGCAAAATTGAGTAATGACTCATTAGTTCTTTTCTGTAGCTTAGAAGCAGATAAAATGGGATGTGTCTTCACTTATAATTGTAAAAAGTTTAAAAATAATTTAGAAAGTCTAATATCATATAAATGTCACAGAAGCTTTATCTCTAGGGTATAAGCAGGAGTCTTACCAGTTTAAAGCCTATCCTTCCAGAGAATTGCTCACTCTTAATGGCTAATCATAATTTCAGAGGACAATGATGTTCAAATAAATACATTTCCTTAATTGAGGCAACATAGGGCCAAATATCAGAAACCTTGTGTGTGTTCATGTGTGTGTGTATGTGTGTGTGTGTGTGTCAGGGCTAATGTTTGGAGTGCCTTTATAACAGGGTAGTTCTGCACCAGGTCTTTCAAACTCAGGAAGGAGGTGTGCAGAACCTATGGGAGAATATTCTGTTGACTGAACAGAATATTAATATTTCAGAATATAGTGGCTGCATTTCTGGAGAAAGTGTAGATTCTGTGTGACTTCTGATTTGTGAAACTTAAGTTTGTGTGACTCCTTGTACTCGTACAATCCTGAATATTGACCTCCTTACCTAAGACTCCTCCTTCCAGGTGCTTGTTTTTGTGAAACTAGAAATTCTATTTCTAGAATAAGAAATCCAGTAAAACCAGCTATAGCCTCATCAAGATTTTATCCTTGATTTTAATTTTTTTTAAAGTTTTAATAGAGTAAGAAAAGTGGTGGGTTGGAAGAATGAAGAAGCAAAAATCCAAATGAGGCATAAAACCCAGTTCTCTTCAAACTCAGAGAAGTAGTGGTTTCTTGATTTGTCTTCCATGTGACGTCAGAGGATTTCTTGGGCATTCAGGTGACTTGTTCTTAGAAAACCAGGCTCTTTCTGAGGCCTGGGATTTGGAGTGCAAAGACAGATTGTGACCTAACCCCGTGGGTGCCATGCACGTTTCGGTACAACAGGACTTAAGAGTTCCAAGTAAAGCCTCCACCTGCTGAGGGCTATGCTCTTCTGCCAGAAGACGGAAGTGCTGGGGAGAGGAGAGTTATGTTTCCGTGGCAGAGCGAGTTAAGCAGCGTGTTAGGCGCCCATCCACTGAAGGAGACCTTGAGAGTAAATGCCAGCTCCTTAAATCTCCTTGCACTTTCACGCATGAGACCATGTCAGTGATAAATGACGTGGAAACTAAACCACGGTGAAGTACTGCAGACAGTCTCTGTGGAATTAAGCTTGTCACGTATAGATCCAGGAGTCAACCTTTTCAATCTGCAGGGAGCAGCCAAGATCATGACCTACAACCAAGGCAGGTGGGAAGGCTTAACTCGAATAAAAGGAAAAGTGCTGCGATATAGGCAGCCTCTTACTTTATTAAACAGGGAGGCTGGGGCAGGAAATTAGATCCCAGGTTAGTGTGGACATAGATTTTTGATACATTTCAAAAGGCCTGACTTGACTTCCTGGAATTATTCACACACACACACACACACACACACACACACACACACACACGCACAGCCTCTTTCACATGGGACTGGGCAGGGAGAACCACGTAGCCAGGGCTGTTGGCCCTGTAACGTAGAGCATCTGCCTTTTACTCTCTATGAAACTATGGAGACTTCAAGCAGAGAGCCTCCCTCTGGCTGTTGTCTGCCCTACCCAGGGCTGGTGTTTCCCTCTCCCCCGCGTAGTCCTGTGGTGCTGGGGACCAGAAGTGTGCAGACAGTAAAGCGAGGAGCGGTGATATCTTGGCCATTGAACAGAACTGTGCAAATGCTTTTCCCCAATGCTTTTCCCCAGTCCTGCTCTCTGACATAGGAGTTAAGCCTTTAATTTTGCAGAGAGATCAGGGCTAAAGTTCTGAGTCTGCCCAGGAGGGAGCACAAAGACAGACCTTCCTAACTCAGAGACCCGAGGCTGAGGGAGGGTAGGAGAGGAAACTGGCAAGAGGGGCGAGCTTAAAGGAGCAGAGGGATGGTGGTAAATGCACACTCAGAAGAAAGGAAGGGAAGTGCACAACTCTTCCCTTCCTCTTCTGGGCATCCTCTTCTGGGCATCCTCTTCAGGCTCTCCTGGGCCAGCTCAGAAGAGGTTTCAGGAAAAAGGCTTAAGTGAAGAAAGAAATCATTTCTGCTCTAAATGTCTCCCCATTTCCGATGGCATCTTTCTTTCGGTCTTGTAACATTATTCATACCTCTAGCCAAAACTGACGGTATCAAAAGTTAAAGCATGAAGCATACTTCCTATAACCTTCAGAAAATCAGTATCTCAGCTGTACCTTCCCCAAATGCACAAACTGCTATTTCAATCCCTGGAGAATAAAAAATGCCTGGTGCAGGGAAAAGAAACTTGGGCTACATGTGAAAAGTCCTGGTTCAAGTCAGGGACCCATCATTTTACCTCTGCGTCCTAGTGAGCAAGAGATTCCTAAATATTCTGTATTTCACTTGAAAAGTAGTGTGGGGAGGATATATAGCGTACCCCTGCTCTATATAAGCATCGGGTAAAAAGTAGCATGTAGACATGTCTTGTGGACCACAGAGCCAGTTATTACTACATGCGCTGATTTTCTTTGTTAGTCTCTCTTGTGTCTGTGGGGCAGGAAAATAATGGCAAGGAAAATATTTGTGAATAGTCATTGCCTGTTCTTCCGTGGCATTCCCTTTGCGGCAGTGTCCACAGTGCATTTCGATGTTTAATTCTGATGTTTTATTGTCAAAACAATGGGATATTTTTTACATGTATAAAACATGACCCAGAATCCTACCATTGTAACACAAATATTTAATTCCTTTTATATTAACTTCTGATTTTAATTTTCATATATATATTCATATTTTAAATAGATGCAATCCTAGAGTGCACAAGATGCTGTATTCTATCAGTTAACATCCTATGGTAAACATTCTAAGCATTCTCTTGTGCTTCTCTCTAGTCTTCATAATTACTGCTTTTATGGATGCATGATGTTTATCAAGTTGATGGATCATACTTAATCAACCCTCTCTTTACTAGTTGTTTATATTACTACCAATGTTCTGGGAATGAAGCTTGCCAAAGAGGTGCTTTGTATTCATTTTCAAAAATATGGCTATGGTTTCTAGCACCTCGGGAGCTTATAACGAATGTTGTGGATTTTGGTTCCCAAATTAAGGAGATGGTGAGCTGGCCTTCATCTCAAGGGCTGAACAATTGAGATTGCGTACTGCATACCCCAACTCTTCCTCACTGTCCTTTCTTTTAAGCCCCTCTCCATGGAGAAACTAAAAATAAAACCAAATCCACTATGCATAGGATTTGAAACTTGTATTTTCTCCATAAGAAATCTAATGTATTTGAATGGGAAACTCCCCATAGTGTCCATTTGATTTAACAAAGTATATTAAGGGGTTACTACACGCTGAAACTGCTATCTCTAGGGAGTCTCAGTAGTGGTTAAGCTCAAAGACTTGGACTCAAAGACCTGGGGTTACATCTCTCCTTTGGTCCATAATGATTGAATAGCCACAGCAAGTTACTTCATATTTATAGACACAATTGCCTCAGTTGAAAAAATGGGGACCACATGAGACAACACAACACAGGTAAGAAATTGAGCACTTCTCTGGCATAAAGTCAATGTACCATAAAGCTAGCTATTGTTATTATGATGATTATTATGTGTTTTCAAGGCTAAGCACCTTGGGCAAGTTATTTAACTTCTCTAAGCTTCAATTTCCACATCTGTGTAATGGAGGTCATACTAGGATCTACCTGATGGTCTGTTATAAAGAGTAAAGAAAGCAATGCCTGCAAATAGCTCAGAATATGCCCAGCGCATAGCATTCCTTCAAAAATTGTGAGTTATTTTAGTTTTTTTTTTAACGGTCAGAGCAACTTGGTTGTAATACTATCTCTCCTTGGACCAGTAAGGAAATGGAATCCCTGATGGGTTAAATAACCCAAGTCAGTGGCTCACCTGTTGGATGTAAGTGTCAGAGTTTAAGCTAGATCTGCTTAACTTCAAAGCCCAAGCTCTTCCTACTCTTCCCAACTCTGGGGGATTCTAGATGAATGAGACCAGGTTCTTGATGATCATAATTCTGTAATCTAGCCAGTGGAACTACCAAGCATGGATATCCAGGACGGCAGATAGGGGCACCTTGGAGGGCTGAGGAAGGTGTGGGAGACTGCACTAGGCAGGGAGCAGAGGAGGATTAATCCTGCCTGAGGAGAGGGGGTTGGGAAGACCTCCTGTAGGAGGTGGCCTATCCTGGCCTTGCTATTGCTCCCAGAAATGATATCAATTGTGAATTCCAGGAGAGCAGTGTCGAAATGAACTTAATATTTCTCCAGATGAGAAAAGGTGCCCTTAGGGAAGAAAAACCTGGTTGGGTTTTTTCTTTGACATTCAATTTCCAAACACTTTAGTTTCTAAGAGAACTCTAAAGACGCCTTCCTAACCCACTTTTCTGCTATATTACCCTGACCCCCTCTTCCTGCCCCCACCCTTTTCCCTGCAGGCTGCTGCTCAGGCCACAGGCTATGGATTCTTTCAGTTCACTCTGCTCTGGGACCTCGGGAAACAGAATTCCTGACCTGGGCTTTTCTAGTAGGAAGGTCAAAATGGAGGGTTGAAAAGTGGGAGAACAGAATGAATGACTGAATGAGGAAACTGCACCTTCCTGCTTTCCTCATCTTGAATTCACTGGCAGCCAATTTAATGGATATGCATTGCATTAAAAAAAATAAAAAATCTCAGTAAAGTTCTTGTAGTTTGGAATATAATTTTGTATTTGAAGGAGAGTTAGAAAGCATCTTTCCAACTGATATTGAATTAATATTGGGAATGACACGTCTTCCAGCACTGGCTGTAGTGGTGTATTTGCCTGGAGGAAGTCCTAAGAACATTCCTAAGTAAGTTGTAAAAGAGAGTTAGGTTCGGGAGCGGGACAGAAGCCAGGCTGCTTCATCTCCCGCACTTTCAGCAAACACTGAGAACAACTTGTTCAAGGTGTCAGGGCAGAAATGGGCTGCCATTTCCACATTGCGCCCAGAAGGTCCTTCTCCTCTCTCTGGCCTTAGGTAGAAGCAGCAGGCACTACGTCAGAGCTGCTGTGCTTGGAAGTAGGTGGGCTTGGCCTTTGGTTGACCCCAGAAGGTTAAATGGAGCTGAGAACTCCAGGCCACACGCATTGTTCTATACTCGTGAATAATTTCATCTGTGTAATGGCGGCAACTGTATCCCACTTGTCCCCTGATGGATTTGCCTTCCCAGTCTGGCTGTGAGCTCTTTGAGGCAAGATGTACTTCATTCTACACAAGTTTTAGGTGCTGCTCAGAGGCAGTATGGCCTAGTGAGCCATAAGTGCAAGGCTTCTGGTGGGAGGCAGCCTGAGTTTTAATGCTGGTTCTGCTACTCACCCTGTGATGTTGGCCAAATTACTTGACTTCTCTATGCATCAACTTCTTCATCTATAAAGTCAGGTTAAAGTTAGTGCTTATCTCAGGGGGTAGGTGTATGGGTTGACTGAGATACCAACTGTACTGAATGCATTGCTGGACACTTAGAACCCCTTCACCAAGTAGGAGCCATTACTACAGTTACTTTTATTGTTGTTGTTTTCATGTTTAAAACCATAGAAACGAGAATGGGAAATAGGCATTTGTTACAATGAATGTTCCATTTTTGTTTTATTTCCTTTCCTTTCTAGTCTGGGGTGGGGCATTATAGGGAAGGATTTCTTTGGACAGTGGGTTTCTGGCTTACCACACCGGACATACTTTATGTTTACTTGCATATTATTTATCATCTGTCTTCCTCTATTAGCAGGCAGTAGACTTTTGTTCTGGTTTTTCACTGCACAGCGCCTGGCACATAGTAGTTACTTAGCAAATATTTGTTGAGTTAGTGAATCAATGATGGAAAACATCCCTGGAGTTTTACATTTTCTAGTTTCAGACACCAGCAAAGAGAGTGCCTATCAGTTTCAAACTTAAAAATCCCAGGAAAGGGCGTCCTTGGCCTTGACTGGGATAAAAGCACACTCAGTGGGTATGGGACAGGATCACATTATAGTATGGCTCCTGTGGATGTAGAATGGAGAGAGACGAGGCAATCTCAGAACCAGAAGGCAGTGCTGAGCAGCTAGAACAGCAGACGCTGAACAAAAATTACACAATCCTTTCCTCTAAGGAGTTTACCTATAGAAATTTCATCCTTTTCTCTCTAGTTTTGAATTTAGGAAGGGCAAGGCCATCTCGACACAGAAAAGCCCTTTATGCATTTACCTGACAGAAGATTACTTCCATCTTATCCTACAATCAGGCAGCAAGTATTTACTGAGTAATGATTGCCTGCCAACAGCATGCAGTAAGTACCCTGTGATGTAGAGAGATAGACATGCAAAGTAGAGAAATAGATTTGGGAGTCATTTACATCCCGGGGAGAGAGGAAGTGCTGCAACCAGATGAGCTCTCGGAGATGACAGGTGGAGAGGGGAAGGAATAGAATCCACAGTCTCAGGAGACACCTCCACAGAGGGAGAGAGGTTGGCGAGGATGTGCCAGCCGGAGCAGAGTGAGGGCAAACTTCAGAGAGCCCTGGTTCTGCACAGGGAGGGACCTCTACAAGGAGGAGCCCCTCCCACAAATACCACATAGCAAGGGAGACTGATAAGCCTATGAATATGAGTACCTTGGGGACACAGTTTCTATCTTACTCAAATTTGTTCTCTCACTCTCTAGCACAGGGCTCTGTTTCCTAAACAACTGCAGGTGGTATATGTGTTAATAAAAATTCCAGTTCTAAATATATGCGTTGCAGCCTATAGTGGTTGTGAAGAAGCACCACCAACCTCTCTGCCCTCCAAACTGAAAGGACAAATGGTCTAGTGCCGTTACCCTTCCTGTCTGATGCTGGTTACTGTGCGTTATCTCAACAAGCCTCCGTGAGGTCTCTTCCATGCTTTTGAGAGATCCACAAACACAATAATCTCAGGAATGCATGGTATCCTCAGGGATGTTCAAGCACACAGAGTTCTAGCTGCATATGAACTAAATTGATAGACTTTTTTAAATGATTGACAATTATCAATAGCTGGAGGTTTTAAAACTTATTTCATGCACTCTGTGAATACAGTGCTTCAACTTCTATTTCTTAGAGGGCTCATGATTCATCCACTGCAGAAGGAAGGTTTTTAAAATTGTTCAAGGGAAATTTGGTGAACAGAATAAACCAGACTAGATAAGATACTTGTTTGATAACTGAATCA